>NC_134237.1:83537008-83840038 GCF_965152275.1 Natator depressus
TCTCATACTTAGTTATGATATATAAAAGAAAAATGACTTTCCATTTACTATTCCCACACTTTAAAATGTAGGGACATAGACACAGCACATTAACTACTAATTGTCAGCTTTTAAACTCAGACATAAGGTGCACATGTACACATTTTGAAAATTCCACTAATGCAATGGTGAATATAACTATGGTAAGAAATGTGGAGTTGATAAATGTACAAAAAGAAGTTAGTTACACCTTAGTGAGACAAAGGCAACAATTCTCATTGACTTCAGTAGCAGCAAGATCAGACCCATCTGAGCTGGCTAGATTCAGCGCTTCTGCACATGAGCACAACTGTTGACATCACTGGAAGTTGCACCCACTTTGGCTGGGTCTCAGTTTGGTCTCCACTCTATACTCACTCTCTAGTCTCTCCCCATCTTTCTGATCTCCTCCTGCTGCTGCTAGACCATGAGCAGTATAATATTATGTGAACAAAGGGCTTGATTCTCCTCTCAGTGATTTTACTGTGTAACTCTTGAGTTAAACTGGTATACATGGGAGGAGAATCGGGTCCAAGAGTTTTTATACTAATAATAAAGGACACATACTGTGTAGCCTGTTAACATACTTGGTGAAGGTGAGCCCACCAATTCCAACAGCACTATTGTAGTTCTGCACTATAAGTCGCTGATCCTGTAAGCTGATCTGCCCAGACAGACCCTTCGATAGGGCTCCACATACGCATAAGGGTCTACCTAACACAGATCGAGGACTAAATATCTTACAACTGTGGATGTCATTTTAGATAAAAAAAAATGTAAATACAATTGAGGTAATAATTAAATTAAATATTTATTGGCTTCTCTGAGTGGGCACAGTCCTGTGGACAGAACTAAGTATTAGCAGCAAAGGCAACCTGGGATATTTTGTTCATGGGCACTGTGGCAGAAAACATGGCAACAAAGAGGAATTGAGGACACTTGCCTTTTTGGTAGCTTTCCTAACTCAATGTCTAGGGGCCAGTAAAGATTTTGTTTGTTTTTAATGTGGTAGTAGAAATCACTGCAGATGGGACCTAACAAATATATCATGATGTCAAAATGAATTTAGTCATTCCTATAGCTGCTGAATCTCCGTAAACAGCATGTAATGCATTAATGTCATTTTATCTTTCCAAAAGATCCATCTGGCATTGACTCTTTAATAAAGACATTTAGAAGTACATTTATATATATTTTGTAGGATGCTAGCACCCTTTTTATGGGACCAAATTTTCCAGATACTTTCAAGATATAGAGCACCTACCTTTTCATGACAAGGAGCCTCAAGATACCCGACAGAAGATATACAAAAATAAGTTGTAATCAGCAATGCCAAGCTAACAATTAACAGCAAAAGGGAAAAATAGAAGTGTTATTGGATTTGATTTTAAAAGAGTTGCAGCAAATGTAAGGAGGAGAGCAGATATTGGGATTCATCCAATTTAAAATAATCCTTGTTTAGGACTTCATCTGCAGACAACTATGCACAGATATACAGGCTCCAATTTCAATGAAGCACCTACATACGTAAAATCAACGCAACCTAAGCACATGCTTAAGTGCTTTGCTGAATCAAGACCATGATTACTTCCGCACAGGGCTGGATTAACTCTCCTGTGGGCCCGGGGCTACTAGATTTTGTGGGGCCCCTGTATACAAGTCTTTTTCCTGGGAGGGAGTTTGATGCAGGGATGGTGCTGGGGGCAGCGGCAGCGCATGGAGCTGACTCCCCCCTACCAGGGGCTGCAGAGACGTGCTAGCAGACAGCTGATTCCAGGAGCGGCGTGGGGTCACATCATGTAGGCAGCCTGCCTGAGCGCCCTGCTGTGCTGCAGGACTCTTAGGGGCCTGGAGTTGGAGATTGCTGCCTGTGATTTATTTTTGTGGGGTCCCCCTTGAGCCGGGGCCCTGGGCTGCAGCCCCTTAAGCCCCTACCTTAATCCATCCCTGCTTCTGTAGGGGAGGTCTTTACAGAACACCTAATATCATGACAAATAAAATAAAAGACACATATATATTCCTGACCAGGACCTGGGAAAAACTGTAGAAGATACCACTCGAAAGGAAGCTAAGCCAAATTTTACAATAAATCCAGTGCATGCTAGAACAGAGCTTTGGGCTAAATCCTGGTTACTATACAAAGGCCAGCTAAAATTGGAGAATTTCTTTGTTCTTAGCCCAAGGCTGGAGCAAATGGAATTCTCTCCCTGAGGCTGCTCGGCAGTAGTGGAGCCACACAGCAGTCATTGTAGAAACCCTGGGACTGCAGTAGACAGTCTGCAGACAAAATCATTCAAACTCACCATTCAACAAGACTGATTTTGAGTACTTTTTGTATTCTGTGAATCTGATCAGTTTATACAGGACTCATGGGTACAAGGCATACGATTAAACAAAGTTCTACACAGTATAATTTAAAGTAAAGGCATACTATGTTTGGGGAAGCCCTGTTTGACCACCATCTCTAGGATGGTCCTCCACTGTCAGGAGAGAAGGAGAAGTCCAGTGTCTTACTGTACATAAGTGATGTGTCAGACAATGAATCCTACTTAGTCTACGTTGTCAACAAGACACAAAGGGCCAGGTCCTCAGCTGAGGTAAGTCAGTGTATCTCTACTGGCTTCAATGAAGCTCTGGCGAGTTTTAACCAGATCCTTGGCTGTTGTAAAAGAGCAGTATTGATACTCTGTTCTGTGCTGATTGGCTGTTTGCTCCAACACTCCTCCTCCCTCATAATCTCTTCCCCTCTGCTTCACTCCACACCTGTCCCTTCTACTCCCCCCATCTATCTTCCCTTCCATTTTTATTTTGCTTTAGCTGATCCCTTCCTAAGTAGCCCTTCCCCCAAAATGAAATAAATCATGGAACTAACATGCCATTTGCTGCCATCACATTGTTCACACTGCTTGTCTGTTCTATCTCTTCTCTTATAATCTAAATAGACAAGTCAGACACAGGGTAATTTCTTCAGGGCAGGGACTGTCTGCTACTCTGTTTATACAGTGCCTAGCACAATGGATCCCATTCTTGCTTGGTCCTTAACTACTAACACAATATAATCATGATTAATAAACTATTATATTCACAAAGAGCCCGTCATTTAAGAGCAAAGCACTATATAAACATTTATCCATATAAGAATCATTTACTCATCAGTGAAATTAAACAAGAGGCAGCATTCCTCATAGGGGATAATGGAAAATTAGTGTTCAACAGTGTAGCTCAACTGTCTTCAGGAGCCATGTTGTGATCACTTAGCTTCTGCATTCTGCTTATAAAGTGTACTGGTGATCTCTGAAGTTTCCACGTTTGAGCAAAATCTTTTAAAATGTTCTCTTTGTTTTATACTTTTGAGTAACAAACAGAGCTCCTTTCAGGTAAGGCCACATCTCCATCATTTTTCTAATTAGGTTTTGAGTCACTGTGAATCACAACTTTCCCATGAAATTCTTGCAACATTTTGATATCAACTGTTTATGTAATTTAACTAAACTTTAATACTTAACTATGTTCCAATAGGACAAAATGTGAGTGCATATCTAACCGTATCTCCAGTATCGCTTTTCTCAGCCCCTGCACAGAATGGACAAAATACCAGTTGTAAATGTGGGACTATGAAACATTGACAGAGTTCACTAGCTTGTTAGTAATTTTACCTAGCTAATGATAGAGTTGGGAGAAGTGGGTGTGAACTGGCATAGCTCCACTGCCAGTTTAGACCAGATGAGGAGGTGGCCCAACAGTTGTGAGTTTACCAAAAATCTAACTTTCTATATTATTGAAAGATAATGGGGTTTTTCCTGCAATATTAATATGGTTGATCATGCTTTTCTGTTTTAACACAGAGATGTAAAAGTAATATGTGCAATGACAAGAGTAAGTTACTGTAGAACAGAGCTATTTGCATAAATAAGCAGTCTAATAAGTCTAATAAATAAGTCTAATAAGACTAATTTTTTCCCATAGCAAGCAAAATAATTTGTGTATTACACTCTGACACATCTTCTTATCAACCCCACCCCCAACTACCAGCCCCTGTTACAACAGATTGGAGAAGCATTTAACCTGCAAGAAAGAAGTTAATCTTCTGACCCCACAGCTCAATTTTCTCTCAGATGAGAGGAAAGGATGGTAATGCTCTCAGGTGAGGAAGTGCTACATTCTGCCCAATCCTTCTAGTAAGATGCCAGTTATTGGTAATGACTGTATTATTACCACTTTCACATCACATCCCTGAGGCAAAATAAGTGATGACTGTATGGATTGAACTATCTCAGTAGTCCTGGGGAGTTGAATTGATAGACTCTCCTCCATGACCACTTACTTAATTCACAGGGTCTAATCATCTTCTCACTTACATCAATTTAAAATCAGGAATTAAATCCACTAAATCAAAGGAGAATTGGGCCCTCAGACTGCAGTTCAGATTTCAAGATTGTATGGTGCCAAAAATCCACAGCAAGCAACATTCTGTGACTTTTTTTTATTTTGAAAGAGGACTATAGAACATGTTGTATCCATACTAGGTTTCATTTGTTACTCAAATTTATATGGATCCATAGCTGAAATTCTCCCATTAATCTCTCCAGCACTTAATGCCTCTTTCGGCAGGTGACATTCAATTTGTCTCTTGTGAAGCTCTTTCCAACATTGCTGCATTTTCTCCTATCCAATAATTCAACAGTTTCCCCAACTTCTATTACTTGGAATGTTCTGTGAAGTGACAGGAGACAGTCTATCTAAATCCAATACAGCCTGAAACGGGAAAAGCTGAAGGGAGAGGAATCATTTTATGTCTCTTACACCACCAATTCTTCCTTGTGTATGGCAGTGGGAGAAGTTCCACCTAAAGGGAAAGCTCAGGTTGCCAGATAACAATTTTGATGCTGAAGTGGTTTAGTTTTGAAATATACAGAACTGCAAGAATACAAAGTTACCAACACACACAGTTTGTCTTTCAGAGATAAACTATATTAGAAACTCTAATTTGAGAGATATGATTGACCTGAAAATACTTCTGTTATTTGTGTATTTGACAACTTTTTGTATTTAATCACTTTCACTATCTCCCTGCATGTTCAGTCAGTTTGTCCCTTGCTTATCCCTTATAAAATACTGAAGGGAACAGAAAAAATGTAACACATTTTTGAAATTTCAGGACATTTTCATAAAGCACCCTTTTAACCACATTGACTAAATTCAGAAAATTAGTCAAAAGAAAAGGAAAGAAGCTGACATCTTTAAAGGTTTCAGCCTACTTCCCTTCAGAATAAGAATAGTTTTGATACACATGTTGGCTGGAGTCACTGCTTAGGATCCACTGGTAATAGCCCACAGGACCCATGCAATGAGTCCCATGTAATATTAGTGGATACAGTCCAGAGGGTGGGCAAAGTAGTTCAATCCATCCACAACCCCATTCCACCATGGACTTCAGTACTAGATGGTACAATCCAAGAACTGAGTAGGTGTATACAGGTCAGTCATCACCAACATCTGTCTTATAAACTCTTAAAGCAGTTCACTTGACAGAACCCCCCAACAAAGAATAGTGGTTATTCTACCTTCCTTGCTCTGGAATCCTTCCTCAGGTGCAGCAGACTCCTTCTGTCCAAAAGAGCCTAGTCAAGTCCATTGCTGAGAGCACTATGTTCACGGAGAGACAGTGGCTAGGCATGTAAAGGAGAGTCTCAACTTTAATTTTTCGAAAGTAAAGGCAAAGTTAGATATCCAAAAGAATGATCTGATTTTTAAAAGCTACTGAGCAATGACAATTTCTCTGAGTTCAGTGAAGTTTGGGTGTGTTTAGTGCCTCTTCAAAACTGTTTAATTATTGCGCCTTCATTGTGGCAGATATGGCTAATTAGACTCTGCCCCATATACACAGGAGGTAGGAGCAGCTCTCTGCAGAGGGAGATAGGACTTGGGACAGGTATTTTCTTAGGGAAGGAACCGTAGGAGCAACCAGGGCTGGAATTCATGTGTTGTTTAAAAATTAGTTTTTTGCTAATAAAAACAGAACTTATCTGACTTCACAAGTGTATGGCTTTTTGATTGGACCAGTTTACAGAGTCCCACAAATAGTAAAACTGTGACCCTGATGGAGTCTGCTATCTTCTTCCTCCATCAGTCACTATACAAAGAGTGGAAACATTCACTATACACTGCAGAACCAACCGATTGAATTCCGCAAGAGCGATAAGAAACCTTTCTGCAGAATTACTTGCAGAAATAAAATTTTATGTTTTACTATAAATAAAGTGCAACCATATACTTTGCGTCAAGTTATTAAACAAGAAACAAAAAGTAAAGAATCTCTATGAAAGAGCACAGTGCGGCATGCCAAAAGGAAAGGCATCTCAGTTGTATACTCTATGCACCTCAGATTCAGACGGAAAGAAGTTACAAAACAGGGTGTTATAAATTATTAATTCAATACAGCACTTTGCAGGAGGACAAAATTGACTTGCAAAAATATATATAATGGAAAGCAAATCTAATGAGAATAGGAAATTAGAAACCAGTGATTCAAGAGACAGGTAGCGAGGAATTGATCATCTGGGAAACAAAAACCACATTTTTGCAGTTCAGTTTATAAAAGGCCTTGTTTTGACATCACAGGAGAAAACACTGATATTTCTACAATTTTCATAAAGTGGACTTCTGGACAAGAGGAATAATTTTACAGTAATGTAGCCATTGTCTCATTGCTGCATAACAGACAACTACCTTACAGTTTGGAGAATATGCCCATAAAATTGTGTTACAAATACTTTTTACAGGAGGAAGGGATTTAAATGTCTGAAAAATTAGCACTTTACTTGAAACTTAAAGTTTGTGTTTTACCTGGATTTGAACAGCCTCATGGAACCACATGATCTGCATCTTTCTCCACATAGGGTGAGAGAGTTGGAACAACATATTTAATTGACCTTGTTTGGTCAAAATAATTGTAACAGAGAACATTGAGTTGCTACCCTGGTCAGATGATTATTACTGGAATTGGATGCATCAGCACTGAAACAAAATCAGCACAGAGCAAGCTGCAGGAAAGGCCATTAGAAATTTGTCTCAGCTGATGAAAAAAAGCCAATGGCCAATTAGCTTAGGGTGCTTTCCGCACCTTTTGAGCTACAGCTGTTAGATTGTACATTCCTTGTCATGTGAGCTGGTCTACAGAATAGTAGTTTCATATTCTGCAGGCTGGTATTCCTCATTCGCTGATACACTGAGTTTGAGAGAGATCAAGCACAGACATGTATTAAACTAGAATTGGCATAGATAAGCTAACGAGCTCCATCCTACTTTTTTCTGAAAAATCAATCAGAATCTTGTCAGAATATAATTGCATTTTCGTTTGATTCCAGCTGTGTACAGAAGGTGAATGTGCAGGTGCTAGGACTAGACACATCTCTGATTATGCTGGTAAGCACATTAACAGAAACTTGACAGCAGCACCCACCACATTATCTCCTGCTGCTGCTCCTGTCACACACCCCATTAGGACCAAATCCTAAAGGGACAGAGTGCTGACTGTGATGTGAGTTGTGACTCATGGTGAACATGAAATGGTTCTCCCAGGAGTCACCAGATGCTACTATATAGTGTCTGACATTTGTGTCTCATTTTAGTGAGTCAGCCAGAGAACCTCTTAGTACAAAAGCAGTGCATTTTAAACTCTGAACACATTTTCCAAATGCTTCAGCGGACACTCAAACATTGACTACTGAGAAGGAACAGTGCCCAACATACACACCTTTGCAATTCACAAGTAGTCTCCTCTTACAGAAACTATTCTATGGCATATTTTTTTACAAAAGTATTCGTTGGAAGGCTGATGCCTTTGAGTGCTCTAATACATATACTGTGTAATTTATAGATCCAAAATTGATTGTTTTTCTCTTGGAAAGTAGGTCTGTTGCCTACACTTTCTTTATTTCAGCAAAGTTCTAACAGATACATGTTGCCTTGGAATCAATATTCTACTCTTTTAATGTTGGGAGTAATTAATATTAACTCCTTCTGCACCTCACAATGTGCATCTGTCATCAAGGAATTCATTTCTTCTTGTGACAAGCACCGTATTTCTGCCACTCTGCTCTGCTACATCCCCACAGAAAAAGAATAGCTTACTTTTAAAAGGTCTGGCACAGGCATTGGGACAATGTGGAGCTATGGTCCAGAACAAAACCATTTTGTTACTTTGGTTAAAAGATATTGTTTTAGGTGTACAAGAATGGTCTTAAATTTGAGCTGGTTGAACAACATTTGTCAATAATTTGACTAATTTTCCCATCACTGTTGAACAAATTGCTTTCATTGGAACTCCATAGCATGAAAATATTACTCAAGTTATTCCATTATCTTAAAGATGCTGGTGAAAAGATAAATTAACTATCACTTTAATTTTTCCCCCTCAGAGAGAGAGAGTTGCACTACAGATTTCCCTTCTCAGCTGATGCTCATAATGCAAGTATTTTATTTGCAGACTCCTCAAAGAATATGATTATTTTTCAGCTGTACAGGATACAACTACAGTGCAATTATTGTACTGAATTCTACAAATGCTTTCTGAAAGATCTACTATATATTAACAAAAGGCGTTACTAGTAACACTTCCTTGCTATTCACAGCATTATACATTTAACTCTTCTACACAAAAGTATGGCCATTCCAAAGATATTTAATTCCCAATCTAAAATATTGTAACAAATCCATGGCCTTTTAACACTTCGTGGTTATCATTATTCTGAGCACCACAGAGGACTTCGTAGCCAAATAGTAAGGATAGAACTCAACTCATGAGCCAGAAGCAGATACCTTGACCTACTTGAGCTAAAAGAGAATCTTTATTAGCTATCATAGTTCAATGACTATGACACAAAGTTGAGCAGTTTAGATTACATCCAACTGAGGTAGCAGTACATGCGCGCGTACACACACATTACATATGGATGAAACTTAGCTCAATGAGAGTCAATGGAAGTTTTGCCAATTATTTCAGTGGGCCAGGATTTCATGTATACTTTTCTAGCAGGGCAAAGCTCATCTGGGTTGACAGGAGTTTAAATTTTGCACCTAACACCAATGTAATAAATCCCTGGACATCTAGGATTCTATTTTAAACTATGCTGTAAGTCATAGCCACTCAGAATGCAAGGGCTAGCAGGGTTTTGGGAGGGAGCACATTTCTACCACTTTAGCTAAAAGAGAATCTCTCTTAGCAGTATTAGGCCTATGACACACAATTGAGCAGTTCTGATTCCATCTACTAGAGAGCAATGGTATGTGCCCACATTAATATATACAGAGAGAGAATACTCAGTTAATTGTATTACATAAATAATTCCAATTTTCAGAAAACAAATGGTATTCCTTAAGGACGTAAATCAAAAATACTTCACTATGAGAGCAGGACAGCCCTCATGATTAATTTGAGCATAACAAACCCATGCCATTTAATTAAGTCACAGATGCACCCTCCCTAGGTAAACATGGAAAAAAGCAGCAGAAGAAATATAAGTGAGAAGTCAGTGATCATAGAATTTTCAAAGCTATTAACTTTTTCAACTAGCGCGCTCAGGAGATTTGTTTATATTTTAGATATTTTTCTTGTCAGCTAACATTTGAAAACATATGTATCCTGATGAATCAATTCATTGCATTAGTCTATGGCCAGACATTTTGCCAACAGACTCTGACCTAGCCTTCCATAATTTGCTAAATTCATAAACTCTACACATTCTTTTACTGATCATAAATTTGTGTCCTGACATACTGTGTACTGACATACAGCTGGGTGTGGCCCTACATCTGGGTGTACTGACATACAGCTGGGTGTGGCCCTATGTGCGTGTGCATGCACTGCAAGAGGCCAGAGAGCTTACTTCAGCAAAACAGGGAGTGGGAACCCAGGCTGATGGAGCAGGAGAGGCTCAGTGAAATCCCAGTACATCAGGTGGCATCCCAGAAGGGAGATCCAAACCGTCACACTATGTTGTAGGGTTTAACTTGAAATATAATTTGGCTCACGGGCACTTATGTCAGCATAAACCAAATTCCAATGAAGTCAATAGATTTACAGTCATAAAACTGGTGTGAGCAAGACAAGAATTAAGTTCTATGTATCTATATGAACATGTAGATATATAATATATGCCAGGTTGTGCTGATTCGGGGGTATCTAAAATTTATGAATTATGAACTCTCTTTATATCTCTTTATCAATCTGCAAACTCCAGTTTGTTTGTAAGGATGGTCTTTGCCTTTCCACTGTCCTTTTATTTCCATCTTGAACTAAAATTCCTAGGGTTTGTGGCACAGGACTAACAACAAGGAATAAGTAAACTTAATGACAGCTCTGACTGAATTGGTATGCTAAAGAGGGTTGCCTGGGAGGGAAACCAGTTCCACCAAGTTATCTACAGGGGGCTGGGTTTAGAGAGTGGACAATCCCCAAACAGAACAAAGAAACCAGGTATTATAAACTCAAGGGATCTCAGAAGACTCAGACAAAAGCAGCTTGGGAAAATAGGGGCATGCTTTTGCAGAAGAGAGGTCTTGTTCAACTGCAGGACCAAAGTTGACATGGAGGAGAAACTCTGAATTCTCACTGTCTGAGCTTTTGAAAGCCCTTCTGAGTCCTCAGTCCTGAGTCCCCCTCTTGAGTCCTCCCCGTGGCCTGCTCTAGTTGCAAATTTCTTCTTCTGTACTGCCGGGCGCTCAGTCTTTCCCATTGATTTTCCTGCACTTCCTTGGATATCAGCCCTCTTTTCTTTCATAAATTTGTGCTTCCCAGCGACCTGAGTGTGTGGTTTTTTTCCCCTTCAGAATCACCTCACCACTTTCCAATTTGCCTTTTCTTTCTCAAAGATCCACTGTCTCTCTTTCACTATCATGGAAGCTCTGTATCAGCATTCCTTTCTTAGTCTTACTAGAAGGGCATCATATCCAGAAAAGGTTTCCAGCACTTTAAATGCATATTTTCTAAGATTAGGTTGGTTTAAAGGGGGGACAACAGCATAGAAGTAGACAGAAATCAACAGCAAGAAACCTAAGTGCAGAGGTTTACCCAACCAAGAGGGGGCTGTGCTAATCACAAGTTTTTATTTTTGTGCCAGAAGATAAGATGTTTTCTTAGAGAAACATGGGAGGTTTTACTGCATCATGAATAGACAATGTTCCCCCCAAAAACTATTTTTTGTGAATCCTCCTGCAAATATTTCTAAAGACTCCACAAAATCCTTAGTCTTCCCTAGGCTCTTCTATCCCTAATAAAACTCTGGTGATCCCATTTATGGATCATGCACCATTCAGATGGTTTTGGCTTCTAATCCCATGAAATCTGAATTTTAATCTGCAAACAACTTTGTAATAGACACACATTTTGTACTTCGGTCACTAGAAGGGATGTTGCCCCATTAATCTCAAAGGATCGGCATAGCAATTTTATCACATTTACTAAAAAATCCATACAGATTTAAGGTTGAGTTCTGGATTTAATTGAAGTAACCTTTTGTACAATCTAGCTTTTAATGAAGTGCAATGAAGTTCAACTCCATGGGGGCCATTAATCTGAAACACTCCATTAAAAACAACTACAAGGGGAGTTTTTAATAAACAGTGTGAACTAATGCCCATGTGGAAAGGTAATTGAGAGGGAACTGGTGTCTGGGCCAGATTGTTATTAAATCCTGATCACAGGTAAAGCTGAAACCCCAAATGGCAAGCTGCCGTGTGATTTATAGAGCCCTTCTCTTCCCAGCCTTAAAGAAAAGACTAAGTTTAATAATAAAAAAAAATCTTGTGACTAAGCTATAAAATAACTGAGCAATTACTTAGAATAATTTATACAGCGCAATACACTGACCTTGCTCTAAGCATAAAATCTACAAAATAACTTCTGTAATAAAACTGCGAACTACTAAAAGGACTAAAGGTTTTAACCCTTTTTATTGTGCAGAGCCTGAGGGAACTATAAATACACATTACACTCTAATAGGCGGGCTTAAGAAAATTCATAATTTTTTTATCTTTAAAAAAAAAAGTCTCTCCGAAGTCTGATAGAGCTGGTCAAATTACAAAGCAGCAGTTCACATTGTCATATTTTAAAAGCTCTTAAAATGATACAAAGCTCCACGCTTTCTAAGATGATTTGTATTTAATGTCTGAACCCCTCTTGCCTCTGGTCTTATTCTTCCAGGGAACAATTAAAAATGGACAGAAAATTCTAATGTCAAAATCCATGACCAGTCTGGCTTGTATTTTTATAGATTATACTTTTAGGAATGAAGAAAATGGTACAATTAAGCTCTTGAAAGGTACAGTGGTGAAAGAGCATTAACTTAAGTTATCTAAGCAATTTCAGCTGGGCTAAGAATGGTTACATGTTATGTTTTTTGCTATAGCTGTAGCTTGTTGGCAAACTAGTACGACTATACAATGGTCATTTCACTATCTCTCAGACACCTGTCGTCAACTGTTAATGGTACATGGATCAGGGAGAAATAGATATGAGAGGGCTGGAAGTAGTAGGAGCTAAAAATCATGGGGTTGTTTCAATGCCTGTTGAAGTCAATAGGAGTTTTTCCATTGTTTTCAATGGATAATGAATCAGTCCCTAGGTCAGTGTCAGTTTGTCTCTGAATGTGTATCGATGGTTTTGTCTAAAATAGATTTTAAAGCCTTCCAACATCTACTATTATTTACATGACCCGTCAATGTGTATAATGATGTACAAATGGGAAGGAAAAAGTCTCTGCCCTAAAGATCCTAAATGACATGCTGAATAAGATGATTAACATAATAAATTATGAACGACAGTGAAGGGGAGGAGAATGGGAAGGAAAAGAGAGGAGACAACAGAAAAAGAAGAGGTAATCTGCTCCAGGGAGAATGTTATCACAAAGATGTCAGATTATTTCATTTGTTTTGCTTTCAGGCTTATCTTGACTCTAAGTTTATTAGGGTTTTTTTTTGTTTTGGGTTTTTTAATATTATAACGAGCCATGGGAAAGAGAGAAGATGGTGCTAAACTGAGATTAGTGGCAGGATGCTGGTCAAAGGACATATATTTTGGGAATGGATTTGGAGGAGGATAGGTAGGTCATTTGATACACAAGAAGAGGAAGCCTGTTCCATATCTTGGGAGCAATATTAAGAAATAAAGGCTTGAAGTCAACAATGAGAGAAGAAAAAAAGTGTTCAGGACAGAGGGTGGGCAGAGCACAGAGAAGGGCTGGGGGTGGGGCATTGCTTGCACTGTTTCAGGAGAAATGATCTTTGGATTCTAAACCCACAATTATGTTTTAAAAATGCTTCCAAACCATGACTTCCTGTGGAAATGGCGGTTTGAGATTACCTCAAATTGACATGACAAAGTGCACAACATTATACAGACAACAGTGCTTGCCAGGAGTAGAATCCAGGACCTCACTGACGGTGGGCATACATCGCTTCTATGCTATGGATTTATAAACTCTGTTCTAAACTAAAGGCAGTATTTTTGGAGTGTTCTGTGACTTGGCACACAGGAAGTAGAAGTTTGGAAAGGAGTGCAGCAATAGTGACCTTTTGTGAAAGCTTGCTCGAGTTAACCCTACCAAAAGGAGGGCAGTATAGCTCAGCAAAAAAAGAAAAGTAAACTCCTTTATTATCAATGTGGTGATAATTCAGTTTTACAGCAGATGCCATCCAGAAGGCTCTAGTCTGTATGCAGCATAAATGAAAGTCATAAATGATCAACCATTTTGCATTCAACAGAAGGACTGTATCTTGATACACACTAACTTGGAAGGGTGCCTAGGTGTATGTGACCCTCTGCTTGCATATCAACAACACTCTCCCTACCACTGTCGCCAGTCACTGCTTTTATAATCATACAGATGTGATGCCAAAAGAAAGAATTGTAATATGTCTGGTTACTATTTCAAAAAGGAAATATCATCCCAAAATAGGCTAATTATAGTATACCGACTAAGCTACTCAGAAAACCTATGCATGTCAGCACATTCGTAAGCACCAGTCATTTCAACTGCATACTTTTTAGTTTTCCCCCATATGTACACCTTCAGCTGTACACCATTATCATAAAAATGAAGGGCTGGAAGGGCCCTTGAAAAGTCATCCAGTCCAGCCCCTTGCACTGAGGCAGGACCAAGTAAATCTAAACTAACCTGTTCTTTCAAAACCTCCAGTGACAGGGATTCCACTACCTCCCTTGAAAGCCTATTCCAAAGCTTAACTATCCCTTATAGTTAACAAGTTTTTCCTAATATTGAACCTAAATCTCCCTTGCTGCAAATTAAGCCCATTACTTTTTGTCCTACCTTCAGTGGACATGGAGAAAAATTGATCAACAGTTCTCTTTATAACAGCCTTTAACATATTTGGAGACTGTCCCCCCTCACGTCTTCTTTTCTCATGCCCAGTTTTTTTAAAACTTTCCTTATAGGTCAGGTTTTCTAAACTTTTTGTCTTTTTTTACTAAATGGAGGTGGGGGGATGGTATCCTATAAGAAATAATTAATAGAAATAGAGGAACATTCTAAGACATCAGTAGACTATCCCAGAGTCCAAAGGAGAGCATTGTGAGGAATAGCACGCATTTCACTCAAATTTACCTTGTTACTATTGTATTGTACACACGTATATTCAAAACAATGTATGTAAATTTATGCAAACCTGTTCTCATTCTTTACTACAGGGATTTGTTGGCAACTGAAATATTCAGTCTTAAAACTGGAGTTTACTGGAAGTTTTATTCGTTTTTAAAAAGTGAGTTCTCATTGGTTTATGCAGTAAAAAAATAATCTGTAAAAAAGGGATAAACAATAAAGTGGCAAAGTTTGCAGATTATACAAAATTACTCAAGATAGTCTAAAGCAGACTGAAGAGATTCAAAGGGATCTTACAAAACTGGGTGACTGGGCAAGAAAATGGCAGATGAAATTTTAAAAGTTGATACATGCAAACTAATGGCCCTGCAGGTGTGGCTCGGTGGGGCCACTTGGGCCGACAGCTACTCCTTAACCCCTTGCTCACCACTGTGGGGTTTGTATACCCCATCACAAATTCACTATACGTACAAAGTGATGGTGTCCAAATTAGCTGTTACTACTCAGGAAAGAGATCTTGGAGTCATTGTGGATAGTTCACTGAAAACATCTGTTCAATGTGAAAATGTCATGCCACTATAGAAATCCATGGTATGTCCACACCTTGAATACTGAGAGAAGTTCTTGCTACCCCACCTCAAAAAAGACACATTAGAATTGAAAAATACAGAGAAGGGCACCAAAAACTTTTAGGGGTATGAAACAGCTTCCATATGAGGAGAGAAAAAAGATTAGGACTGTTCAGCTTGGAAAAGAGACAACTGAGCGAGGATATGATAGAGGACTATAAAAATCATGAATGATGTGGAGGAAATAACACATCACAGAACACAAGAATCAGGGGTTGCCCACTGAAATTAATAGGAAGCAAGTTTAAAACAAACAAAATGAAGCATTTCTTCATATCATGCACAGTCAACCTGTGGAACTCACTGCCAGGGGATGTTGTGAAGGCCAAAAGTATAACAGGTTCAAAAAATAATTACCTAAGTTGATGGAGTATAAGTCCATCAATGGCTATTAGCCAAAATGGTCTGGGATGCAATCCCATTCTCTTTTTGTCCCTAAATCTCAGACTGCTAGAAACTGATGGTGGAAAACAGGGGAGGGATCGCTTGGTAAATTACTCTGTTCGGTTCTCTCACTCTGAAGCACTGGGAACCGACCACCGTCAGACGACAGGATACTGCGCTAGATGGACCATTGGTCTGGCCCAGTATGGTCATTCTTGTGTTTTGTTTGTCCTTCATTTATAGTGCTTTGCCATTCATTTTTAAGATAGGATGTATATTGTACTTTTTGCTCTTAGTAGGACGGTCACTGTGTCATTCTAATAATAAACATATAACTAAGTCAAGAAAGTCCATTCCTGTTCAACAAAGCACTTAAGCATGTGCCTAAAGTTAAACATATGCTTAAGTACTTTGTTGTATAGGGATGGACCAAAACATAAATGCTTTGCTGAATTGTTTTTTCAGGTTCTGCCACATGACTTTTCCTTATGCTAAATTTTTCATGCAATGTAGCCATTCCATAAAGATTAACTGTGGTTCGCTGTATTGGCGCAGTTTCTCAGCTAATGGGTAGTGGTGTAAATTGACATTAATGGAACTATGCAAGTTTACATCAGCTAAGGAACTAGCCCAGTGTCTCTATATGGAAAGTACACTTGCTCTGTAAAGTCTATAGCAAAGGAGCTGATGATCCACTGATGTCTTTGAAAATGCATCTGTTGCTATTATTTCCTTAGGAAGAATCCTATAGGATACCATTCCCCGCCAAAAAAACCATTTGCCGTCCCTACTTCCCCACAATGATTTTCACAGTCTGTGTGTAAAACTGCCCCAACTTCAATCTATAAGAGACAAATGGGGCTTTCAGCAGGGCCCATCGACAAATCTTCAAGTTGTTGCCGAAAGAAATTGGTTGAGAACACCATGAGCCACTTCTTTCTCGCAGGTCCAGTGAGACCTGGTCTGCTACTGCCAGAAATGAAGTCAGACTCCTGAACTCAATTGCCTGCACAGGCAACGCATTGGTCTGCCACTGGAGCATCAGGTTAGCCCTTTTGCATCATTTTATAGATGAAAAGGCATTGATTAAGATGGTCTTCTTGCCAGATGTTACAATCAAAGTCAAGTTAGTATCCTGTCTTGGCCCGGATTTAGAAAAAAACCCTTATCTTTCATTATAATTTATATTTCAGGTTTACAAAGCTAAGCTAATTTGCAGAGTTAATTAAGTACTAGCCCATTGAGGAAATTCATACGAGATCTATACTCAGAAATGAACACAGAGTGTACATACAGTAAGAGGCATTTAGACATCAGCTATTCTATAAGTGCAATTCTCCCTTTTTCCTTCCTTTATATAAGATTCATTGCCCCTTAGCACAAGGAAAATTATCTAAGTTTTCCATTTAAACCTAACTGCCAGGCAACCCTCAAGACAAATGAATGGAAAAAGTATAAACCTCTTTCAGTCTTTTAAAATCCCCTTGGCCTTTTTCTGAAAGGAACTTGGCCTCTCTGGAATGGTTAAGACAAAGTATGAAAATAACATATTTCATTCCTTGGCAATCTACAAAATTATTACTTTAATCCATTTGCAGAACTAAATGTTGTTCTTATCTGATGCAGATAACCCAGCTGAAGCAAGGCTGGCTTGTGAGTTTCATTATCCACAAGAAGAAAAGGAGTACTTGTGGCACCTTAGAGACTAACAAATTTATTTGAGCATAAGCTTTCGTGAGCTACAGCTCACTTCATCAGATGCATTCAGTGGAAAATACAGTGGGGAGATTTATATACACAGAGAACATGAAACAATGGGTGTTACCATACACACTGTAATGAGAGTGATCAGTTAAGGTGAGCTATTACCAGCAGGAGAGCCGGGGGGAGGGGGGGGAGGGGAAACCTTTTGTAGTGATAATCAAGGTGGGCCATTTCCAGCAGTTGACAAGAACGTGTGAGGAACAGTAGCGGGGTGGGTGGGAATAAACATGGGGAAATAGTTTTGCTTTGTGTAATGACACATCCACTCCCAGTCGTTATCCCAGCCTAAGTTAATTGCATCCAGTTTGCAAATTAATTCCAATTCAGCAGTCTCTCGTTGGAGTCTGTTTTTGAAGTTTTTTTGTTGAAGAATTGCCACTTTTAGGTCTGTAATCGAGTGACCAAAGAGATTGAAGTGTTCTCCGACTGGTTTTTGAATGTTATAATTCTTGATGTCTGATTTGGGCCCATTTATTCTTTTACGTAGAGACTGTCTAGTTTGACCAATGTACATGGCAGAGGGGCATTGCTGGCACATGATGGCATATATCACATTAGTAGATGTGCAGGTGAACGAGCCTCTGATAGTGTGGCTGATGTGATTAGGCCCTATGATGGTGTCCCTTGAATAGATATGTGGACACAGTTGGCAACCGGCTTTGTTGCAAGGATAGGTTCCTGGGTTAGTGGTTCTGTTGTGTGGTGTGTGGTTGCTGGTGAGTATTTGCTTCAGGTTGGGGGGCTGTCTGTAGGTAAGGACTGGCCTGTCTCCCATGATCTGTGAGAGTGATGGGTCATCCTTCAGGATAGGTTGTAGATCCTTGATGATGCGTTGGAGAGGTTTTAGTTGGGGGCTGAAGGTGATCGCTTAGTGGCGTTCTGTTATTTTCTTTGTTGGGCCTGTCCTGTAGTAGGTAACTTCTGGGTACTCTTCTGGCTCTGTCCATCTGTTTCTTCACTTCAGCAGGTGGGTATTGTAGTTGTAAGAATGCTTGATAGAGATCTTGTAGGTGTTTGTCTCTGTCTGAGGGGTTGGAGCAAATGTGGTTGTATCGTAGAGCTTGGCTGTAGACAATGGATCCTGTGATGTGGTCTGGATGAAAGCTGGAGGCATGTAGGTAGGAATAGCGGTCAGTAGGTTTCCGGTATAGGGTGGTGTTTATGTGACCATTGCTTATTAGCACCGTAGTGTCCAGGAAGTGGATCTCTTGTGTGGACTGGTCCAGGCTGAGGTTGATGGTGGGATGGAAATTGTTGAAATCATGGTGGAATTCCTCAAGGGCTTCTTTTCCATGGGTCCAGATGATGAAGATGTCATCAATATAGCGCAAGTAGAGTAGGGGCATTAGGGGACGAGAGCTGAGGAAGAGTTGTTCTAAGTCAGCCATAAAAATGTTGGCATACTGTGGGGCCATGCAGGTACCCATAGCAGTACCGCTGATTTGAAGGTATACATTGTCCCCAAATGTGAAATAGTTATGGATGAGGACAAAGTCACAAAGTTCAGCCACCAGGTTTGCCGTGATGTTATCGGGGATACTGTTCCTGATGGCTTGTAGTCCATCTTTGTGTGGAATGTTAGTGTAGAGGGCTTCTACATCCATAGTGGCCAGGATGGTGTTTTCAGGAAGATCACCGATGGATTGTAGTTTCCTCAGGAAGTCAGTGGTGTCTCGAAGATAGCTGGGAGTGCTGGTAGCGTAGGGCCTGAGGAGGGAGTCTACATAGCCAGACAATCCTGCTGTCAGGGTGCAATGCCTGAGATGATGGGGTGTCCAGAATTTCCAGGTTTATGGATCATGGGTAGCAGATAGAAGACCCCTGGTCGGGGTTCCAGGTGTGTGTCTGTGCAGATTTGTTCTTATGCTTTTTCAGGGAGTTTCTTAAGCAAATTGTGTCGTTTCTTTTGGTAACTCTCAGTGGGATCAGAGGGTAATGGCTTGTAGAAAGTGGTGTTGGAAAGCTGCCTAGCAGCCTCTTGTTCATATTCCGACCTATTCATGATGACGACAGCACCTCCTTTGTCAGCCTTTTTTATTATGATGTCAGAGTTGTTTCTGAGGCTGTGGATGGCATTGTGTTCTGCACAGCTGAGGTTATGGGGCAAGTGATGCTGTTTTAATCCATCCGATGAAGTGAGCTGTAGCTCATGAAAGCTTATGCTCAAATAAATTTGTTAGTCTCTAAGGTGCCACAAGTTCTCCTTTTCTTTTTGCAGATACAGACTAACACAGCTGCTACTCTGAAACCTGTCATTATCCACAAGCTACTTTAAGTAAATGGGTGATGGACATGCCTTCCAATTCTCACCGTCATGTGAAGGAGTTAGATCTGTGGATAAATCTCAACAAAGGCTTTCATTGACCTGACAATACATTCTATGTGGCACAGTTCCAGAAATGTTTAATGCCTGTAAATATGTGCTGGCCGGTATTGCACTTTCAGAGAACAATGTACAATGAAGACAGTGAAAATGTAATAAAAAGAAAATCTTATCTTTACTGCCCCCTGCAGGCTATAGTGACTTTAGTTTTATGCAGCTGAACATACTCTATACTGCAATAATTTCTGACAGTCTTTGAGGTAAAACTTTTCTTTAAATTGTCTTTAATTTATGACAACTTCCTTTAAACAAAATTTATAAAGGAGCATGAATCTATTGAGTGTGAAATTCAGGTTGTAGTTTTGATGGCTTGATTAGTGAAATGCACAAATCACAGTTGCAAGTAACTGAAAGATACATAGTGAAACTATCTGCTAAGCATTATAGAATCACAAACTGTCCTATTCATATTAAACAGCTCTTTCATAATTTACAAAGCATTGTTTCTCATTTTGCAAAAGAGCCAAAATCTATCACTTAGTTATTGTGTCATTTTTCACCTCCCATTAAGTTAGTGTTTTATATTACTTTTGGCCAGTTAGTGTAATTTCATTTTTCCAAGCTAAATCTCATATTATTTTTGCCCATGTTTCTTACCCCTTATTTTTGTCTCAGTAGTATTTGCAATTCTTTACAATTTAGTATCATCTTCATATTTCTTAATGTGTTACTCCCTCTTCTATAGCTTGTATAAATGGTTAATTAACCTGGGCTTAGAACAGTCTCCAACGTGCCCACCAGACAATTCTCCCCATTTAATACACAGTCATTTATCATCTTCCTTTGTTTATATTCCTTCAGCCAGTTTTCACTTTGAATGACTATTCCTATCCAAGCAAATCTGAATTAATGTCTCGAGTAAGTTTTAATATGGTATAATATCACCTGATTTATTAAAATTCAAATATCTACTGTGTTCTCTTCATCCACTAATATTCTACTTCTATCAGATCAAGTTTGTCTGGCAAGATTTAGTCTTTATAATCTCACCATATTTATTACTCATTGTTCTATTAATTACTATCATTTTGGCGACGACCCTAAGTCTGATAGCACCTGCCTTTAAAATTTGGGACAAAAACACCCAGCAAGGAATACAGCAACAAAATCTGTAGAAGATCTTGAAACAAATAGATGTTCAGTGACTTATGGGATGGTAATTTCCAGAATACTTTTTTTTCCTTGAAAACCCCCTAGGCACTTAAGTTTTCTCTAGTTTTTCAGAATTCCACATTAAAAAACATGGCAAAGACCAACATTAACCATATAAACATAAAAGCAAAGCAGGTTGTATCTATCCTGTGTGTAAGAATGCTATTTACATCGTGCATACAAAAACATGGGGTGAAATCTTCATGTTTGCTATTAACCTCATTAAGGCAATGATTACATACCTGGTCCCTAAATTCTGACTGCCATAGCTGTGTACCCTCACATCCAATTCAAATTCTGAACTATATTCTATTGTTCTATTCTGGAACCAGATTTTAAATTTTATTTTAATTTTATGCTTCCCAAGTTCTCTGTTCCTTCCTTAATTCACTTTACTTTTTTCCTGGATTTTGCCCAGCCTTTCAAGAGCTCAGCTTCAGTTTCCCCTATAATTTATTTTTTCCCCCACCTTCCTCAGTCTAAGGTCTTGTCTACATAGATGCAATGAGCACTACAGTGGCATGATTTCCAGAGTGCACTAATGTGGTGCATATTAATTGGTCCATATAGACCCACCTGGTGTGCACTAAAAGTTCCCTACTGCACTTTAACTTAGTGCTGTTTAAACAGTACCATATTAAAGCATACTAGAGTACTTTATTGCACACCTCACAGTCTACAGGGACCACTTAATGAGCAACTTTAGAATTCACAGTCCTGTAGCACACATTACCCTACCATGTAGACAAGCTCTAAATCTCTCCTCCGTCCCCTCCATTCTCCTCCTCTTTCAGTGCTCCCTCTGTCATATTCCCTTTCATTCTTCTTCTCTGTCCCACAATATATTTTGGATATCTCGCCATGATTATCACTTATGCAGGGTTTGATCCTGCTCTTTATCTCATTGAAGAATGTTGTATGACTTGTTTGTTGTGCATATAAATTACACATCATGTATTTTACTAATGTAGACATAATATTGAAATATGACAAGTGGGAGAGACAGAGAAACACAGTATGGTAGCCAAAAAACACAAAACTACTATTGGGCTAAGTTTTGGACAGCTGAGTTCATTACTAGTGGTAATCTCAAACAAGTCCAAATAAAACCTTTATAGCACCATGAACTATCATGTATTTTGCTTACGGCACGGTATAGAGAAAATTCATTATTTACGTTCTAAAATTGTTTGCATTATATTTTAATCCCTCCACCTCAAAAGACAAGTTATCCTAGAGCCTGATCCAGCAAAACATGTGCTTAACTTTAAGCATGTGAGCAGTTCCAGTTAAATGGGACTTAAAATTAGGCCCATGCTTAAGTGTTTTGCTGGACAAAGGCCTTAGTTACCATTCATAGCCCTTGGACTGTTGGAAATATTAGAACAATTACACTTCAAGGGAAGTACAATGTAACTGTATATGATTAGGCTTCCTGAGTCAAATAATTTGGAAAGCTAAACATAGTAACTTCAGAAATAGATTTGTAGGTGAAGGTAAAGCAGTTAAACTGCATTTATTCTGCCCCTTTATCATGTTTGCTCAGCTTATGACATGGTTACAGAAAGAAAGGAATGTATCGCACGCATGGATATTACCACATATGCCAGAAAATTAGGTCTGATTTTATAAATATTTCATAGATCTGGATATTGCATTTTTTCCCCACTGTTCTGATCCAGTTTTTAAGATGTGCCGGACAGAAAGATACAAATAGGACCTTGTTTGATCTGATTAGGCTGGAATGGAAAGTTTGATTCCTCTCCAAAGTATTCTAATGGGTAACTAGAAATGTGTCAAAAGAGTTTCCATCTCTTTTGTTTCTATCGAGCTGTCCCAATTTTCAGATTTCAATGGGCCTGTCATAAATAGAAAGGGAAGGGTAAACCCCTTTAAAATCCCTCCTGGCCAGAGGAAATCTCCTCTCACCTGTAAAGGGTTAAGAAGCTAAAGGTAACCTCGCTGGCACCTGACCAAAATGACCAATGAGGAGACAAGATACTTTCAAAAGCTGGTAGGAGGGAGAGAAACAAAGGGTTTGTGTGTCTGTCTACATTTTGTCTTTGCCGGGGATAGATCAGGAATGAAGCCTTAGGACTTTTAGTAAGTAATCTAGCTAGGTATGTGTTAGATTATGATTTCTTTAAATGGCTGAGAAAAGAATTGTGCTGAATAGAATAACTATTTCTGTCTGTGTATCTTTTTTGTAACTTAAGGTTTTTGCCTGGAGGGGTTCTCTATGTTTTGAATCTAATTACCCTGTAAGGTATTTACCATCCTGATTTTACAGGGGGGATTTCTTATTTCTAATTCTATTTTTATTAAAAGTCTTCTTGTAAGAAAACTGAATGCTTTTTCATTGTTCTCAGATCCAGGGGTTTGGGTCTGTGGTCACCTATGCAAATTGGTGAGGCTTTTTATCCAACATTTCCCAGGAAAGGGAGGGTGCAAGTGTTGGGAGGATTGTTCATTGTTCTTAAGATCCAAGGGTCTGGGTCTGTAGTCACCTAGGCAAATTGGTGAGGCTTTTTACCAAACCTTGTCCAGGAAGTAGGGTGCAAGGTTTTTGGGAAGTATTTTGGGGGGAAAGACGTGTCCAAACAGCTCTTCCCCAGTAACCAGTATTTGTTTGGTGGTGGTAGCGGCCAATCCAAGGACAAAAGGGTGGAATATTTTGTACCTTGGGGAAGTTTTGACCTAAGCTGGTAAAGATAAGCTTAGGAGGTTTTTCATGCAGGTCCCCACATCTGTACCCTAGAGTTCAGAGTGGGGGAGGAACCTTGACATGGTGGCATAGCGGTGGGATTAACCTGAAATCATTTTGAGATCCAGTTGAGATTTTTTTGAACTAGAAATACAGATTTTAAAAAAAAGGAAGTCCAGAAGCAGCTGAAACTGAAAGCAGCTTGTTTTTCTCTGCTTTGTGGCCAAGCAGAGACAAAAGGGGATTATCTTTGTGAATTGCAGGTTTTCTTTGCCTGGAGGCAGGGTACTTAACTCCTGCAGGGAAGTTAAGGGAAGTTAAGTCTTCCAACCCAGAGTTTTTTGTTTCCCTAAAAGTAAATAGAAGGAGGGGTGTTCTACCCATTTGCCTGGAGACAAAAGTGGCAGGGGTTTTTTTTTTTTGGATTTTGATTTTTTACAAGGAGCACAAGTTTAAAAAGGAAACTTGTTTTTTCTTTGGGCTGGGTAAACAGGTTTCCAAGTAGTTGGAAGTTTTTGCTTTGATTTGGGCCCAGAGCAGAGACAAGGGAATTGTCTTTTTCTGTAGGCTGACAATCACTATCAGAGAATAGGTATTCTATTCCAGCACAGCAAAATTTTACAGCCAAGTTTTGTTTGTTTATTTCTAAACCTCGGGTGTAAAGTTAATTAAAAACAGAGAGGTTAGAATGACAAAATCTGCGGCTAGACTACAGCTGGAATTAGCCAAATTTCAGGCTGAGGAAAAACAAAGGGAACATGAAAGACAGATAGAACTCATGCGGCTGGAGAAGGAGGTACAGGAGGCTGCCCACAAGAGGGAAATGGAGGCAAGGAAGCATGTGGAGGAGGAGAAGGAAAAAGAGAGGAAGCATGTGGAGGAGGTAGAGAAGATAAAGGCTCAGCAGAATATACCAACAAACCCTAGCAATCCTTCTCCAGGTACCACTTCCCATCCCAGAAAGTTCCCCACCTACAAGGCAGGTGATGATACTGAGGCCTTCTTAGAAAACTTCGAAAGGGCCTGCCTTGGGTACAGCATCTCTACCGACCAATACATGGTAGAGCTGAGGCCACAGCTCAGTGGACCCTTAGCTGAGGTGGCGGCTGAAATGCCTAGAGAACACATGAATGAGTATGAACTGTTTAAATCCAAGGCGAGAGTCAGAATGGGGATAACACCCGAGCATTCTCATCGGAGGTTCAGAGCCCTAAGGTGGAAACCAGACGTGTCATTTACCCGACATGCCTACCACATTGTGAAACATTGGGATGCCTGGATATCAGGAGCAAGTGTTGAATCTCCAGTAGATGTGCCCTTCCTAATGCAAATGGAACAGTTCTTAGAGGGTGTTCCTGAGGAAATAGAAAGATACATCCTAGATGGGAAGCCCAAAACTGTAATCGAGGCAGGAGAGATTGGAGCCAGATGGGTGGAGGTGGCAGAGAAGAAAAAAACTGGTCGCAGTTGGAGCGAAGACCAGAAGGGACAACCCCAGACCACACCCTATTACCGGGGGCCGCCCAAAGCCCCACCTACCTCCCAAAGAACCCTCCAGACCCCTTATCGTCCCACCACCCCGTTCTCCAGCAACCCTCCTCGCCCCAGTGACCCATCAGCTGGACGATGTTTTAAATGTAACGAGCTGGGGCATGTAAAGGCCAACTGCCCCAAGAACCCCAACAGATTACAGTTCATTGCACCGGAATCACACCAGAGGTCCACAGGCCCAGATACCTCCCAGATACCCTTGGAGCGGAGGGAAACTGTGAATGTGGGCGGGAAGAAGGTCACCGCGTGGAGGGACACCAGAGCACAAGTGTCAGCTATCCATGCTTCCTTAGTGGACCCCAATTTAATCAAC
This sequence comes from Natator depressus, assembly GCF_965152275.1. Taxonomy (NCBI): domain Eukaryota; kingdom Metazoa; phylum Chordata; order Testudines; family Cheloniidae; genus Natator; species Natator depressus. The sequence goes on from NC_134237.1 coordinate 83,562,522, forward strand.
CCAGAGATCCAAGTGACGATTCAACCCTTCAAGTCCAACTCTTTCGATTTGCCTACAGCCAAGTTGCCTGTCCAGTACAAGGGCTGGTCAGGAATGTGGACTTTTGCAGTCTATGATGATTATCCCATCCCCATGCTGTTGGGGGAAGACTTGGCCAATCATGTGAAGCAGGCCAAGAGGGTGGGAACGGTCACCCGCAGCCAGGCTAAACAAGCCGTGAGGCCTAGCTCTGTTCCGAAAACTTCTATCAGGACCCGGTCAGAGGTGATGGACCCGGACCCCAGACCAATGTCTGCAACAGCAGTAGTGGATCCAGTCCCAGAGACCCAGACGGAACCAGTCCCAGAACCGGAACCAGCCGAACAACCAACACCAGACCCATTGCCAGCACTGAATCCAGTACTTGCAACCTCAACACCAGAGGGCCCCACCGACCCTGAACTGGCAGCAGCCGATAACCCGACACAAGAGGCTCAGCCGGAGCCTGAACCCCAACATAGTGCACCAGCGGAGAGCGGTTCACAGTCAACAGAAACAGCTCCATCCCCTATATCGCTTCCAGAGGGACCAAGCCTAGGTCCACAATCCAATGAGGAACTGATGTCTCCAGCATCAAGGGAACAGTTCCAGACCGAACAGGAAGCAGATGAAAGCCTCCAGAGAGCTTGGACGGCGGCACGGAGCAACCCACCACCTCTCAGCTCTTCTAATCGATCCAGGTTTGTTGTAGAAAGAGGACTTTTATACAAGGAAACTCTTTCTGGTGGACACCAGGAAGACTGGCATCCTCAGAGACAGTTGGTAGTTCCAACTAAATACCGGGCCAAGCTCTTGAGCTTAGCCCATGATCACCCTAGTGGCCATGCTGGGGTGAACAGGACCAAAGACCGTTTGGGGGGGTCATTCCACTGGGAGGGAATGGGCAAGGATGTTTCTACCTATGTCCAGTCTTGTGAGGTGTGCCAAAGAGTGGGAAAGCCCCAAGACCAGGTCAAAGCCCCTCTCCAGCCACTCCCCATCATTGAAGTTCCATTTCAGCGAGTAGCTGTGGATATTCCGGGTCCTTTTCCGAAAAAGACACCCAGAGGAAAGCAGTACATACTGACTTTCATGGATTTTGCCACCCGATGGCCGGAAGCAGTAGCTCTAAGCAACACCAGGGCTAACAGTGTGTGCCAGGCACTAGCAGACATTTTTGCCAGGGTAGGTTGGCCCTCCGACATCATAGAATAGAATATCAGGGTTGGAAGGGACCCCAGAAGGTCATCTAGTCCAACCCCCTGCTTGAAGCAGGACCAATTCCCAGTTAAATCATCCCATCCTCACAGATGCAGGGACTAATTTCCTGGCAGGAACTATGAAAAACCTTTGGGAAGCTCATGGGGTAAATCACTTGGTTGCCACTCCTTACCACCATCAAACAAATGGCATGGTGGAGAAGTTTAATGGAACTTTGGGGGCCATGATACGTAAATGAGCACTCCAATGATTGGGACCTAGTGTTGCAGCAGTTGCTCTTTGCCTACAGAGCTGTACCACCCCCCAGTTTAGGGTTTTCCCCATTTGAACTTGTATATGGCCGTGAGGTTAAGGGGCCATTGCAGTTGGTGAAGCAGCAATGGGAGGGATTTACACCTTCACCAGGAACTAACATTCTGGACTTTGTAACCAACCTACAAAACACCCTCCGAACCTCTTTAGCCCTTGCTAAAGAAAACTTACAGGATGCTCAAAAAGAGCAAAAAGCCTGGTATGATAAACATGCCAGAGAGCGTTCCTTCAAAGTAGGGGACCAGGTCATGGTCTTAAAGGCGCTCCAGGCCCATAAAATGGAAGCATCGTGGGAAGGGCCGTTCACGGTCCAGGAGCGCCTGGGAGCTGTTAATTATCTCATAGCATTCCCCACCTCCAACCAAAAGCCTAAGGTGTACCATATTAATTCTCTAAAGCCCTTTTATTCCAGAGAATTAAAGGGTTGTCAGTTTACAGCCCAGGGAGGAGACGACGCTGAGTGGCCTGAAGGTGTCTACTACGAAGGGAAATGTGCTGGTGGTGTGGAAGAGGTGAACCTCTCCATGACCCTTGGGCGTATGCAGCGACAGCAGATCCAGGAGCTGTGCACTAGCTACGCGCCAACGTTCTCAGCCACCCCAGGACTGACTGAACGGGCATATCACTCCATTGACACAGGTAATGCTCGCCCAATTAGAGTCCAACCTTACCGGGTGTCTCCTCAAGCTAGAACTGCTATAGAACGGGAGATCCGGGATATGTTACAGATGGGTGTAATCCGCCCCTCTGAAAGTGCATGGGCATCTCCAGTGGTTCTAGTTCCCAAACCAGATGGGGAAATACGTTTTTGCATGGACTACCGTAAGCTAAATGCTGTAACTCGCCCAGACAACTATCCAATGCCACGCACAGATGAACTATTAGAGAAACTGGGACGGGCCCAGTTCATCTCTACCTTGGACTTAACCAAGAGGTACTGGCAGGTACCGCTAGATGAATCTGCCAAGGAAAGGTCAGCCTTCACCACACATCTCGGGCTGTATGAATTTAATGTACTCCCTTTCGGGCTGCGAAATGCACCCGCCACCTTCCAAAGACTTGTAGATGGTCTCCTAGCGGGATTAGGAGAATATGCAGTCGCCTACCTTGACGATGTGGCCATATTTTCGGATTCCTGGGCAGACCACCTGGAACATCTACAAAAAGTCCTTGAGCGCATAAGGGAGGCAGGACTAACTGTTAAGGCTAAGAAGTGTCAAATAGGCCTAAACAGAGTGACTTACCTTGGACACCAGGTGGGTCAAGGAACTATCAGCCCCCTACAGGCCAAAGTGGATGCTATCCAAAGGTGGCCTGTCCCAAAGTCAAAGAAACAGGTTCAATCCTTCTTAGGCTTGGCCGGTTATTACAGACGATTTGTACCGCACTACAGCCAAATCGCCGCCCCACTGACAGACCTAACCAAAAAGAAACAGCCAAATGCTGTTCAGTGGACCGAAAAGTGTCAGAAGGCCTTTAACAAGCTAAAAGCGACCCTCATGTCTGACCCTGTACTAAGGGCCCCAGACTTTGACAAACCGTTCCTAGTAACCACAGATGCGTCCGAGCGTGGTGTGGGAGCAGTTTTAATGCAGAAAGGACCTGATCAAGAATTCCACCCTGTAGTGTTCCTCAGCAAAAAACTGTCTGAGAGGGAAAGCAACTGGTCAATCACTGAAAAAGAATGTTACGCCATTGTCTACACTCTGGAAAAGCTACGCCCATATGTTTGGGGACGGCGGTTCCACCTGCAAACCGACCATGATGCACTGAAGTGGCTTCACACCGTCAAAGAAAATAACAAAAAACTTCTTCGGTGGAGTTTAGCTCTCCAAGATTTTGATTTCGACATCCAACACATCTCAGGAGCTTCTAACAAAGTGGCTGAGGCACTCTCACGTGAAAGTTTCCCAGACTCAACTGGTTAAAATCGTCCTTGAGATGTGGAAAATATTGTTAGTCTTTATGTACTTGGTAGCATATTTAGAGATGCATGTGTCTTATTAACTCTGTTTTCCTAGAGCTCCAGGAAGAAATCCCAGCCAGTGTTTCACCCTAGCTGAGATTTGGGGGGCGTGTCATAAATAGAAAGGGAAGGGTAAACCCCTTTAAAATCCCTCCTGGCCAGAGGAAATCTCCTCTCACCTGTAAAGGGTTAAGAAGCTAAAGGTAACCTCTCTGGCACCTGACCAAAATGACCAATGAGGAGACAAGATACTTTCAAAAGCTGGTAGGAGGGAGAGAAACAAAGGGTTTGTGTGTCTGTCTACATTTTGTCTTTGCCGGGGATAGACCAGGAATGAAGCCTTAGAACTTTTAGTAAGTAATCTAGCTAGGTATGTGTTAGATTATGATTTCTTTAAATGGCTGAGAAAAGAATTGTGCTGAATAGAATAACTATTTCTGTCTGTGTATCTTTTTTGTAACTTAAGGTTTTTGCCTAGAGGGGTTCTCTATGTTTTGAATCTAATTACCCTGTAAGGTATTTACCATCCTGATTTTACAGGGGGGATTTCTTACAAGAAGACTTTTAATAAAAATAGAATTAGAAATAAGAAAACTGAATGCTTTTTCATTGTTCTCAGATCCAGGGGTTTGGGTCTGTGGTCACCTATGCAAATTGGTGAGGCTTTTTATCCAACATTTCCCAGGAAAGGGAGGGTGCAAGTGTTAGGAGGATTGTTCATTGTTCTTAAGATCCAAGGGTCTGGGTCTGTAGTCACCTAGGCAAATTGGTGAGGCTTTTTACCAAACCTTGTCCAGGAAGTAGGGTGCAAGGTTTTTGGGAAGTATTTTGGGGGGAAAGACGTGTCCAAACAGCTCTTCCCCAGTAACCAGTATTTGTTTGGTGGTGGTAGCGGCCAATCCAAGGACAAAAGGGTGGAATATTTTGTACCTTGGGGAAGTTTTGACCTAAGCTGGTAAAAATAAGCTTAGGAGGTTTTTCATGCAGGTCCCCACATCTGTACTCTAGAGTTCAGAGTGGGGGAGGAACCTTGACAGGGCCCCCTAATTACCCTGTCTTTGAAGATTGTTTGTTTGTTGTTTTGAATGATTACTTGAATGATTAGCAGATTTCCAGCCTCAAGAGTGGTTTCCCATTTGGGTATGAACTGGTAGGGCTGATTGATATACATGTCCATGCAGGAGCAGAAGCATTAGGCTACAATATAAGCATAGAGAAAATCACTGGGATTACAGCTTTAGCATTTTACATTACAGCAAATCTATAACCACAGCCTTAATTAATATTCTGGCAACTCTACTGGTCACTATGTCTATGCATCTAGTACAATTAGAAACTTAATAAGGAGGTATTTATAACAGGAATTATTTTTCAGCATAGTTTCATCAAGGCATAGTCAGCACTCTCATAGTAAAAGATTGCACCGAACTGATTATAGCATACTGGGGATTAGAAAGTAGCGAACAGCACAGCAGCTAACAGAAGGAGTTTACCTGGGATCTGCCTGAGAGGAGGTACGCTAAGGGCTGCATTAAGGAGGCTGTGTTGGTGAGTATCTGAGTGTTTGTTTGTTGTGAGGACAGTTTGACCGTGTGCTTGATTGGTTGTTTGAAAAGGGCGGGAACTGGGAGTGCTTTGTTCCAGGTGAGCCTTAAGTGGGCCTGACTGTATAAAAAGCCAGTCAGCTGTGAACCAGCTGAGCAGTAAACAGCACAGCAGCTAATGGAAGGAGTCTGCCTGGGGAGAGCCCACTGAGGCTTACATCTTGTCGAAGTCTCTGAGTAATTACTACAACTCCTGAGGAAGCTCGTAGAAGGAAGGGAATATGGATGGGGGGTGTTCAGCTGTTGTGACCTCCATTGGATGTGCTATGTTTGTCTTTCTTCCACAGGACAGAAGCAACTTTGTCTGTACAAAGTGCAAGCTGGTCACCATATTGGAAGAGAAGGTTCAAGGTCTGGAGCAACAGGTATCGACCCTGCGTTGCATAAGAGAAACTGAAGATTTCCTGGACAGACGTCAGGATATGCTTCTACGGGCACAAGGTTCTGAAGATTCAGAGCAGGCTGCACATAGGGGACAGGAGGATGGTGAAGAAATTTGGCATCATGTGACCTCCAGAAGAAAAAAGGGGAACATCCATGTACCAGCAACGCAGATACAGGTAAGTAACCATTTTCATGTTCTCTCCACAGGTACTAATGCGGAGAGTGGACCAGATGATACGTCTGCGGGAAGGGAGCAGGAGACTCCGCCAGTTGGAAGGCATGAGATGCACTGTCCTAGGGTTGGGGGTTCCACGACCACCACTCCCAAGAGAAGGAGGCGGGTCGTGGTGGTCGGGGACTCTCTCCTCAGGGGGACTGAGTCATCTATCTGCCGCCCCGACCGGGAAAACCGAGAAGTCTGCTGCTTGCCAGGAGCTAAGATTCGCGATGTGACGGAGAGACTGCCGAGACTCATCAAGCCCTCGGATCACTACCCCTTCCTGCTTCTCCACGTGGGCACCAATGATACTGCCAAGAATGACCCTGAACGGATCACTGCAGACTACGTGGCTCTGGGAAGAAGGATAAAGGAGTTTGAGGCGCAAGTGGTGTTCTCGTCCATCCTCTCCGTGGAAGGAAAAGGCCTGGGTAGAGACCGTCGAATCGTGGAAGTCAACAAATGGTTACGCAGCTGGTGTCGGAGAGAAGGCTTTGGATTCTTTGACCATAGGATGGTGTTCCAAGAAGGAGGAGTGCTAGGCAGAGGCGAGCTCCACCTAACAAAGAGAAGGAAGAGCATCTTCGCAAGCAGGCTGGCTAATCTAGTGAGGAGGGCTTTAAACTAGGTTCACCGGGGGAAGGAGACCAAAGCCCTGAGGTAAGTGGGGAAGTGGGATACCAGGAGGAAGCACGAGCAGGAACACGTGAGAGGGGAGGGCTCCTGCCTCATACTGAGAAAGAGGGGCGATCAGCAGGTTATCTCAGTGCCTATACACAAATGCATGAAGCCTGGGAAACAAGCAGGGAGAACTGGAAGTCCTGGCACAGTCAAGAAATTTTGATGTGATTGGAATAACAGAGACTTGGTGGGATAACTCACATGACTGGAGTACTGTCATGGATGAATATAAGCTGTTCAGGAGAAGCTGGATATGAGTCAACAGTGTGCCCTTGTTGCCAAGAAGGCCAATGGCATTTTGGGCTGTATAAGTAGGGGATTGCCAGCAGATCGAGGGACGTGATCGTTCCCCTCTATTCGACACTGGTGAGGCCTCATCTGGAGTACTGTGTCCAGTTTTGGGCCCCACACTACAAGAAGGATGTGGAAAAATTGGAGAGAGGCCAGCGGAGGGCAACAAAAATGATTAGGGGACTGGAACACATAAGTTATGAGGAGAGGCTGAGGGAACTGGGGATGTTTAGTCTACAAAGAGAAGAATGAGGCGGGATTTGATAGCTGCTTTCAACTACCTGAAAGGGGGTTCCAAAGAGGATGGCTCTAGACTGTTCTCAGTGGTAGCAGATGACAGAACAAGGAGTAATGGTCTCAAGTTGCAGTGGGGGAGATTTAGGTTGGATATTAGGAAAAAATTTTTCACTAGGAGGGTGGTGAAACACTGGAATGCGTTACCTAGGGAGGTGGTCGAATCTCCTTCTGTCAAGGTTCCTCCCCCACTCTGAACTCTAGGGTACAGATGTGGGGACCTGCATGAAAAACCTCCTAAGCTTATCTTTACCAGCTTAGGTCAAAACTTCCCCAAGGTACAAAATATTCCACCCTTTGTCCTTGGATTGGCCGCTACCACCACCAAATAAATACTGGTTACTGGGGAAGAGCTGTTTGGACACGTCTTTCCCCCCAAAATACTTCCCAAAACCTTGCACCCCACTTCCTGGACAAGGTTTGGTAAAAAGCCTCACCAATTTGCCTAGGTGACTACAGACCCAGACCCTTGGATCTGAGAACAATGAAAAAGCATTCAGTTTTCTTACAAAAAGACTTTTAATAGAAATTGTCATAAATATAAAGGGAAGGGTAAAACCCTTTAAAATCCCTCCTGGCCAGAGGAAATCTCCTCTCACCTGTAAAGGGTTAAGAAGCTAAAGGTAACCTCGCTGGCACCTGACCAAAATGACCAATGAGGAGACAAGATACTTTCAAAAGCTGGGAGGAGGGAGAGAAACAAAGGGTATGTGTGTCTGTCTATATTTTGTCTTTGCCGGGGATAGACCAGGAATGAAGCCTTAGAATTTTTAGTAAGTAATCTAGCTAGGTACGTGTTAGATTATGATTTCTTTAAATGGCTGAGAAAAGAATTGTGCTGAATAGAATAACTATTTCTGTCTGTGTATCTTTTTTGTAACTTAAGGTTTTTGCCTAGAGGGGTTCTCTATGTTTTGAATCTAATTACCCTGTAAGGTATTTACCATCCTGATTTTACAGGGGGGAATTTTTTTTTTATTTCTATTTACTTCTATTTCTATTAAGTCTTTTTGTAAGAAAACTGAATGCTTTTTCATTGTTCTCAGATCCAAGGGTCTGGGTCTGTGGTCACCTCGGCAAATTGGTGAGGCTTTTTATCCAACCTTGCCCAGGAAGTGGGGTGCAAGGTTTTGGGAAGTATTTTGGGGGGAAAGACGTGTCCAAACAGCTCTTCCCCAGTAACCAGTATTTGTTTGGTGGTGGTAGCGGCCAATCCAAGGACAGAAGGGTGGAATATTTTGTACCTTGGGGAAGTTTTGACCTAAGCTGGTAAAGATAAGCTTAGGAGGTTTTTCATGCAGGTCCCCACATCTGTACCCTAGAGTTCAGAGTGGGGGAGGAACCTTGACAGAAATAGAAGTAAATAGAAATGAAAAAAAATCCCCCCTGTAAAATCAGGATGGTAGATACCTTACAGGGTAATTAGATTCAAAACATAGAGAACCCCTCTAGGCAAAAACCTTAAGTTACAAAAAAGATACACAGACAGAAATAGTTATTCTATTCAGCACAATTCTTTTCTCAGCCATTTAAAGAAATCATAATCTAACACATACCTAGCTAGATTACTTACTAAAAGTTCTAAGGCTTCATTCCTGGTCTATCCCCGGCAAAGACAAAATATAGACAGACACATACCCTTTGTTTCTCTCCCTCCTACCAGCTTTTGAAAGTATCTTGTCTCCTCATTGGTCATTTTGGTCAGGTGCCAGTGAGGTTACGTTTAGCTTCTTAACCCTTTACAGGTGAGAGGAGATTTCCTCTGGCCAGGAGGGATTTTAAAGGGGTTTACCCTTCCCTTTATATTTGACACCTTCCTTAGAAGTTTTTAAGGTCAGGCTTGACAAGCCCCTGGCTGGGATGATTTAATTGGGGATCGGTCCTGCTTTGAGCAGGGGGTTGGACTGGATGACCTCCTGAGGTCCCTTCCAACCCTGATATTCTATGATTCTATGAAAGTTTACCATAACATTCAGAGGACAGCCACATGTGTTGTTAAATCTTGACCCATTCTTCCTCTTTTTTTTTAAAGAAATATGTAATTTACAACTGGTACCACTTTATCTTCCTTATTGTTCGGAGAGACTTATTGATGTTCACTTTAAACAGCAACAAGCAAAAAAAACCAAAAATCACACACACACTCACCTTAGTTCCTCTCCCCATTATACTCACTCAGTCATCAGTCTTGGCTCACAGAGACATATCTGAATAGAAGATGTAAAATGTGTTTTCAAAACCCAAAACTGATTTTAAACTTTTCTAGGGAGATGTGAGGGGGGCACAAGTTTTTTATCATATCAGCCAGTAACAATGTGGTTTATGACCAAAACAAGGGGTTTGAACTTTGAGAAGGTGCCCTGTGGAACAGCACATAGCACACGACTTATGCCAGGCCACACCGTAATTCATTTAAAGGCAAGTCCCATCTTTAACACCAAGCCTGAGTATCATAGGCTGAGCAGGTGGTCTGTGAGAATGGAATTTTCTCTCAGGACAATTCACAATGGCTACTGCAGTCTCAGTGCTGCGGTAACATCTGCTAGTGTTTGTCCCCCTCTGTGGGACAGATGGCCAGTGAATCTGTGTGGCTCCTACCTCTATCTGCCTCAATATCTTTTTGCATTAGGGGGTGTAAAAAACCCACAGAACTGGATTCTATGATACACCGAAGCTTCCAGACCCCACTCCCCTTCCTCTTCTCTCTCTCTCTATAAATAGATTGACAGAAGGAGTTTTGATGATGGCACATAGCTCCAGAATGACACAAATGTAAACATGCCACAAATTCTATTGAGATTGTTTTCAAATTAGGAAGCTTGACATACACCAGATATAAAGTCTGAATTTTTCAGTTAATCCTATATCTCCTCACACTATATCTACACTTGGATGGTTAGATTTTTATCAGTAAATGTTGATAATCAATTTCAATGTGCACACAAATTAACAAAAAATTATTTCCCTCAATAATCAAAATGTACAGATAGGCAAAGTAAGAAAAATGCTGCTTGATAGCTTAGTTTGATTTAAGGTTATTTACTGTGTATATTTTGACATGAGATGTTGACAATTTGTGTTTTGATTGTTATAAAGCTTTAACTTTTTGGATCTTAACATCTACTGTCATTAAATAATTGTCATCTGACTGCCCTATTGTATGACCCCCTCCCATAATTCCCCTGAGAAAGTTTAAATCAATAAAAAAATTAAGTACTTACAAATAAAAAGAATCTGTCAAAATTATTTTTAAAAAGTAATCAAATTCTGCCAAGCCTAAACCTCTTGATAAGAAGTAGTAATTCTATCATTGGCAGTCTCTGAAAGAGAAAAAGTCACCACCTCTGCTGATATCTCCATCAGCTAAGAGAACCAAGCCTGGTTTTGATGACCTATTTACAAGTGAAATCACATATACAATAGCAGCAAATGTTGCAAGCACAGGAATTTTTGAGTGTAACTTGCCCCCTAATGTCAACAAACATGCTAGTATTCAACTTTGAGCAGTGTGATTTATTCCTTTTGAACCCTATGTGAGTCCAGAGTACAAAACAGTGTCTCTAACATGAAAATGAGAACGAATTTCCCCCACTGTGTTAGTAATGACATTGAGAGTCTTTCAGCAACAATCCCTGCATTATTGGTCAGTCATCTCCCTTAGGAAGGAAAAGATTGAATGTTTACCTCTGCATTATTTACATCCATTCCAAATCCAATAGCATTGGCTTCATCATAGATATAATTAACATCCACAGCTATTCTCCCTTATTGCAAAAATTACTATAGTGTTCAATAGTAATATTCCAACCCACTGTGGAATCTTTATTGCAAACTGCAGAGTTTTGGACCAAATATTGCAAGCTTTTGTGAGAAGGATTGAGTTTGACTCCTGGAAAAAAAAACATTTTTGTGGTGAAAACTCCAGGTTTTTAAATGAAGATGTGGCAGGGCACACTCACCCTGCACCAGATGGGAAGGGGTTAACACTGAGACAGCCACACCCCCTTCTCCCTACTGGGCATGCTCCAGGTGTACCAGTATGAAAGAGAACAGCCCAGCTCAGTCAGGGAGAGATGCCAGCAGGGAAGGACATGCACCAGGAGCCCCTGCTGAGGATGGCCTCTAGCCTGCCCCAGAGGGGAGTGGAGATGTGGACCACAGCCTCAGACCCCAGCAGCCCCCAGAGCGGCTGGTGCTGGGGAACTAAGCGATCCCAACGCCTCCTGGAATACAATGCCTGAGACAGTGGTAGGAAGTGACCTGGGGCGGTGTTGGAGTGGGACCTCCCACTGAGGTAAGCTCAGCGTGTTTCGGTGGGATTCCCCACTAAGCTGGTAGCTGGTTGTTCCACCACTACTAGGGCCCTGGGTTGGGGCCTCCTACCTGGGCTGCTGGCAGCCCCTGTGAACTCTGGCCATTGGGCCACACTACCCTGGTAGTAGGGGCTTGTTTCATGGACTCTGGGCACAAGGCTGTACTACTCCTGAATGAGCAGGGTGTTTGCATAGACTCTGGCCATTGGGCCACAATGCCCTGGCAGTAGGGATGTGTTTCATGGACTGTGCAATACTAGGCCACAGTACCCCTGAAAGAGGACAACGTGGTCCAGAGAGCAATGCATCTCCCAGTGGTGGAGACAATACAGCCAAGCAGACAATGGGCATGACACCACCTGCTGAGGGTGCTCTGAAGCTGAATGAGCTAATTTCCAGAGCAGCCAGCAGGAGGTGCCATGGTGGTGAGCACAACCTGTTACAGAGGGCAAATGCATTATGTGTTTTACTCTCACCTCTAACCCAGTTACATGCCCATGGGACTATATCCCTTCCCATCTCATGACTTACTACAATCCCTTTTTCCTTCTCATCTGACACTTTTCATTCTGCCTGTAATCATACTAGTGTTTCTTCTACTTTAATAAAATAAAGAACACCCTCAATTCTTCCTACATCTCTACCTATCACCCCATTTCATGCCTTCTGTTTTCTTCCATCCCTCTTGGGCTTGCTATTGATACACTCAAATTCCTCTCCTCTAATTCTCATTTGGATTCCCTGCCCTCTTGCTCTGATTTGTACCACTCCTAGGCTAGAACTCTTATAATCTGCTTCTGTTGACTCCCGCAGGCATCTTCTCCAATCTGATCCTCCATGATCTGGTCACTGCCTTTGACAGTCAGCCACTATTAGAAAGGTCAAAAAAAAATTAACGAGCATTTTTTTCAATTAACATTTCTCAGGTCCAGGATGGAATTTTTAATTGGGGAGTATGACCAGGTGCTCAACTCACCACTAGGGTGGCACTTCCTCCTGGCCATTCTGGGGATTTGCTTCACAAGGTTGACACCCCTTCCTACAGATGAGCACCATCACCCTGCGGCCCAGTCTCTCTCTCTCTCTCTCCGGATCTGCGGCCCAGTCTCTCTCTCTCTCTCCGGATCTGCGGCCCTCTCTCTCTCTCTCTCTCCGGATCTGCGGCCCAGTCTCTCTCTCTCTCTCTCTCTCTCTCTCTCCGGATCTGCGGCCCAGTCTCTCTATGCATTTTTCCCCTTCCAGGGTATCAGTCTTTCTTCAGGAATCTTAGGCAGTCCTCCCATTCACTGCCTTAGTGACCCACAGTGTCTCATCCTCAGTGACTGGCAGGAGAACCCAGGCGTGCATGCACACACACACACCCTCTCTGCTTCCAATTTCCTGGCTTTATAAACCCAGCCCAGCTCCTTCCTCCTCTGCTGGGCTTCCTCACACAGTCAGGGAATTACTCAGCCACCTGATTCCCCTTATCTGTGGCCTGTTGGGTTAATTAGCCCCATCTCAATCTGCATTAACCCTTTCAGGGCAAGGGTGGGGTAAACACCCCAGGGAGAAGGAGACCCCAGAATAGCCAGGTGGATAGGGCACTCCCCTGGAATGTGGGAGACCCAGATTCATTTAGAGCAAGTACCTGAACCTGCTTCTCCCATATCCAAGGTGAGTGCCCTAAGCACCAGGCTATTGACTATTTTCTCTTTAAAAAAAACCAGAAAATATTCCAAAGATCTCATTTTCCTTCCAGTGTAGAAGAAAACAAATTTTGAAACCTCAACTTTTTTTTGCAACATAGAATTCTTGTTTTCCAGCCAACTCTAGTCACTATATATCAGCATACCCTTCCCTGGGCTTATGGGTTTCTTTGCTCAGAGTTCTTCTAACTCTCTGATCATTGGTCCTTCAACATCTCACTTGGTGGTGCCGCCTCTTCCCTGCTCCCATATTCTGTGTCCCTCATGTCTCTGTCCTTGGACCCCTTCTCTTCTCCCGTTAAACCCAATCCACTCACATGGCTTCATATAATATGTCTACAGTGATGACTCCCAAATGGACCTTTGTAACCCCAGACTCCATTCACTCATGCTTCTGCAGCTGCCTGTGGTGGAATTGGAGCTGCTCAATTTATGAATATTGTATACTGGTTATTGGAATGTTTACTGCATGAATATATTGCACTAGTTTAATAGAGGGAGTTAATGGTCAAAACCACAAGAGATCATAAAAACCATAGTAGAACTTAAAAAGGAATTCTCTTGAGAGAAGTATGTTGTTCAGGGGAACCAAACTGTCACAGGAACCTGCTGGGGTGTCTGAAGTAGTTAGGCCTGCCTACGTTACAATCAGGGGATGGCAAGCATTTAGATAAAATGGACACACATGTAGACTATTATCTTAAACCCATTTTCTCTAAATACCTTGTTCCCACTGTGTGGGGAAAACAATACTTTGTTTTAACAAGGCTGTTTTGTCATTATATGCCACTGGTCACAGATTCCCCAATGGAAGAACTGCAGGTATTTGAACTCAGTTGGATCTTCTGGGTAAGCACAGTTGCTACACTGGGGGGTGTAGCTCAGGGCTTGGTTTAAGAGTGGGAGAATTTCAGAATTCCACCGCGGGAGAGTTCTGACTAGGACCCCTATGCACTATGGGAATATAACAAATATAAATAACAATAGACATGCCTGCCACCTGAGGGGATGCATTCAGAGACACCAGAGGGACAGAGGTGAAGCAACTCCTAAATGTGATAGGACCACTCTGAAGTGTCCTCCTGGATATCCAACTTCCAAACAAAGAGAGGCTAACAAGTATACTTAGCATTACACAAACCACAGAAACTTCCAGTGTGTTAATCCTCCTTGTCCCAGAACCCCATCTCCTTTTGTTTGTTTTCCTGTCATGGGATGAAGGGCCTGCACTGTAGCACCCCCTACTCACCTACTGTGACACTGCAGGCACTCCATGCTTCAGTTTCCCTTCTCCCAGGGCCCCTTAAGAAATCTACACTATATCTAAAAGAGTATAAGACAAACTTTCCCAGGAGGAGTTTTGCTTTAATAAGTTCAAATAAACTTGAGCTAAAATATCTCTCATCAGGCTCAGGGATGCACAGCCCTCTTCTAGCTCTCAGACCTGGGAGGACAGGACAGTAGTCTCTCCCCTTGGCTCAAGGGTTGCAGACCTCCTCAAGTCTCTAGGAGCTCACCTCCCTTAGAGTCTGTGTATCTCACTCAGCACCTCCCCTTCAGCTGAGCACAGATAGCCTTTTATCAGCCTCAGGTGCTCATTATTCCATTAACTGCCTCATTCCCCTTAAATGAGCTTAACACAGCTTACCTGAGACTGGACTCCCTTTAAAGGGGCTAGCAGCCCTGTGATACTTCCACTGTTGTATTAAACATCCCTCTTGATATTAAAATAAAGAACCAGTCCCTGCCAAAGGAATTTTGTCTGTAAAGTTCCATACACTCATGTAAAGTTATGTGAATTTTTTTAAATTAAATGAGTTTAATATGTAATTGTATTATATTCAAAGGCATCACTGATACCCTTTATTTTTTTCCTTCAGAAGGGAGCACTGAATGCCAGGTATGATAGCAGTTGGATACTATACTGTAAGCATGTTACTTTAAATGGCAGACAATAAAAGCTACACATTCTTTGCCTTTAATTTACTTTTATTCTCATACTTGGAGGCTATTGCTTTGGGGTTTGGATGTTGCTGATACCTATGTTGGACTATTGTATCTTAGTAATATAGACATGTTACATCCTAAAATAAAGGAGGGTAGCACAAACACTTTAGCAAATGATCCAACCCTAAAGGTAAAAAAAGGAAAAGCCATCTAACATTTTCAAATTAATAATTGATCTGGATATTGATTATTTCAGCCTATCAAATTCTTCAACATTTTGAATAAGATAGAAATGTCATGATATAAATACAGGTCTTTTCTGCTATTAAAAAGATAACCATGTGGGCATGTATATTATGCAGTCAGTACTTGCCTGATCTATGCAAATCTCCAATATGCAAAATTGGTCTCTATCTCACAACAATTCTTCTTATGAGATTTCTGGTGCTTCCTGCTTCCAGTCAGATGGAAATGATATAGGAACATGTTCTTTTGGGGCATTTTCAGTGCCCCCACCTCCAGCACCAGCCATAATCAGGAAATGCAGAAAATCAGATAATTACCTACATATTTTTAAAGTTTTATACACCATTTTTGAGCTTCAAATACCTTGAAGCTCAAAGAGAGGCTCACTTTGGGTTCACACTAAATGAACCCAGCCAGGCAATTCTTAGAAGCACAGAGAACCTCAAACATGCTGCTACTCAACATCTGCATTATGAGTAACCCAGTTTTTTATACACATAATTATATATGGTTTAGTCATTTAGATTTAAAATACCCCAAAAATACCTCTAACAAAGGCTTTCAGCACCCTAACATCACAATAAAATCCCAGCAGCATTAGTCATTTCACAGAAATTCAGCTAGATACCTACAGCGATCCCTTGCCACCCCTGTATCACTCATACCCTCAGCTGTCTCCAAAAACCCTGTGAAACAGATGTATTTTGAAGAGTAGCTAAAAGTCACCAAATTTTGGACCAAGTCAGGGAATGAATTCCACGTACTGGAGCCCTCACAGAGCATGCTCTGCCAGCCACCCCATCTCTTTCATAACTGAATCATTTCACTTCATTTCTCAAGCACATCAAGTTCAAGCTACTTCTCACCTTTCAGGTCCTCCTCATTCTTCCCTCCTTGGATTAGCTAACTTTATTTCTTTTTGTGCCACACCTTGTCCCCTGTGCCCTACAGATGACCTCAGCTTGCATGCCCCATTTGTCTGCTTTTTTTCAAATCTGTTCACGCTTTCTTGCATGCCCAGAAAGTTTCCTGAGCTGATTTGTGCAAGGCCCTCATTCATTCAACTCTTAAGACCATGTCTGCCATGATGCGTATGCTAAATTAGACAACTGAGGGTATATCTACACTGGAGGTGTAATTTTCAGCTCAGATAGACATACCTGCACTAGCTCTGATTGAGCTAAGATGTTAAAAATCACAATCTAGCCATGGTGACACAAGCAGCCTTGAGTATGATTCGGTCTGAAACCCTAGTACATCCTCAGGCAGCTAGCCCATCCTACCACTTGCAAACTCCTGGCTATACTTCTATTTTTAGCATGCAAAATCAGTCACAGCTAGTGCAGGTATATCTATCCAAACTGGAAATTCTACATCCTGCTCTAGTGTAGATGTACCCTAAAACATTCATTTAGACCTAAACAGAAGAAAAATATCTTCTGTGCTCCACCATGTCGTACACCAGCCACCACGTAATCTTCTTGATGCTACTGAACCTGTCCTTTCCAAGCCCATCCCTACTGTCATTATTATGTCCTATCTAATTTAGTTGTCTGATACCTGCCCCAAAGGAGCTTACCAATCTTTCTGTTTTGAAAGCCACCTAGAAAGCCTTAAGACATAAATAATAATAAATAGCAGTCCTTATCGAGCAACACATGAACTGTCATGCACTGCCTGCCTGAATTTTAAGGTAATGAATTTAGAGGCACTGTAATGCTATTGTACTCCATAACCATTCTATTATTGTAGGATCTAAATAAAGGGAAGCTATTTATTTCTATATATCTGGCTGGTCTGGAGATTATCATTGTTATGAGTGTTTGCTCCCTTCACATCACAATTGGGTACTGCTTTTGTAAGGATAGGAACCTGAAAGGGAACAAATTTCCGTCACACATGTAAGATTTTATTGCTAGCAACCTGGCACAAAAGAAGGTCAGCAACTCAGTACAAACATCGTTATATTGCATGGGTAACACAGCAAGAACTATGAATGAAATATCCTTAAAGGCTTAGGGTGAATTTTTCAAAGCTGCCTTAAGTATTCAGATGTAAATCCTGTTCATCTGAATTAACAGAATTAACATTTTTAATTTGAAAGGCATCCAAATCCCTTGTGTCTTAGAAAACCTCACCTGAGTGCTGGGCTAAGGCTCTTAAAACCAAAACAAGGGAAGGGAGAGGAGACAAAGAGGCATGGCACAGACCTGCACATGCTAAATGTTCTTTAGCAGTGATAACTGAAAAATTTCAGTTGATTGAATTTAAGAAAATTCATTATTTTTGCCATGTTTGCAGGGGAAAAAATGTATTTAGCAGGAGTAATGGCTCATTTTAAAGAATTTTGCGGGAATGCATAGGTTTCCCACTTGAATACTCAAAGCAAAAACTGGTTGTTTTGCATAGCTCTGCAGACCAAGAAATATCATGGAACTGTTCTGGATGTAACTGACATCAGTGGGACTTGTATGCACATAGAATTGTAACCCTTCTGCCCATCAGAGCTGGCAGCAACAAGGGCCGGGTTCAATATCTAGGGGATCCATTCCAATAACACAATGCAAACCGGCTCGAGCCCCCACCCAGTGACCTGGGACAAATATATACCACCCCCGCTGGGCGCCTTCAAGAGGCAATACTTCCCCTCTCGCAAGCACATAGTCTGAGTGTAGCAAAAAGCCTTTTAATAACAGAGAGAAACAATGTGGCATTATGTTGGGGAGACACCACCAACAGGATTCATAACACAATCCATGAGCAAAAAAAACCCACCCCAAGCAAATTGGGGCATGCCCCTTTCCCTCGGGTTCTTGAGTCCCAGCACCCAAGCGTCTCTTGAGTCCAGCAATCCACAAATCACCCAAAGTCTAAAAAGTCCAGCCCCAGAGTTCAAAAGTTCATCTGCATAGTGTTACTCCCCAGTCTGGCTAAAATGTGCCTGTGTGTGGGGGAAAGGGGTAAGGGGCACCTTACGTGTCCTGAAGCTGGCTGCCCCACAGGGCTCTGTTCCACCATGACCGGCTCAGCTCTGCTCAGCTTGCCGTCTCACGAACGGCTCCGCTCCACCACGACCGGCTCTGCTCTGCACAGCTCGCTGTCTCACGAACAGCTCTGCTCAGCTCACTGTCTCATGAACGGCTCCGCTCTGCACAGCTCGCCGTCTCACGAACGGCTCTGCTCCACCACAACCGGCTCTGCTCTGCTCAGCTCGCCGTCTCACGAACATGCCGCTGTCTCACGAACAGCTCCGCTCTGCCAGCCTATCCGCGAACAGCACCACTGCACTCTAGATCTTCCGGCTCCCCACTACTTGACATAGTGCTCAGTGATTTCAGCTCTTAGTGATTTCAGCTCATAGTAGTGGGGGCCTTAGTGCTGGTGCACCATAAGGCCAAAGTGAATGCAACACAGTACCTGTAGCAAGACTCTTAATAGACCCAAAATTAGCTCTGACATTCCACAGTGGAGAGAGACAGAGGTGCAATTGGTGCTTCAGGCCCACACCACCAGGTACTAATACCTGTCTCTCCCCCTTCACAGAGTTTTGGAACCCATGTCCCTTGCCTAGCGAGTGCCACTCAGTTGATGGTGAGTCCCTCCATCATAACAAAAGGCCAAGTACAGTTCCAAGCACAGTTCCCATAATCAGGGTAATAACAATTTACTCTTCCCGCCCCAATAACAAAGACACTGGGGATCCCACAACAGCCAAAGTGACCATTTGGGCAGTTATGGCCTCATTCTAGGCAAGGTGGGTGTGCCTATGCAAATTGAGATCAGCCCCTGAAGTTCTTTTCCACTACTTGCCACACCTCACCACCAGATGTCAGGGTGGAGCCCATCCTGACTCTGCTTACAGAATCATAGAATATCAGGGTTGGAAGGGACCTCAGGAGGTCATCTAGTCCAACCCCCTAGTCAAAGCAGGACAAATCCCCAACTAAATCATCCCAGCCAGGGCTTTGTCAAGCCTGATCTTAAACTTCTAAGGAAAGAGATTCCACCACCTCCCTAGGTAACGCATTCCAGTGTTTGAGGGCAGAACTTGGTTAAGCACACTTGTGATATGATGAGACCTGCCGATCACTAGGGCATGCAAAGTGCTGCTAAATCACAGCCCTTAGACAACTGGAGTACTGCTGTGTGGTGTAGTGCCAATAAAGGACTCCTGAGACTTTTAGACTGAAATGCAGCTACTCACACCAAAACCCTATATTTTCAAAGACCAGCACAGAATTGTGGTTATACAACTAAATCTCCATACATCTCTTCACATTTAGGAGAAAATGTTACTATTGGATTAAATATTTAATACTGCTGTTTGGACCAAGAGACTCAAATACATCTAGGGAGCTACTGGTTGCTGATAGAAATCTTCCATGCAGCATTGGACTTCTGGAAGCCTAACTTGAGGTACTTTAAAGGGCAGGAGCCCGGCATTTCTGAAAATCAAGCCCTTTTAACTAATGGTCATTGTGTATTCTCCATCACTATTTTTAAATCAAGATTGGATGTTCTTCTCAAAGATATGCTCTAGGAATTATTTTGGGGAAGTTCTATGGCCTGTTACGCAGGAGGTCAGACTATATGATCACAGTGGTCCCTTCTGACCTTGGAATCTATGAATCTATAAATGTTTCAAGCTGAACACCCAGGAATTTCTGAAAACTTGGGCCTATTAGTTTTTGCATGAGACTTGTAAACTATCATACATAACTTTATTTCATCTTAACTTCCAGCTGTGATCCCTCAGTGTTTGCAACTGAAACCAAATGATGCATGTCAATTTCTCACTAGGTTTCTTAATCATGTTTGTCACCCCCAGAGAAATAGTTTACTTTTTCTTAAAGCAGTGGGTTGCTTTTAAGATCATGGAGCTAGCAACATTTCATGTGGCTTAGCCAAATTCTGTTTATAACATTCACAAAGGCTCATTTCTGAATCCCATGTTTAGTCAATAAAACTCCTGCTTTTGAGGACAACAGGAGTTCTGTCTGAATAAAGAGCACAGAGTAGCCCCGGGTCTTAGTCAGATTGACTAAATCCTAAAATAATCAGTGGCATATATGACTTGTGTCTTACAGAGCACATTCAGCTCCACATTAAGCTTGTCAGTTATGAAAGCTGACTTTTATTAATCAGTTGTCCATTTTTGAAGCTAAAACTAAACTTCTCGATGGTTTTTTTTTTGTTTGTTTTTTTAAAATATCTAATGTCCTACTTTGAACCAGATTCTTCACACAACACCCTCAGGTGCTTTGAGGAAGTGTGCTTTATAAATATACAGCAGATCGATTAATGGAAGACTTGATGGCTGGTTTATGTCATGACCTTTACTTTCACTCATGATCTATCACTCATGAAGCAAAAGGTCAAAATAGGACTCAGCCATTATGTATTCTCACTCCCTCACTCAAGATAGTTATATTCATAGATATATGAAGGCTGACATAAATGGGCTCACCTCTGTGCTTTCCCATTTTTATCCATTTCTTTTCTCATCATAGGTGAGTGCCAAATGTCAGCACACACATCCAGCTTGTCCCATATTCTTTTCCATTGTTTTTTACATTCCCATTGACAGGTATAACATGCAATCAAAAATGGCTCCCATAAGAATTGCCCTTTTTGATTTTCTTTTTAATCTTATTTTTGCTGACAAGACTCCTTCAGTGACCGAAAGGAAACTGGCAGGATGAACAGAGTTTGTGAATGATAGCTGCTTTTATTGAGAGGAATGGATCCGTGCAAAACTCAGCGGCTGTTCTATGGAAAGGTTTGTGTAGATATATTTATTGGCTTCAGACTGCTTAGGTTGGTATTCCTCTTTTTTTCTTTGAGTTTTGGATTTAACCTAACTCAAAATCTCAAAGCAAAACTTAATAAAAAAGCCACAAATTTCAAATGATACCCAGGCAAAGCCAGTAATCAAGTCAGGTTCACTCCATTAATGACCCAGGTTTGCTCAGATAGCTCAGGAACCTTTTGAGGAACACGGTCTGAGTTTCCAGATTGTAGCAAAACCCAAAGCCATGTGAGTTTTACTTGGTGCCAGATTTTATCTGGAGTATTTTACACAGCTGTGATGAGGTATTTGATGCAGCAGTCACATGAATCAGAAAACTACTAATCTGCACTGGGAAGCAGAGGTGGCCTTGATGGTCTGCAGTGGTCCTTTTGGGGGAGAAAAGAATAAGCAAATTATTGAAGTCAAATGATAAGAATGGTATTGGAAAAATAATGTCCTACAGATTGACATGAACAAAAGAGCTTTGCTTTCCGATTCCACACAAGGTGTGCTTTATCTACATGCCAAGAAATAAAGTAATAACAATAGCATGTAATAATAGATTAGAAGAATTTCAGTTTCAAGGCAAAGGAGTCATGTCTATACTAAAATAGCCTATCAGTTGAGATTCCATAGAGAATAAGTCTGAGCTGGAAATGTATGCTAATGAAATATGTAAAGGTAACATGGATGTCCCATTATCCAAAGAAGCAAAAAATGAACAAGCCCATGTATTCAGAAGATGGGACCTTTACTTTTAAATAGTCAGACTGTGACATCAATGAACAAGTACACTTTAGGGAGCATTCACAATTTTATAATTGACAAAATTCTGTTCACTTAATTATGTCTTCTCTAAATGATCACTTTAATTTTTCATGGTACCAGAGTCTGTTCAAAGAAGTTATTCATGCAGTGTTAAAGGCATAATGCTTCTCTGCAGCTTTGGGAAGCCTTTAAAAGGAATAGAATCCTGCTGGACCTCAGTGGAGATTCCAGGGGGTGTAAGCGCAATGACATTTTATCAATTTTAGATTATGCTGAATAGGTGTCTTATTGTAAAACCATTTCTACAGGTGCTGGGAGGAGATAACTCTTCACTTCAAGACAATTGTAATTCAGAGGTACAGCCACAGTTTACCAGCTGTCCCTTTCTGCAATGGTAGTGGCATCTCCCAGAAGAAACCCAATCTTTTAGATTAATTTACCGCATTATTGGGGTCTTGAATGTATCAAGGAAAAATCATTCTTACAAAGCCCAAACTGCAATATGCCCTAATAAATTGTTACGTTTTTTAAGGATGGCTTCAAAAGTAATTTTTTATCAAAACATTTTGGAAGGGAAATCCAACGTTTTCAGTTAAAAATCCTGCTTAATCGTTGTCTGAATGTACATAATGACAAAGGGAAGCATTTGCTGGCACACACAACCTGTTTTTCTCCCATGTAGCTGAGGGTGAAAATTAGGACCCTAGGGCCAAAGAATCATACGGTGAAATGCTGGCCCCATTTAAGTCAATTGAAGTTTTGCCATGGACTTTGAGGACAGGATTTCACTCACAGATTTTAAGGCCAGAAAGGACGGATATGATCATCTAATATGATACCCCAGCATGACACAGGCCATAGAA
Organism: Natator depressus; assembly: GCF_965152275.1. NCBI lineage: Eukaryota > Metazoa > Chordata > Testudines > Cheloniidae > Natator > Natator depressus. The sequence goes on from NC_134237.1 coordinate 83,585,126, forward strand.
TTTCATCAAGTGATTCCTGCATCAAATCCATACATACTTAAGGCTTTACTCGTTAAGGGCAACTCCTTAACAAACACATGCTAAGCATGGACATAGAGGGACATAGGCTATAAGGAGCCCATGTAGAAGGTACAAAGCTCATCAGAGTTCCCAACAAGAAGACAGGTATGGGACAGGGACAGTAGGTCTGCCATCATCCCAATCAGCTGGTCATTGTCCTACATGCAGCATGAGGTGCTGCTCTACCTCCACACAAAAACTTCCTACCTCAAAGCCCAGGTGCTCAGGCTGCATGTTTGGAGAAGGATTCACTCTCAACTGTATGTGACAATGTATCCTTGTGTCCACACCCTACATACTATTGTAATATTTGTACAAAGTATGTCTTGTGAAGTATCATCTGAAAACTCATAATTTGCTGCTCAATATGGTCTTGATAAAATGTGTGTGGCAACACTGTATGTGAAGTTATAACATTATGCAGGGAAATCTTAACACATGTTCCAAACCACAGGAGAAGTTGGCACACAGGTCTGTCTCTAACAAGGAATGTGTGCTCTATTTAATTTGCATTTTAGAAGTAAACAGAGTCATCAAGCAGGAAGGGTAGGCAAAGAAACACCAAACATGTGAGGAAAAGCTGCACGGAACATCCTTCTCCACAGACTTTGTCTCCAGAATCTCAGCTGGAAATGTTTTCCAACAGGGGGACCGACCCTATAAAAAGAAGGGGCAAACACCCCAAGGCACTCCCTTCTCCCTCTCTCTCTCTGTCAATTCCCGCACCAGAAGGGACAAAGAAAGCCGTCATTGAACTGGAGAAGGGGTCCAGAAGACTAAGAAGTTTGGTCGGTAAGATTGCTGAGAGCATGTGGTGAGAAAAACTTTGCTTTGAATTTAACATAGTTTGTTTAGTTAGGCACCTGTTGTGTTTTATCTTTATTGGTCTTGTAACCATTTCTGACTGCTATGCCTCATTACTTGTACTCAAGTTTATTAACTATGAAGAGAGAGTTTGTTTTGTTGTTTTATCAAATCCAGTGTGTTTAAATTGAAGTCTGTGAAATTCCATTTGGGGTAACAAGGTGTGTGCATATTATTTCTGTTAAAGAAATGCAGACTTTATATGAACTTGTATTGTCTAGGAGAGGGCTGGGCAATACACGACATCAATTTCTGGAGGGAAATCTAAGAGGACAGGGATTTATCTCCCATAAATGTAAACAAACTTGTTTGTCTTAGCAATTGGCTGAACAAGAAATAGGACTGAGTGGACTTGTAGGCTCTAAAGTTTTACTTTGTTTTCTCTTTGAGTGAAGTTATGTAACAAAAAAAATCTACATCTGTAAGTTGCATTTTCACCATAAAGAGATTGCTCTACAGTACTTGTATGAGGTGAATTGAAAAATACTACTTCTTTTGTTTGCCATTTTTACAGTGCAAATATTTGTAATAAAAAATAATCTAAAGCAAGCACTGTCTACTTTGTATACTGTGTAATTGAAATCAATATATTTGAAAATGTAGAAAAACATCCAAAAATATTTAATAAATCTCAATTGGTATTCTATTGTTTAACAGTGTGCTTAAAACTGTGATTAATCACAATTAATTTTTTTAACCGTGATTTTTTGAGTTAATCATGTGAGTTAACTGCAATTAATCCACAGCTCTAGCTATTAAGTTAGAGGATGGATGTCCTGACTGTTTTTAAAACTCACAAAGTGACCTTCTCAGAAAAATCTCATATATATGGGTATATAACCATTTCTGGTAACCAGAAATGGTTATATATAGGTAACCAGGATTGACTACTATGTCTCCACACCTTTGTCCTCACTGCATAGGGGTGAATATTGCCTCCCAAATCAATTGGTGCACTGTACTAAACTCTAGTGTAAGCGTAGTATGAAACAAAACCAAAAATAAATACAAGCATGATCATCATTTCTTTATTACTTCAACTTAATATTATTATACTTATATGATACTCAACTAGTAGCAACAAAATTATGTTGCATAATAATGCCATAAATATTCTATATACAGGACCTTTTCTTGGATGTCAATTTTCCATAACTTTAACAGCCTACTGCAATGTTCGTCATCTTGGATGCATTTGAGCAAATACATCTGTCCATCTTATCAAATCTATTTTATAAGACAGATCCATCTCAACTGCAGTCACAGCCAGGTGGTTAAACTTTTTCTGTGACATTGTTGAGCAGAGAGAGTTCTTGATTCTCTTCACTGTGGAGAATGATCCCTCAACCAAGAGCACATGGGGAAGGTCATGGCCATCTTAAGGAACTCACACTTAAGGAACTCCTCTATCGCTCAGTTTTTGATTGCTTGTGACATCATCAGAGATGATCATGCACGTAAGCATTTAGCATGTGTAAACTGGAGCTATTGGGATTCCTACGGATTTTCTTTATAGCATCAGTTGGGGAGTCACTATATTCATATTAAGCGGACCCAGTGCAGATATAGCCAAGATGATGTCACGATTGTCTGTAAAGTTCTTGTTGAGTTCACTGACTGATAAGACAGTTGGCTCAAACATGATTTTGCGATAGTATAACTGCACATCTTCTCACCTTCCTAGTGATTCAGACATTCCATAGCTGGAATTAAGTCAGCTTGATACTGTTTCTGTTGTCATGGTGCTTTTCTCCCATACATCAGCCTTATGTGCCATACTGGTAACATCAATCCAAACCTCACCTAATCACATTTTCACAAGGTTCACCAAGACAATTTCCACATGCAGCAATGATCTATCAAGTGTGATGTCCTTCTTCGGTAGGCTCTCAGAGAGTGGTTGTGTTTCTTTCAAGAGGTATAGTAAGGTGATGTAAAAGGATGAAATCTCTGCTAGCAGCCCATCTGCATCTTGATCAGTAATTGAATGGTCCAGCATTCATTCACACTGACTCAGTCTCTCCAGTATCTAAAGGATGCAATCAAATTGATTCACAAACACATATAGGCAGATCCAATGTGTGTCACATTGGACTGCATCTCCCATTTGGGTATTCCATGAAGTTCTTGGACCTTCATGAATACATCATCATCATGTTTTGCAGAGATGCTGAAAAAGGAGTCAACCTTCTCCATAAATCTAAACATTTTGTTGATCTGAGGGATCCCTCTTGCTAGGACAACAACCACCAGATTCAACCTATGTGCCATGTAGTAAATGTAAGGGTATGGCTTCTGGCTGGCTTTTCTTTTAATAGTTTGGATCCCATTCATTGTTCCAGACATGATGTTGAAATCATCATAACTTTGTGCCATGCAATTTTTGATCAAGAGACTGGCCTAATTAATTTAATCCAATGTTGTTTTTGCTACAGAAAATGCATCATATTTCTGTATGGTGACAAAACACAGGAACCTTTCCTTGACTTTGCTGGAACTGACAACTATGTAGCAAAAAGAAATAAAAAGCCGTTCAATATTTGAGATGCCCCTAGATTCATTGGCTCTGTGATGGGGTATACAAACCCTGCACCAGTAAGGAATGTGTTAAGCAGCTGCTCTGGGCCCAGGCAGCCCACCCCAACCCCCCCACACACACACACACACACACACACACACACACCTGCAAAGTGTACATGGCTTGGAGGAGAAGCTCAAAAGGGGAACAGGGAGCTCAGTAAAACACCAGATTGTGGAGGTGAGCTGACCTATAATCCTAGGAAGGAGCTCCACAGGAGTTCCTGAGGCCTGACACCTAACTGAGGGAAGAGACTTGAGATCTGTAGAAGGTCTGAGACTTTATCTTTGATTTCCACTTATTTGATGTCTTTACTTTACCTGTTGGAAAAGAGGGGTGGGGTAGGAAGTGATCCAGAGAGACAGCAGTATAGCACTTTGGCAGTGCAGGATGTAGTTGCTTACACTGGGCCCTGAATCAGAATCCAGTGGCAAGAGTGGGCCGTGGTTCCCCTACCAGCCCCTAAGTGGTGCCAAAGGCAGAAGCAGACCCCTGATACAAGGAGTCTATGGGAAAGAAGGCTCTGAAGCCTGAAGGCCAACACCCTTGGACCTCAGCCCAGAGAGCAACCCAGAGATCCTCCCTTAAACCAGGAGGCTACCTATTGTTGGGCTCTTTATATACCCCAAAAGGGGTAGACATGAAACACATGACCTAGCCAGAGGTCAGAGTCACAAAAGGGCCAGATCACTACAGGACCAGAACGACTATCAACAAGGGTGCCAGGAGAGAAGAATCATAGAATCATAGAATATCAGGGTTGGAAGGGACCCCAGAAGGTCATCTAGTCCAACCCCCTGCTCGAAGCAGGACCAATTCCCAGTTAAATCATCCCAGCCAGGGCTTTGTCAAGCCTGACCTTAAAAACCTCTAAGGAAGGAGATTCTACCACCTCCCTAGGTAACGCATTCCAGTGTTTCACCACCCTCTTAGTGAAAAAGTTTTTCCTAATATCCAATCTAAACCTCCCCCATTGCAACTTGAGACCATTACTCCTCGTTCTGTCATCTGCTACCATTGAGAACAGTCTAGAGCCATCCTCTTTGGAACCCCCTTTCAGGTAGTTGAAAGCAGCTATCAAATCCCCCCTCATTCTTCTCTTCTGCAGACTAAACAATCCCAGCTCCCTCAGCCTCTCTTCATAAGTCATGTGCTCTAGACCCCTAATCATTTTTGTTGCCCTTCGCTGGACTCTCTCCAATTTATCCACATCCCTCCTGTAGTGTGGGGCCCAAAACTGGACACAGTACTCCAGATGAGGCCTCACCAGTGTCGAATAGAGGGGAACGATCACATCCCTCGATCTGCTCGCTATGCCCCTACTTATACATCCCAAAATGCCATTGGCCTTCTTGGCAACAAGGGCACACTGTTGACTCATATCCAGCTTCTCGTCCACTGTCACCCCTAGGTCCTTTTCCGCAGAACTGCTGCCTAGCCATTCGGTCCCTAGTCTGTAGCGGTGCATTGGATTCTTCCATCCTAAGTGCAGGACCCTGCACTTATCCTTATTGAACCTCATCAGATTTCTTTTGGCCCAATCCTCCAATTTGTCTAGGTCCTTCTGTATCCTATCCCTCCCCTCCAGCGTATCTACCACTCCTCCCAGTTTAGTATCATCTGCAAATTTGCTGAGAGTGCAATCCACACCATCCTCCAGATCATTTATGAAGATATTGAACAAAACCGGCCCCAGGACCGACCCCTGGGGCACTCCACTTGACACCGGCTGCCAACTAGACATGGAGCCATTGATCACTACCCGTTGAGCCCGACAATCTAGCCAGCTTTCTACCCACCTTATAGTGCATTCATCTAGCCCATACTTCCTTAACTTGCTGACAAGAATACTGTGGGAGACCGTGTCAAAAGCTTTGCTAAAGTCAAGAAACAATACATCCACTGCTTTCCCTTCATCCACAGAACCAGTAATCTCATCATAAAAGGCGATTAGATTAGTCAGGCATGACCTTCCCTTGGTGAATCCATGCCCTGCCACACCCTGCCTGATCACTGGGTGGTGCTTGTGGTGAGTAAACCCCTTCACAGGTTATCAGAGCATACCTATCCTGCCTGTAAGACTTTAGGATATCACTGACACAAGATGCAGCTGCCCCTAGTATCTCGCTTGGGATTGTTTTTGAAGTATACTTGGTATTTCTGTCTGCAATCTGCATCATTTTGTAGAATGTTCCATCCCATCATTGAAGTCAATCAATGTTTGCAAGAAAGTTTCCCCTTCTAAGTGACTTTTCATTCTTGTCGTGCCTTTTGCAGTACTATTTCTTTGTGAGCCAGTGTAAGGGTGCAGTCAGCAATGCACTGGAAGAATAGTCAAATCTGTTCTATTTGTGCTTTCTTCCCCAAGTTGATATGGTCAGTGACATTGTTACCACTTTTCCAGGAGAGAGTCAGTCCACTGCTGAACTGTCTTTATGAGCAGGAGAAAGATCATGACTTTGTATATATTCACATGCCTTTTCCCATCTATTAAATCTAGTTGTAACAACTGACTCAGTGCCAATGCTACCAGATACCTTATTTATTGTGGACAGAGTGAAGTGTCAACAATAGAAACAGAAGACAGCACCAGCTGGGACCAATATTCAGTGAAAGGGAATTCTTTGTACTCTGCCAAATTAAAACAACTTTTCACATTACCAGTCATCTCCTGTGGACAATTTTGAAGTATCAGTTGACATGGTTTCTCATCCTTACCAGCAGATAGGGCACCCAGTAAGAGAGTTGAAGCTTGTGAAGTGATTGATGGAATTGCAGTCATCGATGTTTCTGGAATGGTTCATTCTCATGGGTCTTCAAATTCTCTGAAACACTTCTCAGGCTGTGTAGTAGTTAGTAGATCATCCATTTCCCAAAAAATCAGCTATCTTCCTGGACATGATTTTGAGTTTTGTCTAGTATTGATGCATAGCATGTAGCCTCATCTTTATTTACTATCACAGATTTCTCCCCAAACAAATAAATAGTTCATGCTTGGAGTCCACATCTTCCTGACCATTTGGAAGCCATGATGATATTGCAAAGTATGGTGACCAATTCCCTCTGCTAGGAAAAGAATCCAAAATCTTTGAGGGGGGGGAAATCTTGCTTAATATGTACACTATCTAACTGTCACTTCCCTGATCCACTTTATCACTAGTCTTTCCTCTTGCTCCTTACTGACTGCAGTAAGAGTCTGTCTGCACAGCTTCTTGGGGATGGGATGGTCTTTTGCTGTTTGCCATGGTGTGAATGCTGCAGGTCAGGTACCTCTAACCTCCTCTTATAGCTTGCCAGAGATCAGGCATTTGCATTCAAGAATGGTCCACAGCAACTGTCCCAGCATACCTGGATATTGGCCAAGATAGATATCTTAAGTAAAAGAAAGTTTGTGTAACATTGTATCTAGTACACAGCATAGGCAACAGCCAAGGTAGGTAGGTTAAACCTTATAGTTACAATACTGGTAAATCAGAGATTATGCTGTATTCTAATGTCCCATTTCCTGAGGTCATAACTGTCCATGAGATTCTAGTCTAATCCCATCCTCTAAGGGTCTGTCATTTATATTCTCAATTTTTCTGTGACCTACATGTAAGGGTCAATGGGACTAGAACCCACATCTGCTGAGCCTGGACCAGATGTAGTGCCACCTCACCATTGGGAGGCAGTGCAGACCTATATCCAGGGGATCACTATGGAGATTAGTATTATCCAAAGAACTCAGTGCAGCAGCACCTTCCATCCTTCTGATTAGCCTGTTTTCTAATTAGCCCTGAAGGGTGGCTCAGGAAGTTGTCTGGACAACCATGCAGACTTCTGGCTTGCTGCAGCTCCAGGCCTAGTCTCACAATATTCAGTCTGCAAGCCTGGCCTGAATTTGACCCTAATTTTTGCTTCCTGATTCCAGCTTGGTAACCACTCCTGATCTTTGGTCTCTGACCCTGGCCTGACTCTGACCCTTGCCTACAGGTTTTGGATCTCTGATCCCTGTTGCCAACCTCGTGGCTACCCCTTGACTCTGCAACATCAGCCCAGCAGTAATCACTAGGCCTGATGGCCTACAACTGGTCTTTTATGCTAGATATGAACACTTTTACGTGAAGACTGCTAATCCGGCAGATATGATACAATAGATTTTGAAGCCAACATACCCTTTCCAGTATATGTCCCAATTTTATTTAGTAATGAAGAGTACTCTGCTTTCGTGAGTAGAATTTTTCATCACCTGTTACTCAAGATACATCACTTCAAAGTAACTCCAGGAACTTTTGGATTTCAAGACTTGCAATTGACGTGTTTGCACATGCATCTAATGGGCTCATTTTAAAAGTTAAAAAAAATGAGTAGATAAAATCTGCTTACTGAGAATTACTTGAATCTGCTAACTTTTGATCCACTGCATTCATGGTACTTAACTTTAGATTTGTAAAACAGTGATGTTAGTGTTTCTAGTATAAACTTTTATTAAACTATAACATTCAGCTTGTGTCCTTTTGCCATATTATATGTGATAGGTACATTCAACATCACAAAACTCTCTAGAATAATGTCAGTCTCCTTTTAAAAAAAAAAAAAAAAGTTTGCTGCCAAAAACAAAATCAGTATTATTATAATGAATGCAATGTTCTCTATCTTTCTCACCCCTCCCTCCCCCTACAAGGATACTTTGATCCAAATTCTGCACTGGCTCTCACAATATACAAATAACGTTTAAAGTAATGGGAGGTATATTGTGTATAAATTTAGGCAGCATTTGGCTCTTTTGAATTAATCTTTCTGTACCTGAGGGGCTTCATTATAAACATTTATCTTTCCACTAAACTAAACATTTAGAGCTTTGGAGGCATTTCCAACAGCTGCTAACCCAAGAAGTAAGAACCTGGGAATGAGAATCAAATAGGGTCTCCCACATAGTAACCACAGCAGAATTCTGATACTAAAGTAGCCCAGTTTTTCAAAAAATACTTCCCTCCACTCCTAAATACTTAAAAATGACCATCATCCTTACATGTAGGCTTCAGAGAAATTGAGGATATAAATGACAGGCCCTTTGAGGAACGGATTGGAATAGAATCTCATTTGCATACTGCCTGCCCACTCATAGCTTGACTTGAATTCTAGAGCCAATTTGAGTGAGTCACTCCTTGCAGTACTGATGGCAGGTGCAAAATCTGAGTAGTGATACAATATGACACACAGGTTGCAATGCCAATTACTCAATTGTGAATGCATGGTTTTGTGATCCCATATGCCAGGTCGCAGCTGCACTCAGGTTCGCCCTGCCTAGGCCTGTCGTCTGTGGGTGCAATTGCACCCAGGGACCCCAACTAAAGTCTCCCCTGATGCTGCCCCTCCATACAGCACACTCTTCCCAAGCTGGTCTGAAAGGCCACCAACCTCTCTTCACTGAAATTGCTCCTGAAGAGCCATATCTACTGGGATGCCTACAAGAAACCACCCTGCTGATTATAGTGAGATTATGAGTACATAGGACTAATCTATTTATTTTATTGAAAAATAAAATAGCACTCTCAAAGCACTGTATTCTGAAAGCCTTGTATTACTAGAATATGGCCAGTTATGATCTTGAACGCTATGTTTATATACTATACCACATTTCTCTGCCCCTTTGCCCAGTGTGCTTGGTACATTGTGGGACATATCAGAAACAAATGATGAACATCATAGTAACAAGAACAGCTCAAGCGGAAGTCCAAGCCTGCTCAGACCAGTTGCTTACAAATCGGTGAAACCAAACCCAGACATTGAGTGTTCAGTTCAGAATACACAGTGTCACAAGACATTGTTATACAAACACCATTGTACACTGGTGGCTCCGAAGAGTCCTGTGTTGCAAGGGCTAAGTCCCAGACCACAGGAAAGAATTTGAATTTGTCAAATTTTGTGGTTACTGACCAAATGCAAATATCTCTTGTTTCACTCACCCTGTGATGGAATAGTGACTGGCCTCATGTTCCTATCATAAAAGGCCTCTTAGAGTTAAAAGTCCCAGATTTAATGGGGGCCAAGGTAGCTCCTACACTCTAGCAATTTTTTCATTGTCTTGTTCATTTACAGCAGGGGTGGGCAAACTTTTTGGCCCAAGAGCCACATCTGGGTATGGAAATTGTAGGGCAGGCCATGAATGCTCACAAAATTGGGGGTTGGGGTGTGGGAGGGGGTGAGGGCTAGAGCGGGGGGTGCAAGCTCTGGGGTGGGGTCAGAAATGGGGAGTTCAGGGTGCTGGAGGGGGCTCCGGGCTGGGGCAGAGGGCTGGGGTGCAGGAGGGTACTCCAGGCTGGGACTGAGGGGTTCGGAGGGCGGGAGGGGGATCAGGACTGGGGCAGGGGGTTGGGGCATGAGAGGGAGTGAGGGGTGCATGCTCTGGGTGGCACTTACCTCAAGCAGCTCTCGGAAGCAGTGGCATGTCCCCCCGGAACTGCGGGGGCAGTGCTTGGGGCAGGAGCAGTGTGTGGAACCCCCTGGCTGCCCCACGCATAGGAGCCAGAGGGGGGACATGCTGCTGCTTCTGGGAGCTGTGCAGAGCCACGGCATGCATGGAGTGGGGCAAGTCCCCGCTCCCGCTCCCCGGCGGGAGCTCGAGGGCCGGATTAAAACTTCTGAAGGGCCGGATGCGGCCACCCCTAGGCCGTAGTTTGCCCACCCCTCATTTACAGTGAGCATCGTTTATTCTGTTGTTTCTTGTTCTCATCAGTGCCTTGTGCACTGGACAAGAACTTATAAAATTAACTAACTAAAAATAATTACATGAGAATAGTGCATGAAATGACTTGACTTTTCTGCATATCAACCTAGAGGAGTAGTTAGAAAAATTTGTCAGATTTCGCCTCCTCTCGTGTCATAATTTTCTACCCTTACATTTCCTCCAGTGTCAAGGAATGAGAAATCTTTACAAGTGATAAAACACTCATGGGTATTTACTACCTGCGATAAAAGTCTGGGGTTTTTTTATGTTGTGTCTTTTCTCTCTGCTTGTATATATACAGAGAGCAATTTCTGATAGTAAAGCATAAACTCACAAGTAAAAATTCACTTTGGTACCAAGAGGAAAACTCTAAGAGGGAAGAATTTTATGAAGGGAAATAAAAAGGTGTTTTAGTGGTTAAAAAATATTGTTCCTGCATCTCTTCATATAGATATTTTTAGGTCTTTTTAGGCCCCTGTGCTGAGTGACCTTGCATGCAGAGGGTGAGGAGGTTGCCAGTGCATTACAGAAATGGTGGCACTGATAAAGAATAACTACATTGGCCAGATTGAAAAGTTATCTCTGGTTCTCTGATTTGTAAGAAGCATTGCAAAGCCTTAGAGACAACTTCAAAAGTTGAGTCATTGCACTCTACAGCTTTCTGACAATTCCTATTCTGGCTCCATTTGTACATTAAAGTAAAACTTGGACTAAGAAAGGTGCTGTAGTTGAAAGACACTGACACTTGCGGGTAGTAATATTTAGCAGCTTTTGAAGTCTTTGATCACCTACCAGCTGCCTCAAGCTGATATATGGTAAAGGCTAAACAGTGAGAGCCAAAGCTATTATGGTGCAAACCAAGATGACATTATGAGACACCTGTAGCAAGGGGGAGTGCACTTAAAGTGGGACACAGAACCATACCTGGGGGACTCAAGATTTTCTTACTTCACTCACAGACAATAATAAAATCTCTCCCATGTATTTATTTTAAAGGACCTTTTAGACAACTCAGATGTCTTACTAGGATATCCAGGATTTGTAAGTTCAAGAAATCTAAAAGAATTATAAGCAACAAAACATTTCTGCTAATATTTACTCCAGTGTTCAATGCTGGCTCACAGCCAGGCCAGTGGCTAAGGAGTCATTGAGCTACCAACCAAGAAGAATTTGATGCAGGAACTAGTGTAGACTGTCAATCTTCTGTGCAGCAGGAGCTCAGACTACAGGATAAGGATCTCATCCAAAGCCTATTGGAGGCAAAGGAAACCTCCCACTGGCTTCACTGAGGTATATATCCAGGCCTAAGTTTCTTGGGCAAGGTTAAGATTGGGGATTGCACTATGCCTCACTCTTACAGTACTGGCTGTCCTCCCAGCCATACACAAAGTAGGGAATTCTAACAAAGTGTCAATTCAGCTGCAGGAGGCCTGTGATATAAGTAATTTGGGCCTGAGGACAGGAGGGAGAGGAGGGCAATCATCATAGTATTTAGGAACCAAAATACACTAATGAATAGTAACATCAGACTTTTAAAAAGTGGGCTCTGCTCTCATATACATTTTGTTTGGCCGCTTATGCCTGGAGTTCTCTCTTCCTGCAAAGCTAACTTAAATAGCCCCATCCCCCTGCATTATCCAATGGTGGGAGGGTTACCCAGTCCATAATTGTGTAGCTACCATACTCTTCCTCTTCTGCTGGAAGAACTGTGCTTCAATAAGCCTCAATGCCTTCAGGAGCTGACACCAAGACTGTGCAACCTCTGCACTGTACCCTACCATCGGCTCACTTGTATTAGGGCAATTTAACCTGAAGACCTTTTTAGTGGTTAGCCTTAGTCATTCAGCTATTTATTGAGGGGAAAATCTTCAAAGGTACAAATGTGAATTAGGAACACAAATCACACTGATTTTCAGTAGGAGTTTTTGCCACTTAACTGACCTTTGTGCCTTTTGAAAATATTCCACTTATAATTTATTTGAATCCCTAATCATTCAGGTCTTAAAAGAGCATCATCAACACCTTAAATTGCAGCACGAATAAGAAGCCAGTGCAGAAGCTTCAGCATAGGGTCCACATCATCCACATGGTGGGTAGCTGCATTTTACAGAGACTTCATGGTGATGAGTAACCTAGGTGACAGAAAAGGTCTAGAGTCCTTTCAAAAACCTAATCCAAGGATGCCCTGTAAACGGTGTACTGACTGTAAGTATCCAGTTTGAGATTAATATGCATATGCTGATTATCTGCCAGACTAGATACTACCTGACTTCTGGAAGTACAAGCGAATTCCAGTTAAAATCCCACCAAATATTACTGGATTATTACAAATTAGTATATTATGAGATTATTTTAAACACAGTACTATGAACTGCACATGGAGTATGTTATGTTCTGACTTGAGCGAGCTCAGAAGGCACCTGCATGAGTCTTTTCAAAGCAACTGTAATATATTTCACTGGATGTGACAAACCCTATAAAAATGAAATAATGTCATGCTTTACAAGCATTTCAGTCAATGGGACCAAACACATGGAGGGCATTGAGGATGATATTTAACTTTTTCCATGTGTTGATTTAATACCACACAAAAGTTTGAGTCCCATATTGCCAATTTTCCACCATGTGGTAACTATTTAGTCAGGTTTTTTAAAGTTACTGAATTACAGAGTTGAATTACAGAACACAGCAACTACCAGTGGGCACTGGGTGTAGGCATGTCCCTCAGGCTTAGCACAGGGTCACATATACCGGCAGTAAATCATGGAAGCATTCCTATGACAGCACTGGTAGGTTTACACAGGAATGAAAGTGCCAGATTGCAAAACCATAGGCTTATGTTGTTCTAAAAATAGAGAATGTTAGTGTCAGATTGAATTGATGTAACTCCATCAGGTTCATGTCATTTTTAGCACACCTATGGAAATATAGTTCAGAATAGGGGATCTGGAATATGACCCTGCTAGAGAAGCCTGCTAGGTTATATGGGGTCAATTAAATCAAGCTCAGACTATTTTACATGGCTATGCAGGTCCAAATGTGAACCAAGAAGTACCATTAACAACAAGATTTGAAATATTCACTGAACTTTCACATCACAAAGAAGTAACATTGTGAATCTGTCCTTTTCAGGTTAGGGTAAGGCCTGAGTTGACAACTTTTGAAGAGAGAAGTACTTTTAAAATACATCACAAATCATTGAAGAGGGAAAAAATCAATCATTTCATTCATTCAATATCAGTGATAAAGATCATTCATTTAAAGCCAATGTGTTCCTGTAGCGGGGTGATCACCCGTTCCTGCCTGGAAGGACTTAAAACAGCCCTGGGAGAGGTCCGGAGCAGAAGAAAAGCTGGGCTGATTGGGAGGAGCCATGCCCCAAGCAGACCCAGCTGGCCCTACAGAAGCCAGTGAAGCTGGGAGCAGGAGACACTCTCTCTTTCCTGTTGAGAGGGAGGGACCTGGCTGCTGGGAGCATACCAAGATACCTGAGGTGGAGCAGGGCTGGGGAAAGGCCAGAGGAGCTGGGGAGCTCCGGCCTGGGGACCCCCACAGGCTGCAGGCCTAGTGGAAGGCCAGATAGGTGCTGGGGTTGCAGAGGACAGCCCAAGGGGTAGGCAGAGGCAGCAGGTCCAAACCCCCCTTGCCTATGCTGAGTGGTGCTTACACTGCAGTCGGCCCCAGGGAACGGGGGCTAGGTGAGGACTGGCAGTGGCCACAGACTGAGGCGAGGTAGGGGTAGAGGGTTGGGGGTTCCCCGGGGAGGGGAGACCCAGATCTGTGTGGGGTACTGCAGGTGGCAGCACCCCAAGGGAAAGGGGGCACCGGGGTCTGGGAGGGACTCCGGCCTGCGGAGGGCACGCCGGAGGCTGGAACACTAATCCCTGGATGACCAGCAGGAGGCGCTGCAGGGGTGAGTCCCGCACCACTACAGTTCCCAACAGCAAAGATCTATTGCAGAGTATGAAGTCTGATGAATTATCTAAGCATCTTATTTGAGGGATTTATACTGCTGTTTATCATCATAGTATCAGAGCACCCACCTCGTAAAATCTATAGCAAAGATCTGCCCAAGCTCTCACATGTTAAAATAGGCTGAAAATATACTGCATTACTACCAGCTGTGCAATATATTGGACATAGTAAGATACTGTGCATGTTTTCTAAGTTAGTTATTCTGCAGCATGTCTTCTGAGGAAAAATGAAAGTGTATACTATATGTCATAACCAAGTAAATCTTCAGTGTTATCTGTGATAACAGATCAGTGCAACTGTCTCAAGTAATAAGGCCAAACAGCATGCAGAAGGGAGCAGACAAACCCGCGATTCCTGCCCAGGCATACAGAGGGACTTCCCCTAGCACTCCCTTCTCGTCTCACCACCATCTTGACACTACAGCAGGATCATTGGTGCAGGATCCTGCTCCACTCGGGAGAGTTCCAGAACACAGATGCATTGGGAGTTAGTGCTGCCTCAGGCTGTATGACTTGGTTGCAATTTAGGTAGGGGGCCTTCCAGTCCAATGCCTCCCCCTCACTCCTGACTACTCCCCCAACTTCTACCACCCAAACCAGCGAACACCTAGATATTTTTCACAGGCAGTGCAGAGAGAGCACATCCCAGTTAGCCACTTTCCCTTTCCACCTGGGTCCATTATGGCTTTTAAGAACATCAGAATGGCTATATTGTTCTATGTAGCCCAGGATCTTGTCTTCCGACAGTGGCTGGTGCCAGATTCTTCTGAAGAAATTAATAGAATAGGGCAATTTACCAAGTGATCCATCCCCTGGCATCTAGTCCCATCTTATAGCAGACAGATGTTTAGGGACACCCAGAGCATGGGATTGCATCCCTGACCATCTTAACTAATAGTCATCGATGGACCTATGTTCCACAAATTTCTCTAATTCTATTTTGAACCCAGTTCAAAACCCAGTTTTGTCACAGATTTGCTCACTTCTACATCACAAAGTGTGATGGAGACAGTATCAGCTAATCTTATTATTCATTCTTTTCCATAACCCCACAGGTATGCATAATGTCTTACACAGTTAGACAAACTCCGTGGTCCAAGAGTTTACAACCTAACCTAATGGATATAATATGAACAATGAGACACAAGGTGGAAGGCAGACAAGAAATGGCAAGAAGGGTGGGGTTTTTGATTCAATTAAAAGTGGAAATGGAGGATATTTCATTCCAACCATGAAAAAAATAATAGAAGAGTCAATAGTGAGAGGAGAGGACAAATGGCTCGTTTTGGAGAACATAATCCCTAGGACTCCTATAACAATTTTTCTATTCAAGGCAGTTTACAAAACATTAACTAGTGAATCCACACCATATTCCTCTTTAGTTAAGTCCCCATTTTACAGAACTCAATGGTAGACCAATTAAATTGTTTGCTCAGGCCTACAGAGAGATCAGAACAGGGATTAAATTTCAGGGCTTGTCTACACTGGAACTTTACAGCCCTGCAACTTTCTCGCTCAGGGGTATGAAAAAAACATCCCCGAGCACTGCAAGTTTCGGTGCTGTAAAGGGGCAATGTAGAGTGCACCCGCGCTGGTAGCTATGCCCCTCGTGGAGGTGGGTTTTTTAGAGCACTGGGAGAGCTCTCTCCCAGTGCTGTGCTGCAACTACACAAGCCATGAGCTTTAACATTGCCAGTGTAGACAAGCCCTCAGAAAATCCCTGGTCCTAAGCCAGTTCTCAGACTACTACCTCACGCCTCTTTCTAGGAGTATCAGAGAAGTCTGATCATATGCATTTTCCTGGACAATACATGTTTAAGGGTCATTTTTCAAATGTATTTATCTTTTGCTATTCCTTTGCTTTTACATTCATGAAAGAAATGTTAACTTCCCCATAAAATATCAGAGGAGCCAGACAGCATCTGTCATTCCTGACTGTTCTTCTGTTTTGAAGCTCAGACTACCTTATGCAAATAAAACTTGCTCTAGCTAATTATTGTTTTTGGCATGAATCAAGTCCAGTCCATAGAATTTAGATGCTCTAAACATTTTTTGAAATACCAATTAGGTATATAATCATGGCTACAATCACTAGTACTGACTATTCTTTTGCTGATAATGCCACATCTCACAGGAGCTCATTACCAATCCCCATTTAGACAATCATTTAAGGATCCTGTAGGATAAGAAGAATGAATCAGAGAATTAGCAAGTGGCCTTTTACTACAATATCCATCCATAGTTTTGGCACAGTTTATCAGACAAGGCCCAAAATTAATGAATACATAATCTCCAAACCCCCTCTCACTCAAAGACAATATTGTCCTTTCTTCTCACTTAGAGACAATATTGTCCTTTCTTCTGAAGTGTTTCTAGTGCAGTTTAGATGTCGAATCCGCGTCTACTGGGTTGGGGAGAAACTGGACCTATGCCCTACCCCATCAACCTCCAATATTTCCAATACTTTAACATTTTATGAAAAGTAGGAGAGACAAGAAAAGAAGAATATATATCAGCTTATTTCCCACTTTAATACACTAGGGGAAACATCCTTATCTGATTGTAATGGCTATAAACCTTAAAAATAGTCGCTAGACAGAAAGAGGACTTCTGTATCTTTCTTCTATTACAATATGAAAGCAGTTCATTAATGTTTAAAGAATCAAGTTTCCACAGGAGGTTAATACTGTACTCGTTCTGCTGCTAGCATGATAATTTTTCACAAGGACTTCAAAGTCTTTCATAGGACCCTATGGAAGACAAAGGCTGTTGCCGATGAAGAGAATGAAATGTCTGCACATCACCCTAGAGCTTTTTGTTTGGACATTTACAAGGCATTTACTGTAGACGTAACAAATTGCACCATTGCTTCTACAGAATGGCTACCTAATAAATAAGTCTACTGTTATCCATCTTTTATTATATAGAGACCAAAAGGCCAACAATACAGATTTATTTGTGTCTAACAGTCGCCTTCAGAGTGATGGAAAGAGGACAAGAACAAAGCACAAGAGTCCCTCTCCAATTAAAAGGGATGTTATCAGCCTTGGAGAATAAAATGACCCATTTCAAAACCCATTCTGAAATCAAATTAGAGCATAGACATCAGAATGCTCCAGCCAAGGAAAAAATGCAGTGCCCCTTTCTTGCAGTTTGTATGCAGGCCATTGGTGACCCATGTGGACACTCACAGAGATGAGGCACCTTGCCTCAGTTGTAGCATTAGCTGGACACCCCACTGAGCCAGACAGTAGCATGGAGATTTTGGATGCACCAGAAAACTATTCAGTAAATAAATGTGAAACCCCAGAGAGGGCTTTTTCCGCTGCACTTGGGATTTATACTGAGTTTCTGTCTAGCTGCACGACAGACCCTTGTCCAGCAACACAACGGTTATTATCTGGGTTGCATGTAAATGTTAGCCTTCCAAGTTATATTATAAAGGTGATTGTCACAATGTAGCAGACAGACAAGTCTCTTTTAATTTCCAAATGTCTCCTCTTAAAGTATGCATTGGTGGCAGAGGGCTTAGAGATTGTGGGGTCCAAGACCCTATTTATTTTCTGTAGTAACTGAAAAACAAATTGTTTCAGAGTAGCAGCCGTGTTAGTCTGTATCCGCAAAAAGAAAAAGGAGGACTTGTGGCACCTTAATAAATTTGTTAGTCTCTAAGGTGCCACAAGTCCTCCTTTTTCTTTTTGAAAATAAATTGAAAGACATCAAGAAATGCCAGTGGAGCCAAATTGTCTCTTTATGATAATAGCTTTTCTCCTTAGCACAATACAGTACTGCAGGTCAATATTTATGGAAGAAGAAAGTGATGGACTGATATAACATTACCTGGAGTCAGGTATAGTGCAGACGCAGACAGATGCCGTGCAAGCTACTGAAGAACCATGCTAATACAGAGTGGAGTATGCAACAGGACCTGTGACTAGTACTTGATATCTAGTACTGAAACATCCTATTATGCTGAACAATATGCTAGCCTGTAGCCGAAACCAAATGGAACTAGTTTCCAGCAGTGAAAAGATAGTGCAATACCCTACAGTGACACTATGCTAAATACCCCCTGTGGATTTTGTTTCTTCTAGTCAGAATGTTACTTTCCCCACCAAACATCCATTTGTCATCTGTTTCACTGGTTGCACTGGTAGAGTGGTGGTGTGGGAGCATTCAGAATGAAATTAGACATTGAGCTCCTGTGCATCCTTCCTAAATCAATTCCTGCCAATAGCGAATGAGCTGTTATATTTGCCTATAACGCAAATCTAATGCAAAGGCAGCATCAGTTTCCTCATTTAAGTTGCACTTGACACTGAAAAAGGCAGAGAGACATTTAAATGGTTCTTGGTAACTTAATTAAAAGTCATGCTGCGAACTAAGGTTGTACTTTTGAGCAGTATGGTCAGTAGAAGAATCTTTTTCTGATGTGTACACACACACCCCCAATTGGAGTGAAGGTTAACCTAAGTAACCACAGGCTATGAAACTTTCTGCACTAAGCATAGTTCATTCTCTGAGTCAATTTTAGCTTTTTCTCCAGGGCTGATGCCTTAAATAAATCTGCATACCCACCCACGAACCAGCAAGCTAGCATCACTGTGGAGCAAAGCTACAACTCAACTGGCCAAGGATCAGATTCTCAGCAGTGGAACTTCTATCAGAGTAGAGACCAACCCCAACTGTTCACATCCAAACACAAGACCCACATCTTTGATAAGGACTCCTCAGTATCACCCCTCAGATCTAACCATAGGCATGTTAGTTCTGGTCTACATTATGCACTTATGTTGATATAACTACATCAGTCAGCGGTATGGAAAATCCTGTAAGTGTAGACAAGCACTTAGAAATATTTTAGATCAGACAGATTGTTGTTTTCATTGTTTTGAGGAAGAATGGTGACACGCAGAATATAAAAGTGTATAGGTACTGCTGCTAGATTCTGCAGTTTGAGGCAGGTTGCTTTGATTCCTATTGACATCACCACACACACACACACACACACACACACTCTCCAACAGGTCACAAAGAAGGTTTGTGAAGCTGCATGACTGCTGGTATATTTACTCCATCGAAAACAAAATGAAAACTGATTGTCCCTTTTTAGACTCAGGAGAGGGAGATAATCAATAAAACCCTAAAAAGGGAAGTAGACGGAGTTCTCAGATCGCTCATTGCTTTTCCTGTTTGCTCTCGCTTTGCTCTTGTGTATTTATTTCTCTTTTGTGTGTTATCAATCCTTAGTCACCCAGTGATAAAACAGTAAGAATTAACATGCCGAAAAGTAACAAAATATGGGACACAACATCAATCATGTAGGAAGGAGCTCTGAAACAAAATGCAAAACATCCTTTGAAACTTGTAAATGCTACTTGGAAGTAAAGTTATTTATTTAGGTTTTTTTTAAATCTTATTTTGCATGTTCGCACTAACGTTTTCCTATAATGGTTCTGTGCAGCTTTTCCTACATGCTGCATCAATTCATTTTTACCGGGAGATTTGTCACATTAAAATACACATTGCTCATTGAGCAGATGCATGCCTAATATACTTTTGAAACACTCCAAGCACAGAGCTAACTGAAATGGGATTCCTTATCCTCACTTGAAAGGAGCTTATATCTCAACACACACACAAGTAAGTCATCTTCCACTATCGAGAAGCTAGGTAGGAGGCTCCCTTTGAGGCTGAACAACTTCACACCATTAAAAAGAGGCTGTCTTTCTAGGGCAGAGTCAAAGCTATTAGAGGGGGTACTGTAGAGCATATTGTGATTGCCTGCATCATACTAGGTCTGGACAAATGGACAGCCTTAGCTCCCTACAAAGCAGCTTTCAAATTTTGAGATGCTGATTCAGGTTAAGAGAATCCAATGTCACTGGTGAGGTGGGATTTTATAGCAGGAAAAGCCTAGGGAAATCTAAGTATATTAAGATACAAAGAAACATGAAGCCATAAAAAATGGTACGTTTTGGAGGCCTCTTGTGTGTAGTATTTATAAAGATTCATGACTACTCATTAACCTTCAGAACACCCACACTAGAGAGTACCCACATTAGGGACAGCACACTGCTTGTCCTACGCCACTACATAATATCACCAGTTTAGACAGGGCCTAAGCTTGCTAAAGCAATAACATACAACAGGCTGCACTGTTTACAGGACACTCATGTCCATGGGTATGTCTACACTGGAGCTGGAGGTGTAATTTCCAGCTCGAGCAGACATATTCGTACTAGGTCTGATTGAGCTAGCGCGTTCAAAATAGAAGTGTAGCCCTGTGGCAAGACAGGCTAGTCACTCCGAGTATGAGCCCATCTGAAACCCTAGGCAAGTACTCAAAGAGGCTAGCCCGTCCCACTGCTCATCTTGCTGCAGTGAAACTCTATTTTTAGTGCACTAGCTTGATCAGAGCTAGCATGGGTATGTCTATCCAAACCGGAAATTATACCTCCAGTTCCAGCATAGACATACCTTATATGTCTCAACTGTATTTTGGTGTGTGGCATGAGGCCAAATGCCTTTGACCACCCCAGAATATTCTGTAGCATTCTGTTTTTATAAAATAGGCTGTATTGCATTTCTGAAGATTGTTTGTCCATATTATATTTTAATTGTATACGTACAAAGTTCTGTACAGTGCTAAGCATTGGGTCAGCACTGAACACATACCCAGAATGAGGGATGCAGTGTCAATCATGGTGAGCAAGTCTGAGTGGAGGCTGTGTGAAGGCAGAATGCTAGGTTCGGCCTTCTGCAATTCGTGGCAACAACTCTCAAGCTTCCTCTGCAACTGCTCCTTTACTCACAAGCGCACAAGATAAAAAAGGAATAGGTATGGATAGATAATGTATGTGCCTGGGGAGATGTGCATTTGTGTGATTACTATCATGCTAATGAAGTGCTTACCCTTTTAGGCCTAACAACTGCACTCTCGGAGGAATCTACATGTATGCTGTGCAGGATCAAGTCCACAGAGTATCTGTGTACACAAGTAGCTAAACATCCAATTACCCCATTTTATGCACAAGCTCCTTTGTTTCCAGCACAAGTGATTATGTGCCCAAGAGTTGGCATTTAACCAGAGGCTGATTTTGAAAATGATCCAGACTAGTGGCCCATGGCTGCTGGAGTGCAGAGATCACTGCCTGTCATGCTGACCAATACTGTCTCATTGCTTCTTTGCACCTAGGTCTGTAACCATCTGTTACTTCTTGTCTTGTACTCAGGCTGCAAGCTTTTGGGGGAAGGGACAGTCTTTTTGTTTGTTCTGTGTTTGCACAACTCTTGGCACAATGAGTGGGGCTCCTCAACACTATGATGATAAAATAATAACCGCAACAATAAGGAAAACCAAAGGAGAACAAGTGCATCTGAGCACCTAAAATGCAGAAATTCAGTGGAGGGTTTAACAAAACTACCCAAACCTATGAAGTTGGTACATGGTCAGGATTTATTGGTGACTCCTGGGAATAAATTTTAGACAGTAGCTTTCCCCTTTTTATGATTAAAGAACTTGTATATTCGGAAGACTATTTATTTTAAATACATCTATCTATCTATCTATCTCTATGATGTAATATCGAAGAAGAATAATTATAATAAAAAGAGTTGTGTATGGTACCTGGTTGTTAAATACCCAAATCATTTCCTTTGAAGCTTCAGGGGCTATTCTTACACAAAATAAATCTGAAATGTTCGGGTTGAATTGCTTTTGTTGAAGACTAATGTAAACCTTTGATGTCATAGATACGCTTTTAACATTTCTTATTTCTTGTGTGTTATGCATACAATATAAGTGTGGAGATGATGTCGATAGGATACATTACGGAGTCCTGTGATAAACATATTTATCATTCACCTTTGACTGCTTCATCTGTCCTTAGCACTCTAATCCATATCTGCTGAAATTACTTCCATTGTTCCCGAGTTCAAGTCCACTGACCATTTCATTGCCTCTCAGGGTTCCCCAACAAATTCCAGCTATGGAAACACAGCCAAGGGAGAGAAATGTAATCCACTCATTAGTTCCCAAAATCTTTATAGACCAGGAAGTAGATCCCAACTGCTGCCATCTCCCTCTACTCTATTTAGTTGTTGCCTTCTGTGGAGGAAGAGAACAGAAAAGGCTCCTACCTGTATCTTCCTCCCCACCTTCCACTCAGCTTGGAATAAAGACCAAAAAGGATACAAAAAAGCACGTATTTTTTTAAAAGCATTTAAAAAGCATTTTTAAACATTTTCATGTTCCAACTCATACTGATAAAACCTTTACACCACCCTATGCCATCATACACACACACAGTGGTATATGTTTGAAACAAATGCTTACAACTAAACCAGAGAACTTGCCTTTTGCCTTACGGCTTGAGTCTAGTAGCAAATTATGCCTAAGAAGAAAATAATAGGGTATAGCTGTAGTCTGCTGTGAAAATGAATAAATCAGATGTGATCGCTGCTTGAGCTCAGCTTCTGAAGTGTTGATTTTTAACAGATCTGTGAAGGAAGCTGACAGGCAAAATAATCTCTCTAATCACTCGGGATGAAATCCACCTTAACTGCATAAAACTTAAGTAATCAGGCCTTGTGCAGAGTACCAAATGAGGGGATAGGAAAGATGACATTCATAGATACACATCTCTACCTGTGAGCAGGCCGTGGGGTCACATAATGCAGATACTACTCTAATACAAGCGTTAAAATAACAGATACTGCCCCATCCATCATTGCTCTGAAGGGACTGGACCCCCTTAAGCACAGATCCCATGGCCCTTCCCTGGCTTACTATGCTCTGGGTACCCCTGCGCAGCCGCCAACACAAGGCTTAATTATGCGCTGCCTCCTGATAGTCATGACTCGTGAATGGAGTGGAGGTCAAAACCCAGACATAGGGTCAGGACTGGACTAAGGGTAGCACTGGAATTGAGATCCAGGGATAGGCAAGGATCAGAACTGAGATCAGAGTCCGTAGACAAGCCAAAATCAGTACAATAGCTGGAGTCCAGGTACAAGCAAGGGATCGAAGACAGATATTCGGAATCCAGGAGGGTCAGGAGGCAGAGGCAAAGCTGGAGTGAGTTTGTAACAGGGCTGGAGCGAGGTCAAAGTAGGACAAGAACAAGACTGGACAGGGCTCAGGCAAGGCTGGGCAGGAGCAGGAACAGGTTCCAGAGCAGTCTAGAGAGTCTGTTACACTGTGTGGCAGCAGGAGAGTCCCTCCCTGGCCAGGTAGTGCTGTTGCACACACAGATCTGCAGCTCTGGCAGGGTTGGGGAAATACCTGAGCCTGAGGGTCATCTAACCAGGCTCAGCTCAGGGATAGCTGACATGTGCCTGAAGGCTGAGTCACTGCAGGTTCTGTTGGCAGGGTAAGTCAGGGCACCTACTGAGGCACTGGGTATGGGCCCACCCACATCTAAAGGCCCCTCCCTAAGCCTAAGGAGAGGAGCCACCAGACCCAGGCATCAATTAATCACGGGGGACAACTAATGGAAAAACAGGGATGGGAGTGAAGGTCACAGTTTCAAAATCAAGGATCCAGAGGGGACCCTGAGCAGAGAACGCTGGACAGAGCCCATTGCTCCTCAATGGCATCTGGGGAGCCAGTGGACACTGCCCAGAGGAACGCTGCTCAGAAACATGACAGAAGAGAGGACCTTTACAGTGGCGCCACGGATTGGGTGTGCATAAATAAGGAAGTGCAGGAAAAAGTGCAGCCAGAACTAAAGGAAGAGGTTCTAAAGGAGCTCCAGGACTGCATAAGAGGGGCTGCAACCTGGCGCACTCAATTTAAATGTGTGCCAGGGTCACCCTCTCGCCACAGAAGGAGCAGGTGTCAGGGAGGTTGTGAATCACGCCAGGTATGCGCCCGTGCTCACAGCTCCATGAAGGAGCCACCAACTAATATCCCTGTCTGTTGGAGGGGCACCTATTGAGTCTCTGGGGAGCTGAGCAAGCAGCCCTGGGTTGACTGCAGATTTGCCTCACAGTGACTGGGAGCAAGGGGTCAACTTCCCAGTGTGCAACTGTCTCCATCCCACAATGTCATGTATGTCCCATAAGTTTTGCACATTTTTAAAAAATACCATGAACCTTCATGGCCCTCCTCTCGGTCTGCTATATCTGACAGAAGCATGGAGCCTGCACAGCTCTGCCATAAGCGTTGTCATAAGCATTGCAAGCACAGGATGCACAATCCTCCAGTATTTGCAGAGCCTAAAGAAGAACCGAATCATCAGGGAACATAATTTCTTGGAGGGACAGATTGCTGTGGGACATAGCAAGAACCAATTTAAGGTCATTGGTGTCATTCATGTAAAAGCTACAGATGGTGGAGTGCCATTTCTAGGCCTGAGAAACAAACACTGATGGGTGGGATCGCATTGTAATGCCAGTTTGGGATGACGAGCAGTGGCTATCAAACTTTTGGATGTGCAAGGCCACATTCCTGGCTCTGTGTGCCAAGCTTGCCCCAAACTTCCAGCAGGGACACCAAAATGAGAGCTGCACTGGGAGTGGAGAAGCAAGTGACGATCATACTGTGGAAACTTGCAAGACCAGATTGCTACCAGTCAGCAGGAAATCATTTTGGAGTTGGGAAATCCACTGTGAGGCTTTTGTCATGCAAGTTTCCTGCTACACAGGACTGTGACTCTCAGCAACATGCAGGACCCAGTGAATAGATTTGTAGCAATAGGGTTTCCAAACTGCAGTGGAGTAATAGATGCCACGCATATCCCTATTTTGGTACTAGAGCACTTTGCCACAGAGTACATCAACAGAAAGGGCTACTTTTCTATGGTTATGAAAGTGCGGGTGGATCACTGGGGATGCTTCACTGACATCAATGTTGGCTGGTCAGAAAAGGTGCTTGATGTTCACATCTTCAAGAACACAGAACTGTTCAGAAAGGTACAAGCAGGGACTTACTTTCCTGACCAGTGGATTACCTTTTGCAATGTTGAAATACCAATAGTGATCCACGGGGACCCAGCCTGCCCCTTGATCCCTGGCTCATGAAGCCATATACCAGCCTTCTCAACAGTACGAAAAAAAATTCAACTACCTTTTTAGCAGGTATAGAATCACAGTTGAATATGCTTTTGGTAGATTGAAGGGATGTTGGTATTGATTATTTACAAGATTGGATCTCAGAGAAAAAAACATCCCAATAATTATAGCTGCCTTCTGTGTCCTGCATAATATCCATGAAGCAAAGGGGGAAAAGTTGCCACTGGGGTGGAGGTGGAACAGCTGTCGGCTGAGTTAGAAAAGCCAGACACAAGGGCTATTAGAAGAGCTGAACACAGAGCTATTCAGCTAAGGGAGGCTTTGAAAGAGCACTTTAAAAGTGAGCCAAAGTAATGCTTTGGGGTTTGCTGTGTTCTACCTGAACCTGCTGTTTGGGGGCCTGTTGGGAATTGCATGGTGCTTGGTGTACATCTACGAATATAACACAGTCAATGACCTATTAATTTTCCAATGCTTCCTATCCATTTATGATAATTGCACTGTGTTTGTCACTGATCCTGTGAGTTGTCACACTGAACAGTAACAAATAAGTGGGTGCCTTCAGAGCTGCTAGGCACTCTGCAGCATATGTTGTGAACTAATAAAGATGAATTATTTTCCAAATAATAGAATAGTAGTCAGTAACAAAACCAGTGCAAAGAAAAATCTGTGCAATTTAAAAGCAAATACATTAAAAACTTAATAAATTAATGGAGCAGAACTTATGAGGGGGAAAGAACATTTATGTCCATTTTATCTACACATTCAGCAACTGTGGCTTTCACAGGTCAGTGTATGTGAAGCTGTGGTTGTCTCCAATGTCCCCCGGAGTGGAGTAGTAGGTAGGGATGAGGCCCCTGATGCCATGTGGAATGTTGAGGGGGGGGGAGGTGTAGAAGTTGCTGTAATGGACTGCAAAGGGCTGACAGTCTGTGACTGTTAAATCTGTAGGTCCATAAGAGTCTGTGTTTGCTGCTGGAGAAGCCCATTATGTCCTTGTGCATCTCCCTCTTCTTTTACTTCTGGGACCCAGGGGCCTTTCTCCAGTCTTCTCTTTCCTTCTCAAGGATGTCTGCAATAGTCACCATCCAGGCCTTTTGCTCTAGGTCTGATGCAGCACTGGCTTGCAGGATCTCAATGAACATGTCATCCCAAGTCCTCTTCTTTCTCCTCCTTGTCTGGTGCAGATGTTCTCTAGCTGTCGAGGGGTGACCCCTTAGTGCTGCAATGGCAGCAGCTGCAGATAATACACACAGAAGTACCATTGTCAGTACAGTCACAACAGAGAGCAAGAGTTAAGATTCGTAACTCCCTTCCCTTGCTCCCCCAAAGTTTTAAACAAGACATGTCTATTGACACTTCTACTTGGGAGTGCTTGTGTATGGTGCTACTCACAGCACCAGCTAGGGTGAGTATGGCCTGCTGGAGTGAGGGAAATGAGGAGGGAATTGCTCGGTTGCATGGAACTATAAGTATAGGGCAATGGCACTGAGTACTGGCACCATTGTCCACAGGCGGTGGTGATTTTAGCTGATATCTCACTTTTGTGTGTAACAAAGGCACGGAAAGCACAGCTCCTGCTAGTGTCCCAAAGCCACTCGGACCTGTATGCTGCTAGCTTGTGTAATGCAATGGTGCCTGCCAAAGTTATCTCTGACTGGTGTGGGGAAATGTTGTACCGCAGAGGAAGAAATAAGGCAGCCATCACTAGAAGACTTTGGGAGAGGATTGCAGAGTATCTCCATAAAAGTTTCATTGAGATCTCTCAGGAGGATTCAAGGGGCATCCCTGTGTACATAAAGAAACAGCTCTGCGTGGCACCCTGCCTAACTCCAGAGGGGAATTAAAAGCAATTAACACCTCTCTTTGTTGTACCACCACCTTTTCTAGTACATGTAAATTTAATGAAAAGTTGATAGCTGTGTCCAGCAAAGTTGGGGTTGCCATTAGTACATCAATGCAATGGGAAATACAGTAGCACACTTACCCTAGATTCCTTCCCCTGCATCAGCCTTGCCTGTGCTCAACTGCCGGGACTAGCTGGAGTGCGGTGGATTCTCAAACAGGTCCTGGATTGTAGCATAGCGGGATCCCACCCCTGCCCCCGATCACATGTCCCCCATCATCCTCCTCCATCTCATCCTCATCCTCACTGTTCAGGCCAGGGGTCTGTTGCTCAAGCTCCTCGGAGGAATCCATGGTGGTCTGCAGGGTGGTGGTGGGGTCTCCACAAAATATGTTATGAAGCTCCTTGTGAAAGTGGCAAGTCTGCAACTTGGCACCAGATAGACTGTTGACCTCCCTGGCCTTCTGATATGCCTGACACAGTTCCTTTCTTTTCATGTTCCACTCCTGCTGATCTCTGTCATATCCCTTCTCCTGCATCCCCTGGGCAATCTGCTCATAGAAATATCGACATCTGTGCAAGCCTCTTCTCCCCACAAGCCCAGGAGATCCAGTATCTCCTGTCTACTCCAAGCGCGAGCACATCTGGAGCATGTAGCCAGTATGGTCAGTTAGCCAGTTACAGACAACAATGGAGTGTTGCTAGGTGTACTAGGTGAGCTGCTAGGACAATCAGGAAAAGGCATTTCAAAAATCTGCAGGGCTTTAAAAGGGAAGGGAGCCTTCCTTTCTCCATGACCCCTGGGCAGTAGAGTTCACAATGTGACCAGAGCAGTCAATATGGAGTATGGTGGGACAGTTAGGGTCAACATAAGCAATACAGTGACTACCCTTGCGCTACATCAACCTCAGTACATCTACCATGGCTCAACTCTACTCAAGGAGGTGGTATCACTACGTTGCTGTAACATGGCACTTACATCGGTGGGAGACAAATCCAAGTGTACATTCATACACAGCTAGGTCAATGCAAGGTGGCTTATGTCAACCTAACTTTGTAGTATAGACCAAGTCCGAGTAAGGCAAGCAGGAGTTGGTCCTATGTTTGAAACAGCACACTCTAGTTGAAAGGCACACAGCTGGGCTTTCCAAAGCAAATGTTAGCATTGTTTAACTCAGATAGGGGCACTCTGTTATGTATGCTATGGGACTGTCCAAATCCCTGACAGAAAATAAACCACTAGTATTCAAATAACTGCAGATTTAGAAATTCCACATCTGTTTGTTTTAGAAGCCCTAACAATACTCCTAAGGATATCTACAGTTCCAGAAAAATGGTCACTCTGGGGATTCCTCATTGCCAAAAGAGTGATCTTTATCAAATAGAAATCAACAACAGGCAATATGTTGTTGCAGGGAAGCATTACAGGAACAAGCACTGAATTGCAGCGTTTTGTCTTTAAAAGAAATCTCATTCCTTTCACTATCCAGAACCACTCCTATTAAGGGCTAAATCCTGCTCACTTGATCATGCAAATATTCCCTTTGGCTTTGGCCCTAAACCAGAAACTTGGAAAAGAAGCTGTAGCTCACGAAACCTTATGCTCAAATAAAATGGTTAGTCTCTAAGGTGCCACAAGTACTCCTTTTCTTTTTGCAAATACAGACTAACACGGCTGCTGCTCTGAAACCTGAATCTACACTGTTTGCCATGGTTTGCTCATCTCCATCACCCACTCTGTTTAAATCACAACCCACAGTGGATTCACTGAAATTGCTCCCCAGAATACTTAAGGGATACAGTTTAGTAAATACCTGTAGACTTGATACAGTTGGTAGCAACTGGATGAAGGTTTCGGGTACCAAAAAACCTTCCCTTCCTTTGTATGTATCTTCTTGATTCTACCTCCACAATCGTTCATTTCTGTCAACTGAATATTCAACACCCTCTAAAAGCCCTAGTTCCTCCCATGGCACTTCTAGACTGAAGAAATCAGATTTAACTAGCAGACAAATGAAAGCCATCAATACAAAGCATAAAATATTAAAACCTAAGACAACACAGTCAGACAGATCCTGTGGCACTAATACAATAGCTGCTCCACTTCACTCATTGCAACCAGAGCTCAGCCTTCATTTGTATGCTGTCTTCCTACATGGCAAGCTGTTTAGGGCCATTCCTTCTCTTTTTGTCCATTTGTAAAGCACCTAGCATGACGCTGGCCTTATACAAGTAATAATTAACCATAATTATACTCTATATCAAAAGTTTTGCCTGTTACAAAGATTGGTCCAAAAAAAGAAAGCTGGAACTGGAAGGTATGTTTACCAAAGAGTTTACACTTAAATTCTACTGAGAATAAGAACACTGAATCTTTAAAATTCATTTTATTTCTAAAGGTCCATCCTTTAATTTTCATGCTAAAATTACCTGTCAACCACTAAGAAAATAGAGCAGGAGTACTGAGCTGTGGATACAGCATTTTTATTTTCATGCAATTATATATCATTTAAAATCTTTTTCATAATCTCATTTTCTTTTCTGTTCATAACATTTTGGTTTATTACTTTTAATCACTTCTCAGCAATTTACTAAACAAATATTATCAACTACTTTCAATTTATTTTGAAGATTTAGAGCCCAGTGAAGTAAGAATTTGCAATCAATGCAAATAACACCCTTTATCTACTCCCGGATCCTTGCTCATGAATCATGATATGACAGTATCTATATCTACAAGGTGCAACACTATTTCTAATTCACCTTGTTTAATACCAGATCACAAAATCTTCATAAATCATATCCTGTTTTTATACATCTCAGCTGCAGACACATTCATTTTTCAAACGCATCATTTGAAGCAACATTTATTTTCAGCTTCAATTTCCTCACCAATCTAGTCATATAGGTTATGACACTCCTTAATAGGTTTTGTGTGTGTGTGTGTATGTGAGTGTGCAAGCACACTCTTTAGAGCAGTGGTGGGCAACCTGCAGCCTGTAGGCCGCATGCAGCCCGTCAGGGTAATCCGCTGGTGGGCCATGAGATAGCGTTTACATTAACCATCCGCAGGCATGGCCGCCCGCAGCTCCCAGTGGCCGTGGTTCAGCGTTCGCAGCCAATGGGAGCTGCGGGAAGCCATGCCTGTGGACAGTCAATGTAAACACTGTCTCGCAGCCCACCAGTGGATTATCCTGATTGGCCGCATGCAGACCGCAGGCCACAGGTTGCCCACCACTGCTTTAGAGAAACAGCATTGTATTTTCTGTGAACTATCCCAGCTGATAAATCTAAACCCTCATTTAGTTATCCTTTTGCATCCAAAATCTATTGCACCTCATCAGCTGTCCATAGGCCTGATTCTGCTCCCGTTGTAGTCAATAGCCAAATTCCTATTAAGAAATAGATATAGATGATATAGCCTGGTAGTGGCCACAATGTGCTAGGCAGTTTCTAAACATAAAAGGAGGCAGGGCCCGGTCAAAAAAAGCATTAAATTTCTTTCAGTGGGAATAGGATCAGGCCCATGTCCTGTAATTTTAAAAGTAAAGAGACAGGCTCTAGACCTTGCTGAACAAAATTAATGGGAGCTCATCATCCCCCTAGGGCCAAATTCTCAGCCTCAATTCCATTCTCTTTGTACTAACCCGGCAGCACAAAGGGGCCATCACCTGGCCAGTTCAACATTCCCTCTTTCTTTTCTCATTAATAAAGAATTTCATCACTAAGGGGCATGTAGGGGGAAGGAATTGACAGGATCAGAGATGGGAAGCTCCACTTTGCTCCCCTAAGGCAAATTTCAGATGGCATACCAGTTCCAACCAGCACCATAGCCATCTGGCGTGACTTAAAGCAGCCCCTAGACTGCTATAATTTTTGTCAGGGCCAGGGCAGTTTGAGAATCAGGAAGCTGTAACAGGCACCCTGACAGCCCCCTCTGCCTCCCTCCACTTAATGTATCTTGACACTGGGTGAATGTGGCCCTCCTTTGTCTCAAATTTATGCATGGAAAGGATAAGCCACTCACAAATCTTCCAACTTCCATGCAGATGTGGGGCTCAGCTGACTCCATGGTACCATCCCCTATTCTGAATCCTTCTGAGATTTTTCAAGTAAGGCCATTTTCTACCAGTGCAGGTATTTCAAAAATACAATTTATCCACAATAGTATAGAGTTGGGGGGGTTTCTGACACTATCGAAAGTTACTGTGATCTATCTAGCAGTCTCAAAGCTAAAACTTATCGTATCCAGTTAGTAACACAGACAGTGGTCACTACAAAAAAAAAAATTCTACTGATACCCTGTCAAGGTTCCTTCCGCACTCTGAACTCTAGGGTACAAATGTGGGGACCTGCATGAAAACCCCCGAAGCTTATTTTTACCAGCTTAGGTTAAAATTTCCCCAAGGTACAAACTATTTTACCTTTTGCCCTTGGACTTTATTACTGCCACCACAAAGCGTCTAACAGATATATAACCGGGAAAGAGCCCGCTTGGAAACGTCTTTCCCCCAAAAATCCTCCCCAAACCCTACACCCCCTTTCCTGGGGAAGGCTTGATAAAAATCCTCACCAATTTGCATAGGTGAACACAGACCCAAACCGTTGGATCTTAAGAACAATGAAACAGCAATCAGGTTCTTAAAAGAAGAATTTTAATTGAAGAAAAAAAGTAAAAGAATCACCTCTGTAAAATCAGGATGGTAAATACCTTACAGGGTAATCAGATTCAAAACATAGAGAATCCCTCTAGGCAAAACCTTAAGTTACAAAAAGACACAAAAACAGGAATATACAGTCCATTCAGCACAGCTATTTTATCAGCCATTTAAACAAAACAGAATCTAACGCATATCTAGCTAGATTACTTACTAAGTTCTGAGACTCCATTCCTTTTCTGTTCCTGGCAAAAGCATCACACAGACAGAGGGAGCCTTTGTTTCTCCCCTCCTCCAGCTTTGAAAATATCTTGTCTCCTCATTGGTCATTTTGGTCAGGTGCCAGCGAGGTTATCCTAGCTTTTTAACCCTTTACAGGTGAAAGGGTTTTTCCTCTGGCCAGGAGGGATTTTAAAGGTGTTTACCCTTCCCTTTATATTTATGACATACCCATAAACAGACTTACTGGGAAATTGTATAATTCTTATTCTGCTTAACCTTTACTTAACATTCTGAATTGCTGAAATACAAGATAATTTTAAGCATCTTTTCTTATTAATATTATGTCAGGAGAGATCAAGGAGCATTTATTTAGCCACTGAAACCATTAAATTTTTTAGAATTCTGTGTTTTCTTCTAATTTAACAATGTTTGGCATTAACATAGCAGAAACATGTATATAATAAAATAATTACAACATGAACTTAGATTCCATCTTTGTTCCAAAGAACTTTAAATGCTCTACAAAGTTATGTGAGTAACTTTGTGCCCACTTCAGCTGGGTAACACGAGACATAGAGAGGTTAAGTGATTTGCCTAAGGTCACACAGCAATTCAGTAGCAAAACTAAGGATAAAAGCCAAGTTTCCTGCTTCCTAGGTGTCTGATCCAACCACTGTTCAACACCACCTCCCACAGCTATTCAGGACTCACCAGTATCAATCTTTATGTTTCTAACACACACAAAAGTCATGGACCAGATCCCAAGATTGGGCAAATTGGAGCAGTTCCATTAAAGTTATGCTATGCTGATTTATACCCACTGAAGTTCTGGCCCCATTTTTCTAACCTTATATCTTTATTTGATTGCTCTTGTAGACAGCAGTAAGGAAACATGAAATAGCCAAAATGTGACCTGAAAGTAGTTTAAGAGTAGAAAATAGAGATCAGATCCTGCAAACCTTTATCATGTGAGTAGGCCTATTATCTTCAGTGAGGTCCATTGGCATTAATAAGGGTTTGCAGGCATCGTAAGTATCCTCTGATTCACACACTGGTATTACAAAGAAGGATTAAAGAGAAGCCACTGAATTCATAGAAATTAGAGATGGAAAAAACTTTTTTAGTCCATCCGTTGATTGTACGATTGCTTCTTAAAATATATTTTCCAGTATTTTTTTTTCTGATTAACCTGACTGAATACCAGACTTCCTATTAGAAAGTGCATAGAAATTTCTCCAGAAGTAAGTAAGCAATGAGAATTGCAGATACACAATGTGAGTTTTCCTAATTCAAAAAAATGACATACCACTTCCCCAAATCTTCTTGCTTTACACTATGAGAGTGTTATCGCAAATTATACATCAGATTTTAAAAGCAAAAATGCTGGGTTTTCAATGCAAATTAACAAGTGATGATTCTTTTCCACAGGCCTTGATCGAATTTCTGTCTTCCCTTTATTTTTTGAAAAGTTATTCCTGCTTTACCCTTGACAGCAAGATATCCTAAAAGCTATAATGATTGTTTATCTGGAGCCTTAAGTGCGTGCATTAGACTTACCATATTCCCCAAGCTAGCTGACTGATTTAAAAAATGCACATGTGTTTTTACACTTCACAAAAACAATCAAATCTACATTTGGAGAACATTAAGTTGAAGGAGATAAAATAATGTCAGATTCTGTGGAAGTAATTTTATTTAAAGATAAACAGTATTTCAATTATATTTTTAATTGTCATTATGTTTGACAACCTAGCAAGTACATTTCCAGAAGCGTGTTTCTATAAAGGAGTATTTGGGTGTATCTGTTATGAGCCATCATCTCTGAGGGCATTGCCATTATTAGTATCACTGTCACTTTTCCAAGATGGCAGAAGATGATGTGTACAGATAACTGGAATCTAAAATGATATTGAGAATAGTATCCCATACTATGAAATGTTTCCTTTTTAATCTTATATGTTAAATCATTCATATGTGACATTTCAAAGGAAATGTTTTCCTACAACCTTTGATCAGATAGATTTTACAAAAGAGCAAATGTCACACCAACCATAAACAAGGAATAAGAAAACATCAGGCTCCTTAGCACTTTACTAGTTATTCATACAGCATCTCCGGGTGTATGGTAGACCTAGCACTAGCGATATTTGAAATCTGGTAAGAGTTTGCTGCTTCTTGCACATTCTAGCTGCTACAATATGTATGTGAGTTCAAAACTCACAAACAGACCTTGTCTTATGTATGTAAAAAGAATGGTATTAACTTGAGTTAACTAACACAAGATAAAATCCTAGTGAAAACAAAGCAGTTGCTGATCAGGGAAGCAATTACTGGTACCTGGGAGGGCAAGTGAACTGCTTATGTTATAAATCTAGAATGGTTTAATAAAGAGAGGGAATGTTAACTAAAACTCCTAGGTGCACATGCAGAGAGTCAAGAGCTGAAACTGAGGTAACTGTGTTGCTATGCTGGGGATGAGAGTAGTCTGTCCTGAAACAAGCTGTATGTTTAACTCACAGGATTAATATTGTATACAGCATAGAGTCCAAAAGCTGACATTTACCTCACTCTGAGTCAATCGTAGCTGTAATGGCAGTCATCTCCTGTTCCCTACGTTTGGAACAAACTGGATCCCTGCTACTGGGGAGGTATACAGTAATGGAGAGTCAGCAGTTCTGTCATAAGCATGTGTTCAAAAAGCACAAGTTAATCCCCCAAAACATCATGAGATTTTAAAGAATAATCAGTTTGGGGTTCTTTGTATACTGAACCTTTAGGTTACATTTGGGTCCTATTTTCTGGCTTTTCTACACAACCATGAAGACTAATTACTTTATTTTTTAAATGAAAGCTGAGATTGTCATGACTCCAGGAGCTGGTCTTTAAGAAAAATAGCAAGTATGGTGAGAGTTAGCAACACTTAGTCAGTCTCAGAAAGTCTCAAATCTTGTCTCACCTCTCTGAGTATGTGGGTAGCCCAGTGCTCTCTGAAGAGATCTAGGAGAAGGAGAGTGTGTTTTCTGATACCACAGATCTTTTAAGTGTAAGCAGAGTCAGGATAAGCTCCACCCTGACACCTGGTGGTGAGGTGTGGCAAGTTGTGAAAAAGAACTTCAGGGGCCGATCTCATTTGCATAGGCATACCCACCCCGCCTAGAATGAGGCCATAACTGCCCAAATGGTCACTTTGGCTGTTGTGGGATCCCCAGTGTCTCTGTTATTGGGGCGGGAAGAATAAATTGTTATTACCCTGATTATGGGAACTGTGCTTGGAACTGTACTTGGCCTTTTGTAATGATGGAGGGACTCACCATCAACTAAGTAGCACTCGCTAGGCAAGGGACATGGGTTCCAAAACTCTGTGAATTGAGAGAGGTTTGAGACAGGTATTAGTACCTGGTGGTGTGGCCCCCTTTGTGAGGGCCTGAAACACTAATTGCACCTCTGTCTCTCTCCACTGTGGAATGTCAGAACTAATTTTGGGTCTATTAAGAGTCTTGCTACAGGTATTGTGCTGAATTCACTTTGGCCTTATGGTGCACCAGCACTAAGGCTCCCACTACTTTGAGCTGAAATCACTGAGAGCTGAAATCATTGAGCACTGTGTCAAGTAGTGGGGAGCCGGAAGATCTAGAGTGCAGTGGTGCTGTTCATGGATAGGCTGGCGGAGGGTTCGTGAGACGGTGAGGCGAGCTGTGCAGAGCAGAGCCGTTTGTGAGACAGCGAGGTGAGCTGTGCAGAGCGGAGCTGTTCGTGAGACAGCGGAGTGGAGCATTCCTGAGACGGTGAACTGTGCAGAGCGGAGCCGTTCGTGAGACGGCAGAGCAGAGCGGAGCCCTGTGGGGCAGTCAGCTTCAGGACATGTAAGGTGCCCCTTACCTCTTTCCCCCACACACAGGCACATTTTAGCCAGACTGCGGAGTAACACTATGCAGATGAACTTTTGAACTCTGGGGCTGGACTTTTTGGACTTTGGATGATTTGTGGATTGCTGGACTCAAGAGACGTTTGGCTTCTGGGACTCAAGAACCCGAGGGAAAGGATGTGGCCCAATTTGCTGGGGTGGGTCTTTGCTCATGGTTTGGTTAATGAACACTAGTTGTGGTGTTTCTCCAATTTGATGCTGATGTCTTTTACCTCATGTTATTAAAGATTCTCTGCTACACCGAGACTCTGTGCTTGCAAGAGAGGAAGTATTGCCTCTTTGAGGCGCCAGGGGGTGTGTAAGATTTTCCCAGGTCACTGGGTGGGGGCTCGAGCCAGTTTTGCATTTGCTTTGATGAGAGGGAACCCCTGTGTACTAAACCTGGCCCTTGCTGCTATCAACTTGGCCTGGCAGAAGGGTTACATAAGAGCTGAAGAGAAAAGTGTAGCATTAAGGTAACTTTTCTCATCAGTTCCTAATAATCTGTAGGTATCTACTGCTCTTATAATGCAATAAATATTTGATACAAAAAATTGCTAAATGGTGCTTTGGGAATCATATGGATTTTTCTAGGCTTTTAAAAACAGCATTCACTCAATATCTAGTTATGTATCAAATTATTTTACCTAAAGGCAAGGGCAAAGAACTGATTTTTTGTTTGTTTAATAAAGTGGGGAGATAAAAGTGAGACTACAGTTCAGGCTCACAGAGGATTCAGAAAAAAATTAATTGTTGCCTAAACTTTTCAGTTTATCCCCACAACTGAGACAACAGATTTGCCATAAGACAGCTGAGAGCTTGAGGCGTTTTGGGATAATGACTTGCTTATGAGAATGCCATGTATCCCCTTTCAATCAGAATTCCTGTACTTAGTATTGCCACATTCACAGCAGCTTTTGAACTTCAATTTACCTAGGAAAGATCTAAAAATTGGAGCCACAGCATTACACTCTGTTAAGATTCATCAGCATGGTAATTGGTTTGCTAAACAGAGCTTACACAAATGATGATATGACCTCACTTTTTGCCTGTGTTAGTATTTCAGGCTAAGTAATTATGCCTATTTCTTCCACCTACTCACTTCAAACCACCAAAGTCTCAAAAATGAGACCAACAAAAAATCTCTTACAATGTAGAATATGTCTGAAAAAAATGAACATGTATTTGTGAAGGTCTCTGCAGCTTCTTAGGACAATCTCCAATCTACAGGAAAATATCACCTCTCAGGAAAGGGATGGAACTTACATATATTATCTTTTGCAAAATAAAAATGACAGGCTTTCAAATGAACAAAATGTAAATTCTTCATTTTATTATTAATTATTAATTATATAGTGCCATAGACAGGCATGGCACTTAATATATACAAAGACAAGATCTCTGACCCAAGGGGAGCTTACAACTTGAGCCACATCCTATCATTGGGATTACTTGTGTATGTAAACCCGAAGGATGTGACCCTCAGTCAGACAGCTAACAAATTTCATGGAGAAGGGCTGATGCCATTAACATACAGTTGCTCAATGTGTTTCTATTTATTTCAAATTTAATGGGCCAGATCTTCAACCAGTGTAAATTTGCCTAGTTCCATTTAAATAAACTAAGGATCTGGCCCTATATCTCTTCATCGCTGGGTGCCGGACTGGTAATGTGCAGTACCCATGTGAAAATTAGGAATGGAAAGTAAACATAAGAAGCATCATTAATGCCTGATTCAGACCTGTGATGTTTTTTCTTTCCTTTTTTGTCCTGACACTTGATTTATACAACATGCATGTACGATATTATAGAAGGAATACAGAAAAGCTGGCGGATGAGAATAATTGTCCTTTCAATTTCTCTGTGTGTGTGTGTGTGTGTGTGTGTGTACACAAAGTGCATGCATATCTTCCTATGTAAGATTTGAGTTGCTCTGAGCTGCTAAAATCAATCAAGGTAATTTTTACATCATTTTTCTGGGCACTGTATTGACAAAACAGACTTGATGGATGAGACTTTTTCAGTGTCAGGAGCACGTTTGAAAGAAACGTGCTGAAATGCCCAAAAGCCAAACCCAATTCCCACTTACTGTATGTTGCTCAGAGTCTCTAGACTCTTCCACTGATTGCATGCTTCCTCTAATGGGTACATATTCAGCATCGATCTTCACATCCATCCTCTGAACATGAGGATTTTCTTTCCTGTGTAGCTTTACTAGTTTTGCAGACATGTGTGGACATGTGCTACTCTTCCCTCTGCTGCCAGGTAACGTGTGAATTTTCTGGTGTACTGGAAGTAAATGAGATAGCCAAAGTAACAAATTCATCCAGAGCTTTTTAATTAATTTCTGCATTTGAATCAAGATGATCTTAGTCCAAATGGTATTTTTTTCTGGTCTGCATCAGAAAAATACAAATCCCCAGACCTAATGTGTACCACATTATTTCTAGAATTGGCTTTTATTTTCACCGTTGCAAGTGGAAAATTCTCTCTCATAGTCTTCCAGTTGTCAACTCAGAACCAAAACAATCTTTAGATTTTTTTTAATGATGCTTACTAGGGCTGGGTAAACTGGTCAAAGAAAATTCCAGACATACTTGTTTATGTTTTTAAAAACTTCTCTGTCAAATAGTTAGCCCTTTGCAGCCATATCATTCCACTTGTCCTCTGCCACAGTTTTAAAAAACAAAAATGAAAGCTTTCCTTCACTGATTTATCATTACTTCCCCATTACTGAGCTAGCACCCATCAGAATGCTACAGTGTATGTTAGGTCTAAGGATGATCAACCTATCAAATATTACCAACAAAATTTACCAGAACTGGAAAATTAAATCTGAGAACCTAGTGGATCCTCCAAAGTGTTTATTTACAGCAAGGGAAGTTAAATGGCTTATGTGCAGGCAGAAAAATGGGTGTGTCAAATCAAAATCATCAATATCTAACCAAAGAAATAAAAGGAAATGAAAGGTGCCACTGTGTTACATTGACACCAGTGACCGCAGGAGGCTGAAATAGCAATCAGCAGGCTGTATGGAAGCCTCTGGCCACATCTCTTCTGCCAGCCATATCGTCTACACCAGCAGCCAGGAGGGAGGATGGTGTTGTAAGAGACCCTATGCCAGCACTGTGGTGATCCTCCAGATAAGCCATTTCCTCTGGCTCATTTCTGCAAACAAGATGCAAAGCAGCCACATTGCATTCAAAAATCAAAAATGCATGAAGATTTTAACCAGCACAAATGGAGTAGATCTGACCTTCATTACTCTCTCTATATATAAGTAACTCTGATGGAGCCAATCTAACTGAACAGAAAGGTGCCTGTTTCGAG
The DNA here is from genome assembly GCF_965152275.1 of Natator depressus. NCBI lineage: Eukaryota > Metazoa > Chordata > Testudines > Cheloniidae > Natator > Natator depressus. The sequence continues at coordinate 83,624,287 of NC_134237.1, forward strand.
GGTCTAACACCACCTTTGAAACAAAAAATCTTTTTAGGTACTAAGTTCAAAGTAGGCAAATAAAACTGGGTCAGTGTTGATAAATGCAAAAAATGAACATTGGAAAACATAATTCCAACTACACATATAAAATGATGGGGCCTAAATTAGCTATTGCCATTCAAGAAAGAGATCTTGGACTCATTGTGGATAGTTCTCTGACAACATCCACTCAATGTGCAGCAGCAGTCAAAAAAGCAAATTGCATACTGGGAATCATTAAAAAAGGGATAGATAATAAGACAGAAAATATCATATTGCCTGTATATAAATCCATGGTACGCTCACATCTTGACTACTCCTTGCAGATGTGGTCGCCCCATCTCAAAAAAGATATATTGGAATTGGAAAAGGTTCAGAAAAGGGCAACAAAAATGATTAGATGTATGGAACGGCTGCCATAGGAGGAGACATTAATAAGACTGGGACTTTTGAGCTTGGGAAAGAGACGACTAAGGGGGGCTATGATAGAGGTCTATAAAATTGTGACTGGTGTGAAAGAAAATAAAAAAGGAAGTGTTATTTACTCCTTCTCATAACACAAGTACTAGGGGTCACTGTTAGAGAGCTTATTCCTTCACTCTGCCACTTCCCTGGTCCTTCTCGCATGAACAGAGAGCAACAATACCCGAAGTCCGAAGGTGCAAACAATTCGATGTTTATTGGGGTGAACTTCCAGCAAGCTTAAATACAAGTTCCTTTTTCCTTATTTTCGAATCCCAACTTACTTCCTGTTTGCCCCTAATTTATATAGTAATATTCTTAGCTATACCTTAACCAATCATTCTACTGAAATTTAACTAACCAATCCTAACATATTGTAACATGATTAGCTAACCAATTATATCCCACCACCTTAATTAGATTACACCCAGCAAAATTAATTATACAGCAGACAGAAGCAATCACAGAACCAGACAGAGATTATACAGACAAACAATAGCAAAGTGGGAACTATAATGACAAAACAATACAGAAGTGAGGATTTCACATCCCAGCTATTGATAAGTGAGTTCTTGCCAGACAGGATGCTATCAAACTAAGTTTCCTTTTACATTTTCTAGGCACTTCCCTTTCTCTGGAGGTGATAGGCACTATCAGGACAGGATTGTATTCCTAACAGCCCAATAGCACCTTCTTTCAATGTGACTAGTTTGGAATGTGAGGATGTGACTGTTCGCTTCCTGGCTTATGGCTGCCTCTGCTGCTTAGCCAAAGGCCTTAGCCTAAGAACAGGGCCTCAAACAGTCACAGTAAGAGAGGGCCCTTACACCAGCAGACAGTGATTTTGATTCTTTCTTTTATACCTCTAGAACTAGCCAAGTGATAAGAATACCCCTAAATTCTTAAAGTACAGGCTTTTGCAGACAGGCCTGAATATCTATATCCTAACAGTCACCAAATGAAATTAATAGGCAGCAGATTTAAAACAAACAAAAGGAAGTATTTCTTCAACAATGCACAGTCAACCTGTGGAACTCCTTGCCAGATGATCTTGTGAAGGCCAAGACTATAACAGGGTTCAAAAAGAACTAGATAAATTCATGGCGAATAGGTCCATCAATTACTATGAGCCAGGATGGGCAGGGATGGTGTCCTTAGCCTCTGTTTGCCAGAAGCTGGGAATGGGCAACAAGGAATGGATCACTTTATGATTACCTGTTCTGTTCATTCCCTCTAGGGCACCTGGCATTGCCACTGTCAGAAGACAGGATACTGGGCTAAATGGACCTTTGGTCTGACCCAGTATGGCCGTTCTTATGGGTCTTTGCTCCTTACTGCAAAATGAGTCCCACGGTCAGTGAGTTTTAAGACAGTATCAAGTCTGTGTTTTGATTTTCTTCCTGGAAATTAGAAGTTCTTTGTTGAAATGCAACAGATTTTAGGATTGTGAAAAGATAGATTAGATATTACAAAGCCCAATGACACCCAATGGACATGGCAATAAAAAAGTAAGGAGGCAATGACAAAAAATCACTCTCCCCCTGCTATCATACAGGCTTCGACAGGGTTAAATGAACTGTCCTCAGGGTGTACTATTGTACTGCTGGTTCAGACAAATGGGTTTCATTTTATTGCATCTGATAAGGTTTTTCGATTGATTCTGGTGAGTCACCATGCCTTACAGCACAGGTTGTTATTCTTAGAACAGCATCTAGTGCCCTTCACAACACAGTGGTTTTCCTTAAAACAGGCAGGTGTTATCAAAGCTAAAATGATCAGTGGAAGCAGCTTCTCAGATTTTGTGAATCAAATTAAATCAATTCTGCATCAACACAATAACCATAACAACCAGAAATACAAAGAGACCAAGACAAAAATAATGATATTTTTCTCTTCTGTCAATGTTTGGACAGCATGAAGATCCAGTAGAATCCACAATTCATAATCCCAATCCACAGCAGGAATGGTGTCAAAATATGTGTTTTCAAGTCACAAGTGCTGTTCTTAATGAGACTAAACGTACTTTTCACTGGAATAATTAGCAATACCAAGAACTGTGACTTCAGTTTTAGAATGCAGACAACCAGTGAAGCTAGGATCCTTCTTCATCCTCACATTACATTGAGTTAATAATAATGAGAGGTGAACCTCAAAAAGTTTCAAAAATATGGATAGGTTTTAAATAACAAAAGCAGCGTATCTAATAATTAGAACAGAAAATGAAAACTCAAAAGTCCTTGAGTCCAACTCTTCCATTGACTCAATGAGTAATACTGGAAAAAAGTCACCTCTCTGTACTCCATTGTTACCCTATATTTAAAAAGGGATAATAATATCTATTTACCTAACAGGAGTGCTGAAAGAATTCACTGTTTGTAAAGTGTTTTAGGAACCCCGGACACAAGACACAATAAAAATGCAAAGTATTATTATACTGCCATTATTATCCATAGGTTCTGAAGCTTATTTTGAACCTCTGGATTGGAAATATCAAAAGAACAGGCTCTCCAGAAAACTTTGCAGTACTTCTTTGCAGGAATGTCAGAACTCCTGCCAGAGTAGTGTCTTTCTTAGTATTCACGCTTGTGATCATATCAAGCAAGTGCAGAGGCCATAAAACAAATTAAGAGTTAACTAAAACTTTTTCAGATCTTCCATTTGAGTTTTGGATGGTTTGTCTTTTATCCATACAAGTTTGTCTGTGCTTAGTTTTTGTCATTGCAGGTGTGCTCTGTAATTTAGACAAAGACTGATTAAAATCTGCTAGGATTGTTTTAAACCTCTTTTTTTCAGGATTTTTCTTAAAACTCCTAAAAAAGTTCCGAACAAGAGATTTAATCTTATTCAACTCCTTCCTTCCTGTCTGTTTGTTAGCAACTAGAAACATGTCCAAGCCACAAACCAGATCATGCTTCAAATTTTCCCAAGATTTGAGGGTATTCAGAATCACAGTGCTGGTTTGGCCAGCTATAATAATAGAGTAAGGCCCAGATCCACAAAGGGATTTAGGCCCCTAAATCGCAAATATGATGCTACTGTGATCCACAAAACCCCCATTCAACTGCTGCCAAACCCTATAGGTTCCTATACTCACTCAGCACCTAAATTTTCACTGTAAAAGTTTCCTAGGCACTTAAGTTTCTGCCTCTGGCCATGTGCACTACTGCCTCAGGCAGGTGTCCAGATACTTATCTCACTCCGAAACCCCAGTACGATCATCAAAATAAGTGAAGATAGGTGTCACCCCACCTATCTCGCCTGTGGGGCCCAATCCACTAGGCATACTCAAAGCATGTCTAACTCCACACAAAATCAGTGTGTGGGGGGGTGCTTTAGCTCAGTGGTTAGGGTGCTCACCTAGGCTGTGGGAGACTCCACTTCAATTACCTCATCTGCCTGATGTAAAAAAGGGATTTGAACTTGAGTTTCCCATTTCTCAGGTAAGGGCCCTAACCACCAGAGTATAGCATGCTCTAGTAGGGGGCACGCTCAGTCGCTCTTGTTGAAGCTGTTCCACTTTGTGACACTAATGAAATATGCAGAGCGGTGAACCACAAAAAGAGTGAGTCTATAGCCCAATGGTAAGGGCACTCACTTGAGATGTAGGGAACTCCTTTTCAAGTCCCTTCTCCACAATAGGCGGAAAAGGGAATTGAACAAGTGTCTTCCACATTCTAAGTGAGTACCCTAACCACTGGGATAAAGGTTATAAGGCACCTTTATGACCTCCCTACCCATTTTGTGTGGTGTTACACATGCACTACCATCATTCTTGCAAGAAACAGCATAGGCGTCCAACACCAGGAGCTGGTCCCAGCTAAAGATCACAAACAGAGATAGGTGCCTCTCTATCAGCTGGACTTTGGTGCCTAACTCCATGTGAGGGGCAGGGTTTAGGTCACCCACTTCTTGTCAGCATCTCCCACAGGCTAGTTTAGGCAGCTCCCTGCCTAGTGTGCTGGCTTTTGTGGCTCCCATTCTCAGGCACCCATCTCTCCACATGCATTGTATAAGGGTCCTAAAGTGCCTAATCCAGAGTTTGTGGATTCCACAAATTTTCCAGGCACCTACAAGTTAGGTGTTGCAATGTCTAAGTTTCTTTGTGACTCCAGGCCAGGAAGTTCAGATGCAAATCTGGAATTTCCCAGTTTCAAGGTGTTTTGATCCTGGGTTTTAATTCAAGCACAATCTCTATTAGAAAAATTACAAAACCTTGGCGTATGATACAGAAAAAAGTTCAGCACCACCCTCCAGTGGAGCAGGACCTGTCCTTTTATACTCATGAGGAGCTTTACATCTGTTCCTGAGCTTTCCTTTCAAATTAGCTGCTTGTCAATTCTATTACCAAACAAACATGAAGCAGCTGTAGCTCTCAAACTATGATTAGTATTAAACCCTCCAAATCCAGCCCAGCTTAGACAGCCTCCCTACAGTTCTACTCAATTGATTAACTCCAACTGGTTTGCTACTAAAACTAATCTATTAATTTAACAATCTGAAAAAGCTTCAAATAAAACGCTTCACACCAGAGGGATCCAAACAATAAATTAAGTAAAACATCAATGGAGACACCACAGAAGTGTTTTAGGAGGGATAAGTAACTTTACGTTTTAAATCAGCGAGTTTTCTTTTGCCTTATGGCACTAAAACTGTGGATTATTTTATTGATTCAACACTCATTGTTTTCCTTTGCAGAACACTGGAGGACTGGAATAATGTTATTATTAGTCTTCTGAGAGAGGTAACATTGAAGACTCTAGGAACCACAAACCAATCAGCCTACTATCTGCTGCCTATAACGTCTGTGGCAAAGTACTGAACAATTGATTTACAGTAAAGCTGGATTCCAACCATGCTAAAGAATAGCATTTTGATCTGAACTTTCCACAACATATACCACCTCTGTGCAATCAACAAAATACAGGAAAAGATGACAAGCTATAACCCATCAATTTGCATTATCTTGTTAAGTCACGATGCGATGTGTAAAATATTATATAGGAAGAAAGTTGGTTACATACAATATACTTACTGATCTACTGGTTCGAGGGTGCTAACCAAAACAGTGAGGGGCTGTGTCACTGCCTGTCCTGTAACCCTGAGTGCCTCACATGCCTTGCTGCTGTAGCTCCCAACCTAGGACACTCACAACCAGCCTACAAGCTTGCAGATCACACCCTGCATGTCTGTGTGCTTAGACAACCCTGATTCAGCAGCTCTGACCGCAACAGCCTCTCTACAGCCCCAGTGTGGCTTCCACCAGCCCTAGTTACTACTTGCAGGGTGACCCCAACACACTCCCAATTCAGAACTTTCCCAAACCGTGTGCTCTGTAATGTCCAGCTCTCTCCTGGACAGTAATAAGGTTTGCTTTTCCTCTAAACACAAAAGCACATCAGAGCATATTAACTTAACTGGCGTAAAGACATCGTCCATTTAAACACAGCACTGAGGTGGTTTATATTAACAATAAAACAAGTTTATTAACTAAAGAAGATAGGTTAAGTGAAGCCAATTAAAAGGAATAAAGTTAGAAAGGGTTACAAGCAAATAAAAATGAAAACACACATAAAAAAGTCTAAAAATCTAGTAAAATACAGGCTTTGTTCAAGATATTTTTCTCGCCTATAGTCAGTTCCCAGAAACTTCAAAACAAACACACACATACACCCCTTGGTTGAAGGGCCCATCTTTCTCAGCTTGCAAGAGCTCTCTTCACTTGTGTCTGGCTAGTGGATGGATGCCAAACATGGCTGCTCTCCTTGCTTATATATTCCAAAGTTCAATAACTTTGTTTCAAGAGGCAGGGTGGCTCCATGCTATTCTTCCCTTCCTGTGGGCTTCCCATCCCCTTCTATATAAATGGGACTTCTGTTGTTTTGATTCCATCATCTTTAACTGACATAGGAGATAGGTAAATAGTTACCTTCTCTACTGTGTAGAGGGAACCTGTTTCTCCCCAAGTGGCCACAGACTTCAAAACATAATATCATTTCCTCATATAGTGCTAATACATACATTTCACAATTATATTACTCACCAAGGTGTCATTAGCTTTCACTCCTATACTGCAGCAACATTGCATACAGTCAGTTGATTCAATTGCTTTCCTCCAGAACCATGAGGGCTAGAAACATCCTTTTTTGAAATAAAAGCGGAGATTCTCACATAATCACTTCACTTCAGGAGCTGAACCTTAAAGAAAAACACCAAAAATGAGAGTTGAAACAAAATCATGATAGTTGGCAAGACTGACTCACATATTATAAAATAGGTTCTATACATTATATAATACTATTAGATGTTACATGCAGATGGCAAAGGTCCAGTGGTTTAGGTGCAAGCCTGAGATTTGGGAGATCCCAGTCCAGTTCCCAGCGCTATCACAAATTTCTTGTGTGGCCTTGGGACCTTGATTTCAGTGGGAATTAGACACCTAATTACTTTTTAAAATCTGGCCCTTAGTCTCCCTGTGACTCAGTTTCCCATCTGTAAAATGAGAATAATAATGCTTCTCTATGTGGTGGGGCATAATACATTACATACATTCTGAAGATAAATACATTAAAGATTATGAAGCATTCAGCTATTATGGTAATGGTAGAAGTAGAGAACGATCCTAGATTGAAAAACACTTGGAAAACAAGAAACCAGTTGGCAAAACTAACAACTAACTATTGCAAAACGACTAACAATGAGCACTGCATTTTTATGACTCAGGCAGTTGAGCAATCATGATCAGTGTTCTGTGGCATCCCACAATTTCTTTCCCAGGCTAACCCAAATGAAGTTTGTTGCTGTAGTCCAGCTTAGAGGTAACAAATGTTTCAATAGCAAAAAAGTAATGCAGCAAGCAGACAGAGTAGAAAAACACAGTGCTTTGTTAAACTATGTCTACACTTAAAACACTACAGCTGTAGTTAATCCACCTTCCTGAGAGGCAGTAGCTAAATTGACGGAAGGATTCTTCCATCAACCTAGCGCTGTCTACACGGAGGTTTAGGTCGTCTTAACTACGTCTCTCAGGGATGTGGATTTTTCATAGCCCTGAGAGATGTAGCTATGCAGATTAACTTTTCAGTGTAAACCAGCCCCGAGAAGCCAACATTACATGCTGGGGCTTTGTTTGTTTCCAAAAAAGCCCCAAGCTTGCATTCCTCAGGCCAGGTGTACACTAAAAAGTTAGGTTGACCCAGCTATGTCACTCAGGAGTGTGAAAAATCCACACCCCTGAGCAACATAGTTAAGCCAAACTAAACCCCACCCCAAGTGTAGATGGTGTAGACAGAAGCATTCTTTATTCCAACCTATCTACTACCTCTCAGGAGGGTGGATTAAATACAGCAATGGGAGAACCCCTTCCATCACTCTAGTGAGTGTCTACACTGAAGCACTACAGCTGTGCCACTGCAGTGGGTTAAGTGTAGACATAGCCCATCTCTGGTCTCATACTAATATATAAAGAAAAGGAGTACTTGTGGCACCTTAGAGACTAACCAATTTATTTGAGCATGAGCTTTCGTGAGCATCCGATGAAGTGAGCTGTAGCTCACAAAAGCTCATGCTCAAATAAATTGGTTAGTCTCTAGGGTGCCACAAGTACTCCTTTTCTTTTTGCGAATGCAGACTAACACGGCTGTTACTCTGATACTAATATATGTCCTTCTTGAAACCTGATCACCTTTTTCCAGTCCCACTCAGCATACTACATCAAAAGCATGGATTACCATGGCAAGGCCACAGCTTCTGAATATTTCAGAAGCCCCAGCTGAACTCCTGGCCACCTCAGAAACACGGGCTTCCGTGTTCAATTTATGGACTTTTTGTTTGTTTGTTTCTTTCTTTTCCTACCCAAATTTTTTTTTCATTCAATGACTTTAAAAATAGCCTAACCAATAGTTAAGACTATGTGGATATAGGCTCATAATATAATCTGAATGGATTTTGCTCACCTAACAGATTTTCATTAACATGAGTCTTGAGACAGCAATGCATGCTCTTGTTCGTCCTTAGTTTGTGCTGGTCTTAAAAATTCAGATTCAAAAAGTTAGACAGCCCAAGTATATTAGGTTTATGATGGAGAGAAAATATTGACAAAACAAAAGCAAAAAGTAGAGTTATTTACTGATGATGTCCTGACTAAGGTACAGATTAGGAAATTATATGTACTGTATACTTTTTTCATCCCTGTCACTGATATAAATCCAGTTGACCATTATTACATTAGATGGGTGTTTGGATGGAAAATAAATGTGACAGTCTCATTAGTCAAGTTCTTAATGGAAAAAACCACTAGCACCAACTGACACTGTTAAGGCATCTGGAGTGGCTCAAGATTATGAGTACCAACCGCAGGGCAGACTTTTAAGAAGCAGAGCACAAACCCCAAACTGGTGTGAATTCTATACTTAGATTTCACCAACCAAGTATCAAGTGTAAACTCCTCAGACACTATAATAGCCTACCCATGGAGTCACAGACAGTCCCCTTGGGCACTCCTGTCTATCTTGCCACCTAGGCAAGCTTGCCTTTTCTTATAACCAAAAATCACAACAATATTCAGGTTAATCCTACTCCCAAAGAACCAGTTACTTGCCCCAGGTCAATTGTACTTTAAATCTTATACCAAAGATGACACTTATAGCCAATCCTATGATAAACTAACTAAAGATTTATTCACTAAGAAAAAGAAATGAGAGTTATTTACAAGGTTAAAGCAGCAGGTAAGCATATACACACAAGTGAGTTACAGTCTTAGGTTCCAAAAGGTGGTAGAAACTTCTATAATAAACAAACTCTATCTGTCCTGGAGGGCTAGCCCAGGCCAAGCACTGGGGAACTTCTACTTATTCTTAGTAACCCTTGCCCCTCAGAATATGTCTACACAACAAAGAAAAACTCGTGGCTGGCCCATGCCAGCCGACTCGGGCTCGTGGGCTCAGGCTGTGGGGCTGTTTCATTGCTGTGTAGACTTCTGGGCTTGGGCTGGAGCTTGGGCTCTAGGACCCTCCCACACCACATACCCTCAGAATCCAAGCAGCACAAAGATACCCTTTCATCCTGTCACAGATTTTTATTCCCTTCCCCCAGAGTTCAAACTTATGTGACGAATCCACATGCACATCTCTTCTTCATAGGCGTGGGGGAGGGAGCAATCAACGAAAGTCTTTTATCCTCTGATGTTCCACAATGGTTTGTCTATAGGCCTTCTTTTGTTGGGCAGGAGATAACACCTCCTGTGGCAAACCAATATTTCACATTGAGTAATGTTTCTCTCCTGACTGATGGTATGAGTTACAGAGCAAACACTTAAATATTATCTTATAACATGGGATACGGATATTATAAGTCAGTTTCATGCATGCAGAAACTTGCAAGCATTTCATAAACACTAAACGCATTTTTATAAGCCTAATACCTACTTTACCTACAACACACCCATGAGCCAGACTGGTTTCCTATGCATCTGTCAGTGTTCACTTGAGGCCTAAGGGCCTTGGCCTGAGCTGGTTTGCTAGTATCACAGATACTTTGCCACAGTCATAGTAGTGAGACTATAGACTGAATGGACATGGAGAATGAACACCTAGAGGTTTTCTTTTCAAGCCAGGAAGCTTGCTCTGCCACTGCCTGTGCTCTGCCTGTTCTGCAGATAAGGGTCCTTTGCGCTTTCTCCCACCTTTCACAAGTACTAAGTTTCCCCAAAACAATTTAAAAAAAAAATAAGTTGTTTAAAAACTCAAGGATTTCACTCCCATTGGGTGTAAAGAAAATTGTGGTTTTGTGGGGACAGTATCTGGATTCAGGACAAATGACACAGAATCAGAAGCTGTGTAAGATATGTAGAGGAAAGTCACCTACAACAGCTCTTCCAATTAAAATGGGCAATGAAAACAACCAAATGCCTTGGCAGTACCTTAGCCCAGTTAGACAAAACTGTAAAGAAATTATACAGCATTCCTGTGGGACAGCAAACATAATTTAGGAAGAAAAGGCTTATGGTTTTATGGCTGGGGAGAATAGCAGCAGTGAAAATGGACAACCTGCCAAGGATTCATTTTCTTTTTAAGCTCTGCCAATTCAAGTGTCTAGGGAAACTATAAATGACATCCAGCATTGTAACACAAGATTTGGGGTTAGAAAGTAAACTGCCAAGACTTACCAGTCATGTGCTATCAAGGGGAAAAAAAGGTATGGGATGGGCCCTCTACAACACTGAAACATATCATTGGGCTACACAACTAAGGACCCTGTTCCAGAAATATGGCCCTTCCAGAAGGAAGCACACTAAGTTCCAAGGGATTTTCTGCAAACACAGATCGAGGGCACAGAGGAAATAACTGCTTAGAAAGAAAAAAACAACTGCTGAAGTAGCAGTTGGTAGTTTGAGGAAAACTGAGGTTATTAATTTTATCTAGGGCTCAGGGACTGAAGCCTTGAAGTACGGGTTGGGTAAGGCGCCTCATTTTCTCAGGCAAGAATAAGGAATCCTGGGAAAGTGGGTTTTATATATTCTTCCCTCAGAGAGGGGGAGATTGTGGAGGCTGGCAGTCTCTCCCAGAGCTACAGAGATCTTGGCCTATTTTGCTTCCAGCTGTGAGGAAGAAACCTTTTGAGGAATCAGTCTGATACAATAAAGGTAAACACTGGGTAGCAATTGCTTTGGAAAATCATATAGAAATTAAATTTTGGTATATACTAAAAAGAAAAGACTAACCTCAACATTAATGGAATTACATGAAACACCAATCACTAAATTCTCTCTAGAATTTTAGAGACAGTTGTTTGAAAAGTTGGCTATTGCCTCATTTTCTTTCTCCATATTTTCATTTCTCCTAGGATGTGAAGCTAGCATATTTGCACAATGAGATCAATACATTGGGCCACATCAACTACCTACCACAGGGAATTAATGTAATTATGGCAAACCAAGGGACCGTCAATATGATTACAATATAATAATGATTACTAAGAAACAGGAAGGGAAAGGCCAATATATAAAAGCTAGGAAGAGTTAGTGGAAAAAGAACAATAGACTTTAATTTGGGAAAGAGTAGATGTCAAGGTTCCTACCCCACTCTGAACTCTAGGGTACAGATGTGGGAACCTGCATGAAAGACCCCCTAAGCTTATTCTTACCAGCTTCGGTTAAAAGCTGCTACCACCAAAGTGTTACACAAAGAACAGGGGAAGTGCCCACTTGGAAACGTCTCCCCCCCCAAAATATCCCCCCAAGCACTGCACCCCCTTTCCTGGGGAAGGCTTGATAAAAATCCTCACCAATTTGCATAGGTGAACACAGACACAAACCCTTGGATCTTAAGAACAATGAAACAGCAATCGGGTTCTTAAAAGAAGAATTTTAATTAAAGAAAAAGTAAAAGAATCACCTCTGTAAAATCAGGATGGTAAATACCTTACAGGGTAATCAGATTCAAAACATAGAGAATCCCTGTAGGCAAAACCTTAAGCTACAAAAAGACACAAAAACAGGAATATACATTCCATTCAGCACAACTTATTTTATCAGCCATTTAAACAAAACAGAATCTAACGCATATCTAACTAGATTGCTTACTAACTCTTTACAGGAGTTCTGACCTGCATTCCTGCTCTGGTCCAGGCAAAAACATCACACAGACAGAGAGGACCCTTTGTTTCCGCCCCCCCCTCCAGCTTTGAAAGTATCTTGTCTCCTCATTGGTCATTTTGGTTCAGGTGCCAGCGAGGTTATCTTAGCTTCTTAACCTTTTACAGGTGAAAGGGTTTTTCCTCTGGCCAGGAGGGATTTAAAGGTGGTTAGCCTTCCCTTTATTTTTATGACGGCAGACAATATCATGCACTCAGAAGGATAAAATGAAATCAGAAGAGTTAATCCCAGGCAAATCTACAGGGGCCAAGAGGGCCATGGAACAGCTGCAGGACTGTTCTGTGGCTTCGCTGCCCTTTGACTCCAGCAGTAGTGCTGTGCAGAGGAGGAGCACTGTATTTAAAGGTTAAGCAAAATCCCACTACCTTCTGCATTGTCTCCATTGCTCCCTAAGTTATTACGATTATAAAGATATAATGCTTCCAGGCATCTCAGTTCAGGTGATATACCTCCTCCTCCCACCTGCACAACTTCTGAATGTAAGAGGCATGAGCGCTGGGTATAATAGGTCAGGGGAGGCAGAACGAGGCGCACCTCCCTTTGAAGGCACACCGGGAGCCTGTCGCCTTTGGAGCACAGCCAAAAGGGTGCCCGAGCCATGGCCCCGCCCACGCTCCATCCCAAGGCTCCATTCCCACATCCTTCTCTTATCAAGTGGCCCCAACCATGCTCCTCCTCTTCCTGTCCCTGCTCTGCCTTTTCCCCTGGGGTCCCCATCTGCCACTCCCGCTTCTCTGACGCTTCCTCTGCAGCCTCCCTCCCCCTCTCGCGCCTCTTCGCCTCCTGAGAGGCAGAGAGGCATGGGTTTGGGGTCCCATGGGGGAGGGAGGGGGTGGAGATAGGCGCGAGCAGTGGGGGAGCCCCTCAGAGGAGGGAGCAGAGAGGCACAGGTGGAGGGGCCCCTTGAGGAAGGGGACACATATGTGCCAGCGGCAGGCGGGGGGCCTCAGACTCTGAGGCTCAGAGAAGGGGGCCAAGTGGGAGAAGGGTCTGGAGCACAATCAGAGTGGAGCATGGGTGGGGCCTCATGGAGAGGAGGCTAGGTGGGGATGGGCCTCGGGATGCAGCAGGGGGAGGACCACAGTCTGGGCACTGGTGGCCCCTCCCACTTCTAGGGAGCTTCTGGCGCTGAGGCCCAGCCTCCTGAAATGCAGGAGTCACGCATTGCCCATGGTAAGAGACATCACTAGGGTTGCCAGGTGTCCAGTTTTCGACTGGACTATCCGGTCGAAAAGGGACCCTGCCAGCTTCCGTCAGCACCGCCGACTGGGCCGTTAAAAGTCCGGTCAGTGGAGCTGCAGGGCTAAGGCAGGCTAGTCCCTACATGTCTTAGCACTGTGCTGCGCCGCGGAAGCAGCCAGTAGGTCAGGCTCCTAGGCAGGGGGGCCACAGGGCTTAGCGCGCTGCCCCCGCCCAGAGCACCAGCTCCACACTCCCATTGGCCAGAACTGTGGCCAGTGGAAGCTGGGGAGGGTGCCTGTGGGCAAGAGCAGCACGCAGAGCCTCCTGCCCCACTCCTCTGTCTCCACCTAGGAGCCAGACCTGCTGGCCACTTCCGGGGTGCAGCGCGGAACCAGGACAGGTAGGAATTAGCCTGCCTTAGTCCCGCTGCACTGCTAACCGGGAGCTGCCCAAGGTAAGCCCGCAACCCAACCCCCTACCCCAGCCCTGAGCCCCCCCACAAAGCTGGAGCTCCCTCCTCCATCCCAAACCCCTCATCCTTGGCCCCACACCCCACACCCTGCCCCAGCCCTGAAAGTGAGTGAGGGTCGGGCAGAGCAAGTGGGAATGTAGTGAGTGGGGGTGGGGCCTGGGGAAGGGGTGGGGCCTAGGGGAAGGGGGCAGAGCTAGGGTGTTCGGTTTTGTGGGATTAGAAAATTGGCAACCCTAGGCATCACGGAAGTTTTATGATCAAAATCTGTCAAATAAGCAAAAATGTACTATTAGCTCTTACATTTTTTCTGATATCCTAAATATTGTATTATGTATTGACTAAAGTTGTAAAATGCTTGTTTATGAATGTTTACTTGTCCATGTAAAAATCTGAAATTAAACTTCTTATTTAACAAAACTGGCAATTTTCAAGGCATCTGTAATATTCAGAAGTTACAATAAAAACATTTTCAAAATATAGTGGGCCAAAATGACTCTATTTTGACATCCAGGGGCTGTGCTCTGACATCATGACTTGCATCATGATATTATGGCGATGCATCAGCATGATCACACAACTATTTTGGAATGTTGTAACAAAGCATTGCAAGGTGGCAGCCTGAGCTCCACCTCAGATCAGACTTCCCTCCTCCAAATTATCAAGCAAAATATAAACCTCACACAAGCTACCTTTTATGCAGCTTGTTATATCTGCCAAGAGCGAGATATTTTAGGAGGGCCACCCATAGTTGTAAAGAAAGAGGAACTGAGCCAACTCCACAATTAAGAGAGCTCATTCACCACTAGAGTTTGTCTTAACCTGGAAGATTTCCACACTTTCTAACTATAAATAAAAGAGAGAGACTTAGACCTATACAAAGTTCAGATCCCAAAGTTCAAGGATGTTCAGATCTCGGATTTTGGTTCAAGCCCATCTCTAGCATATGCATCTAAAGCACTTGAATATATCCATGCAAGCACAACTTCATCTCTTTATTTCCATCACTTCAAAATGTCCTAGAGACATGTTGTTCATAAGGATTTTTTTTATAACTTGAGCTATGAAGGTGCCCATTTTGCAAATGACATCTCAGCGAAAATACCCCATCTGCATGAGAGACGGCAAATGATCTCACTCTTTAGGAATCTTTATTAAAAAAAAAAAAAAAAAAAAAAGCACATACAGCAAATTCCAAGCCAGTAACAAAATCCATCTATGATTTGTTTTCTAGATTTTCATATACCAAGGCTCCATTTATTTCCACTACCATAAAGAAAATGAACCATTACACGTTTTTAAACAATCATAGCTAGCACATTTTGGAAATGTTTTAATTTCAAAAATACTAACTGGCAAATTAGAATGTAAATAGCTTTCCTAAAGTGGCACTATTTTAGACACTGTTTTCTGATTGATGGTATGACTTTGCCCTGAGGGAGAAGATTTCATAGTTTTGTATGTATAATGCAATGATGTCTTTTTGCTGTTAGTGTCACTGAAATGAAAAATACTTTAAAATATGTAATTATTGTAAATAAAATTATATCCATTAAAAAGAAGAGAACTTAAGTCTCACATTATAGGAGCTTGAGAAACTCATACCTAAATTTTTTTAAGCACTAGGAATGTATACTCTCAGCATTGTAGAGTGAGAATTGCAAGGTGGCAGCCGTGCAAATAAATAGTAAGTGTAATAAATATGGCCCCAATCCTGCAAAAAATTATACACATGTTCAATTAAAGTGCATAGTTGCTTCATGGACCACTCAAAATGCACAAAGTTAAGCAAGTGTGTAAGACTTTCCAGGATCAGGCAGATATCATTAGCAAACTGTAACAAAAGTATAGGCATTATAGTTTTCAAAAGTTTGTTAATTTTCATGTATTTTTGTGGATACAGCAACACCTGGTGGACAAATAGCAGAATATAAAGAGAAGACATTTCAGTTATCTGATAAAAACGAGAAGTCCGGTGGCACCTTAAAGACTAACAGATTTATCTGAGGATAAGTTTTTGTGGGTAAAAAGAAGTGTGAGCTATAAACCTGTGAAATGGATCCATGTCCCTCCTGGATGGTGAAAACCAGCAAAGAACTATGCCTACTACTAAAGGAAATAGTCAGTGCTTCTTTCAGAAAATAACATAACTACCAGACTTTGTGAAAAATGCAATGGTTAACTCAAACTTCAAGAAAGCAACATTCAGTCCTGAATCTCTCTCCATCTACTAACCCATCTCCAGCCTCCTGTTCCTGGGCAAAATAATTGAGAAAGTAGTAACCACTAAGTTCCAACAATATGTGACATCAGTCAACATCCTGGATGCCTCACAGTGTTCATACTAAAGCACATAGCTGGTTCTAGTGGCACTAGAAGACAATCTCCTCATGATCATGGTCACGGGTAAAATCTCCATGCTCATGCTGCTGGACCTCTCTGCAGCCTTTGATGCCATGGACCAGAAAGTACTACTAACTTTCCTACTTGACACAGAAGACGACCCAGCACTAGTGGCTCCAATAATTCCTCTCCAGAAGAACTCAAAGAGTAGTGATGGGTAACTTCTTCTCCCTCTGAAGACCCTCACCTAAGGATCCTGCAGCAATCCCTTCTATCCCCCCAATTCTTCAATATCTACATGATACCACTGGGAGAGAGAGCGAGATGTTACGGGCTTAGCTGTCAATAGTATGCCAATGATACTCAACTATATATCTCATTCTCAACTGATGCAACCACCACCATTTTTTAAATGTCAGAACATTTATGGAAAATAAGCTCTTGGATGAAGAGCAGCTGATTCAAGCTGAATCCAGGTAAAACCAAAGTGGCACTGGTCAGAAAGAAGAACAGCTTGTAAGAGCTGGCCAAGACATTGTCTTCACCTTCCATCAAAGGACACAACCCTCATTCGTCAAAGTGATGTGAAGCCTCAGGGTCCTATTTGACCCCTCACTAAGCTTAGATGACCAGGAAGCATCAGTTTCCAAAAATGCCTTCTCTCACCTCCAGGTTGATATGAAACTTTGTCCCTCTCATGCAGACAAGGACCTGGCCATACCGATCCATGCATTTGTCACCTCCAGACTGGATTACTGTAACTCATATCTGAAACTGAATATGCAGATGATGCACTGACTGTAGCTGGTACAGAATGTGACTGCCCACCTTCTCCATGGCTCAGGCCATCATGAACACATCAAGCCTGTGCTCAAGTTTCTTCAAGTTTTTAGTGTGGCCCATCACACTAGTTTCTGATGCTTTCATCCTGATTTTCTAAGCAATTAATGGATCAAGGCCCACCTAAATCAAAGTCTAATTTTTGATCTATGAATTACCGTGACAGCAGAGCTCCTCTGGGACAATGAGATCTGAAAGCCCTGGATAAAGTATGTGAGAGCTGGGGACAAAGCATTCTCTGTTGAAGGGATTTGGCTATGGAACAATCTTCCTGAGGAAATCAGGTGAATCTAGAGTGTGACCATCTTTAGGAAATGTTGCAAAGCCTTCCTCTTTGAGAAACCCTTTTCAACATAAGTGATGCTCATAGTTCAAACAACTCTTTTATTTCCAAATGCCTTTCATCACCACCCAAAAAGAAAAAAAGAATCAACCTATCCCAAACAGAGTTTTGACCTGAAAAGGAAGAAGGGCCAGAGACCTCATGAAGTCCATTGTGTCTTGGCTATTGATATTGATTGTATGTAGAAGATGTTCAGATATTATGGTGATGGGCTGTACTATAAAACCCTTAGGATACATCTACACTGCATACTCCTTTTGGTGGCATGTAGAATACAGACACAATACACACCCCTAACATGGATATAAATAGTAGTGTAGATGGTGAGGTACTGCTTAGGCAAGTAAAAACACACCTGAACCCTTTGGTTATGTCCCCTATGTGGCACTCTACACACCCAAGCAGTACCTCCGCCCCCTACACTGTTATTTTTAGCAGTGTAGTGTTCCACTGCCTCCCCGCTGCTGGAGTATTTCCCCTCCACAAGGAAAGGCTCCAGCAGCGGGGAAAGGCTCTGGCAGAGGGAAGGCAGCGCGGAAAAGCTTTGGCAGCTCCCAGCTCCTGAGCCTTTCCCTGCTGCCTCCCCTGCCAGACCCTTTCATCAACACCTCTGGCTACACACTGTAGTGTGGACACAGGCTGCTTTTCACTGTGGTGTCTAGTTACACATACTCTACACACTGATGTAGGAAGTTGTAGTGTAGACATAGACTATGAGTATGTCTACGCTGCAATTAAAAACCCCTGGTTGGCCCACGCCAGCTGAGTTGGGCTTGTGAGGCTCGGGCTCACAGGGTTGTTTAATTGTGGTGTGGACATTAAGTCTAAGACCCTGCAAGGTGGAAGGAGCCCAAGCCCAAACGTCTACATGGTAATTAAACAGTGCCTTAGTCAGAGCCCCAAGCACCGGAGGCGGCTGGCGTGGTCCAACCGTGGGTATCTAATTGCAGACTCACAACACCCGCCCGAAGGGGGCGGGAACAGCCGGGTGAGGGCAGGGGCTTCGCTTCCCCACTGCGCATGTGCACACCACTCGCACACGTTGCCTAACGGCCGGCCGTTGCCATTTGTCCCTCAGCGGCCCCCGTTGGAGTTGCGGGAAGGCGTGGACGCTGTGTTCGTGCCGCTACGCGGCGGCCTCTGTTGTTCAGCAATGGCGGAATATACCTGCGTGAAATCCACCAAGCTCGTTCTCAAGGGGGCGAAGAAGAAAAGGTGCGAAGTGGCCGGGACGTTCCCCCCACCCCCATTGGTCGCCCACGCGCCGCGATGAGCCCCGCCCCCCAGCATGGACAGGCCGGTCCGTCTCTGTCTGCTGCTCCCGGGCGGGGGCCCTGCCGGGTGCTCGCTCCCTTGCTCCCCAGCCGTGAAGTCACCGCGCGCCCTATCCCCCGCCCCCGCGTGGCCGCGCTCGTTCCGGGGTAAAGGGGCCCTGGCTCGCTGTAGCTTCAACTGACTGGGGTCAGGTGTGAACTAAACCCCAGCAAGAGCGTCCACACGGGGTCGTGCCTGGTTTTGAGTAAAGCGGTTTAAAAACCGACTTCTGAGATGGGTACAACGTGAGCCTGCTGACAGCTAGGTCTGCAGAGCCCAGGGCTGCTCTGTCAGAGCGGAGGTTTGTCCTGGTGACCTGCCCCTCTCCTCCTCCTCCCGTGTTACTGTGTATTAGTGGTGGTGATCCAGAGACACACGGTTAGTTAGGGAAGGTTTATTATTTAGCCGTTTTTGCCATTGTCTCGCTTTGCAGTAAGAAAAAGCACAGAGATAAGAAAAGAAAAAGAGAAGAAAATACAGAAGATCAGCTTGATATTGTTGGTGAGTGGGCTTTCAAGGATGTGCACACCAGTATAGAAGTAAAGATAAAGACAGGAAAAGTTAGGGTGTTTGTTTTGTTTTCTTGTTTGGGCTTCTGGCATGAATACAAAACATTTTTGCATTGACTATTTGTACATGTTTGCAAACCTATAAATCATAGTCCTTGTAGTCAAGAAAAATACATAAATGACTTAAAAAATCTGAACAGAAATCTTTTTTTTATATGGGGTAGAAGGGAGGTCTGATGTCTAAAAGCCTCTGTTTCTCTACACACACTGTGCTCTCTTGGCTGCTTCCAAAAAAGAGGAGAAGGCCATTCTAAGTTTAAGGCTACAAATAATCTTTCCAACAGCTAAGTCTAACTTCTAATTGCAGTGTGTCACATCATCAGTCAAAAAGGGTATTTGGTGTTTGTCATTTATTCGCTTTAAAGTGAATGATGCAGAACACTTTTGTTCAACTTCTGGAATACTTATAGATTGTTTTACTGCAAGAGCAAAATAAGCCTAAATATAATTATCAATCAAGGCTTCACAGCAAACTATCTAAACAGTAGGAGCTTATCATGCTACTACATATTACTAGATAAGATCTATTTCCTACCCAGACCAAAATCTGTGTCTGTCTCCTCGTGGATGTCTAGCTGTCAGCTGAAGCTCAACATGGCTAAAACAGCTCTTAATCTTCCCCCAATGCCCTTTCGGCACTGCTTCCTTTTTCACTCAGGCACATAACCTGGGCATCATCTTCAACTCAGACCTCTCTCTAGATCCTCATATTTAAGCTATTTTGCAGATTCTTTCTGAGAAATTTCTCTAAGATATAGCCCAGAGGTCGGCAACGTTTCAGAAGTAGTGTGCTGAGTCTTCATTTATTCACTCTAATTTAAGGTTTCACATGCCAGTAATACGGTTTAATGTTTTTAGAAGGTCTCTTTCTATAAGTCTATAATATATAACTAAACTATTGTTGTATGTAAAGTAAATAAGGTTTTTAAAATGTTTAAGAAGCTTCATTTAGAATTAAATTAAAATGCAGAGCCCCCCCGGACCCTGGCAGTGTGAGTGCCACTGAAAATCAGCTCGCGTGCTGCCTTTGTGCCATAGGTTGCCTACCCCTGATATAGCCTTTCCTATCCATCCATGCAGCTATCGCTGCATCTTGATCACTGGAACATCCTTTTCTCTTTTTAACATCCGTAACAAATGCAATCTTGTCCCATTCATATCCATTCAGAATGCTGCTGCAAAGATCATATTCCTAGCCTGTTCGTTTGACCATATCATCTTTCTCTTTGCAACACTCCACTGGCTCTCCCATCTCTAACACATCAAATATAAGCTGCTTCTCTTCTCTTTCAAAACCCTGCACAGTGTATCCCAACCCTACCTATAATTTCTCATTCACAGTTGAGATGTTGATTCACACCTCTGATCTGCCATTGATGCCAACCTCTATCTCCCACTTATTAAATTTTCAAATAAGCACCTTAATGCTTTCTCCCGTGCTGTCCCTCATGCTTAAGAGCATTTCCCACAAACATCGTTATCCTTCAAACCCTTTCCTTTGCCGTGACGCCTACAAAAAGACTGAAGACAGTTAGGTTGCTGGTATGCTGAGACCACTGCCTATCCTGCTAATGAATACTGTCTTGGTTCCTTGTACTCCCCTGTCTGTCTGTATCCATCTGTTGTCAGTTGCAAGTTCTTTGAGGCAGGGACCGTCATTTTGTTCTGTACAACACATAATCTGATGGGGTTCTGATCTATAATAGGGCTCCTACGTGTTATGCTAATTCAAATAATAATAGTATTTGGCTAAAATCCAGTTGTAAGTGTGCTATGTTATTTCATTTTCTTATATTTTAGGAAGCTGGTGGGCAGTAAAAAATTTTGGTGAAATCACAGGAACTGTAGCAATAGAACTGGACAAGGGAGCCTATATCCACGCTCTTGACAATGGCCTTTTTACACTTGGAGCACCACATAAAGGTTTGTATCAGGAAAAGAAAAATTTTGCAGTGTCGAGGTATGAAACATATTTTGCTAAATGGAGAGTTTTTGTTGAAGACAATAACCTAAAGATTTTTTATAGTGATGCTCATTAATATACATAATACAAAATATCATCCTATAATCCTGAATCCTAATGACTGACCACTAATTAATTTTTCTAAGCCAGTCTTGATGTTTTCTTTATACATGCAATTCAGTTCCTTTCCTGATGCTCAATTTCCTTGTATAAAAGTCCTTTTTCTACAATAAAACCTGGATTGATTAGAAGAGCTGAGAGGCGGTGGGTTGCTCCATGCCACCGTCCAAGCTCTCTGGAGGCTTTCATCTGCTTCCTGTTCCGTCTGGAACTGTTCCCTTGATGCTGAAGACATCAGTTCCTCGTTGGATTGTGGACCTAGGCTTGGTCCCCCTGGAAGCGATGTAGGGGATGGGGCTGTTTCTGTTGACTGTGAACCGCTTTCTGCTGGTGCACTACGTTGGGTTTCAGGCTCCGGTTGAGCCTCTTGTGTAGGGTTATCTGCTGCTGCCGGTGCAGGTTCGGTGGGGCCCTCTGGTGTTGGGGTTGCAAGTACTGGATTCAGTGCTGGCACTGGTTCTGGTGCTGGCTGTTCCGTGAGTTTCGGCTCTGGGTCTGGCTCTGTCTGGGTCTCTGGGACTGGATCCACTACTGCTGTTGCAGACGTTGACATGGGGTCCGGTTCCATCACCTCTGACTAGGTCCTGGTAGAAGTTTCCGGAACAGAGCTAGGCGTGACAGCTTGCTTAGCCTGGCTGCGGGTGACCATTCCCACCCTCTTGGCTAGCTTCACATGATTGGCCAAGTCTTCTCCCAGCAGCATGGGGATGGGATAATCATCAAAAGTCTACGTTCCTGACCAGCCCTTGTACTGGACAGGCAACTTGGCTGTAGGCAAATTGAAAGAGTTGGACTTGAAGGGTTGAATTGTCATTTGGATCTCTGGGTCGATTAAATTGGGATCCACTGAGGAAGTATGGATTGCCGATACTTGTGCGCCGGTGTCCCTCCACGCTGTGACCTTCTTCCCGCCCACACTCACAGTTTCCCTCCGATCCGAGGGTATCTGGGAGGTATCTGGACCTGAGGACCTCTGGTGTGATTCCGGTGCAATGAACTGTAATCTGTTGGCCAACTGCCCCAAGAACCCCTTTACATGCCCCGGCTCGTTACATTTAAAACATCGTCCAGCTGACGGGTCACTGGGGCGAGGTGGGTTGCTGGAGAACGGTGTGGCAGGACGATAAGGTGTCTGGAGTGTTCCTTGGGGTGTAGCTGGGGCCTTGGGCTGCCTCCAGTAGTAGGGTGTGGTCTGAGGTTGTCCCTTCTGGTATCCGCTTCAACTGCAACCAGGATTGTTCCTCTCTCCTCCCTCCAACCGTTTTGTTCCGGTTTGCCCCTTCTGATATTCGCCCTAACTGCTACTAGTTTTTTTCTTTTCTGCCACCTCCACCCATTTGGCTCCAATCTCCCCTGCCTCGATTACAGTTGTGGGCTTTCCACCTAGGATGTATCTTTTTATTTCCTCAGGAACACCCTGTAAGAACTGCTCCATTTGCATTAGGAAGGGCAACTCTTCTGGAGAGTTAACACTTGCTCCTGATATCCAGGCATCCCAATGTTTCACAATGTGGTAGCCATGTCGGGTAAATGACATGTCTGGTTTCCACCTTAGGGCTCTGAACCGCCGACAGGAATGCTCGGGTGTTAGCCCCATTCTGACTCTCGCCTGGGTTTTAAACAGTTCATACTTGTTCATGTGTTCCTTAAGCATTTCAGCTGCCACCTCAGCTAAGGGTCCACTGAGTTGCGGCCTCAGCTCTACCATGTATTGGTCTGTAGAGACGCTGTACCCAAGGCAGGCCCTTTCAAAGTGTTTTAAGAAGGCCTCGGTATCATCGCTTGTCTTGTAGGTGGGGAACTTCCTGGGATGAGGAGGATTGTTCTTCTGCTGAGCCTTTGTCTTCTCCATCTCCAGTGCATGCTTCCTCTCTTTTTCCTTCTCCTCCAGTTCTTTTTCCTTTGTCTCCGTAGCTGTGCTGAGGGCAGCCTCTCGGTTTTTTTCTGCCTCTTTCGTGCCTCCAGCTCTCTCCTGTGAGCAGCCTCTTTGGTTTTTTCTGCCTTGGTTTGTGTCATGTTTGCCTCTCTGTTTTTAACTAACTTTACACCCGAGAGTTAGAAATCAAACAAACAAAAACACTCGGCTTGTCAAAAATATAGGTTGTGCTGTAACCTGATACCGATGTTCTCTGATAGTATTCTCAGCCGACAGAAAAATTCTTTGTCTCCAGACAAATAGACAGAAAAACCCTCTAGTTGCTCTTAGCTAAAAAAAAAAAACAACAAAAAACCCACCTCTTCAGGTCTGTGAAGAACTCGTGAATTTCCCTGCAGGAGGTTAACTACCGTGCCTTTAGGTAGAGAAAACTGCAGCTCACAAAAGCAAGCTCCCTTTTGTTATGCTTGTTGCTTTGTCCCCTTTTACAAAACCCTTTAAAATCTTTTAAAATCCTTCTGTGTTTTTGGTTCAAAAAAAATCTCAAAATGATTTCAAATAAATCCCACTGCTCTGCCACCATGTCAAGGTTCCTTCCACACTCTGAACTCTAGGGTACAGATGTGGGGACCTGCATGAAAGACCCCCTAAGCTTATTCTTACCAGCTTAGGTTAAAACTTCCCCAAGGTACAAACTTTTACCTTTTTGTCCTTGAACCTTTATGCTGCCACCACCAAAGCATCTAACAAAAATAACAGGGGAAGTGCCCACTTGGAAACGTCTTTCTCCCCCCTTCCCCCCCCACCCCCCAAAAAAAATCCCCGCAAGCTTTACACCCCTTTCCTGGGGAAGGCTTGATAAAAATCCTCACCAATTTGCATAGGTGAACACAGACCCAAACCCTTGGATCTTAAGAACAATGAAAAAGCAATCAGGTTCTTAGAAGAATTTTAATTAAAGAAAAAGTAAAAGAATCACCTCTGTAAAATCAGGATGGTAAATATCTTACAGAGTAATCAGATTCAAAACATAGAGAATCCCTCTAGGCAAAACTTTTAAGTTACAAAAAGACTCAAAAACAGGAATATACATTCCATTCAGCACAGCTTATTTTATCAGCCATTTAAACAAAACAGAATCTAACGCATATCTAACTAGATTGCTTGCTAACTCTTTACAGGAGTTCTGACCTGCATTCCTGCTCTGGTCCCAGCAAAAGCATCACACAGACAGAGAGGACCCTTTGTTCCCCCCACAAGCTTTGAAAGTATCTTGTCTTCTCATTGGTCATTTTGGTCAGATGCCAGTGAGGTTAACTTTAGCATCTTAACCCTTTACAGGTGAAAGGGTTTTTCCTCTGGCCAGGAGGGATTTAAAGTTGTTTACCCTTCCCTTTATATTTATGACAACATGCAATTCAGTTCCTTTCCTGATGCTCACCTGTATGTTTAGGCCTTTATCAAGGTGGAAAGCACTGTCGCTCTTGTAAGTAACCATGCAAAACCAGAATGAGGGTCCTGGTCTAACTTTAGTTTCTCTTTTTGGCTTATAAAAAGAGAAACTAAAATCAGACCAGGACCCTCATTTACCAACCAACAACTCCCACTCCACATCAAAGGGTGCTGACTAACCCTCCTATACCTGTAATTGTTATGTAGATGTTCTGTGGAGGTGGCCTGGTAGCTGGTCTTTCCCTCACTCTGGGAGTGAGAGAGGCACTGCTCAAGTAGGGAATCCCTGTTCTGGAAGCAGAGTGAATTTGGATGTCTTTCAACCCCAGAGTCAGGTAACGACCAGTCCAGGAATGGTGGCAGTATATCATTCCTGCTGTTGCAAAAGTGATGGTGGCTTTTAAAATACTGAATTCTAGTCATGCGCTCAAGTAAAACAGTGCAAGTACATTTTCTTATAAGAAGCTTATATAATGCATAGGCTGAGATTCACAAAGCAATTCAGTGGATTTAGATACACATTTTCCATGAATAGTTATAAATTCTCAATCCTAAATTTGTTGGGGGCAGGGATTGTCTTTATTTGTGTCTTGTAGAATGCTAACCATATACTGTAAGTGCTTAGATAACTCCTATAAAACTCTTTTTTGCTTTTACAGTGGTTGGATACTCTTCTGAAAATTTATGTCAATATCTGGCCCCGCATTATAGCCTTTTCCTGTATTGTACACTGATCATTCTTGTATAATCTATCATCTTTATTTAAACTTAGTCTCATAAATTCAAAAATTGTATATGTAATGCTTTATACCTAATAATAATTTTCAAAAAAAAATGTCTCTTTCAGAGGATGATGGCCCTAGTCCTCCTGAGCAGTTTACAGCAGTAAAGTTGTCTGATACCAGGTAATTTCTCCAGTGGATTTTTGAAAAATGTGATGTTGTGCAGGTTTTACTTCAAGAATGTCCATAAGGTCTCATTTAGACTGCTATATGTGATCTCTTACCCTGAATCAAAACTAAATATCCCTCCCTTAAAATCTCCTTTATTGTAACATCTAGCTCTTAAAAGTATAGCTAAAACCAAAATACTGGACCTCTTTGATATATTGAATATTTTACAGAATGCTTTAAAGTTAAAACACTATCTTTTTTCCTCATTTCTCTAAGAATTGCACTGAAGTCTGGCTATGGCAAATACCTTGGCATAAATTCAGATGGTCTTGTTATTGGACGATCAGATGCAATAGGATCGAGAGAGCAATGGGAACCTGTCTTCCAAGATGTAAGCCATCTCTAATATTAACTGCAGGTGATGTTCTTGGTAAAAATTGTTGTTTTAAACTTAACATTAATAGTGCTAATGGGATGCTCTTCCATGCAGGTGGTAAAACAATGACATGACAGGTATTGCAAAATTATAAAGAATAGTTAATTTGTAAGTTGCAGTTGGGTACATTACTGTATTTTTAAAGACTTTAAATCAAAATGTTTTTCTGGTTTTGGCAGCAATATATAATGTAAGAGTAAACGAGACAGCAGATTGCCAAGGGTGGCTACTAAGAATTCCTTAGGCAGAAGGTGAGAAGACATCTGTGGTGTCTTCTGGAGTATTCTAGAATTCTTATAATTTTAAGGTATGTCTAAAATGTGTTAACAGTACTAACTTAAATGGTGGTATTTTAACAGGGGAAAATGGCTTTATTAGCAGCAAATAGCTGTTTTATCACCTGTAATGAAGAGGGAGATATAGAAGCCAAAAGTAAAACTGCAGGGGAAGAAGAAATGATAAAGGTAATTTGTGTGTGTGTGTGATATATTCTCTATAATTATATTATCAGCTTGAATGCTATAATGGAAAATGCAAAACCTATGCACTATCCATAATATTTATGGAACAAACATTCTAACGTCGTAAGTTTACATAATACCTTTCATCATGAATTTTTCTAATTCACTTCACAAACTTCATATTAAGGAGCATCTTCATTCATCACTGAATTATGGACCTCTCCAAGGTCATATGGGGCAGCTTTTCAACAAATCTGCTGCCTAACCATTTAAGACGGGAAGAGAGTTATATTCATTGGAAATTGCAGGTAGACAGAATACTCAACAAAACTGGTTTATGCCAAGTAACCAGGATTGCAAACTCCTTACTCTTGTGCAAATGCCACAAGATCTCTGACCACAAGTGGTCACTGTCTTTTTCGGTCTGAACAAATCAGATTGTACTTCTGACAGCAAATTGCTCTCTAATAGTATGCTACATTATTTGTTCAACACTTGCTCAAAAGTGTACCACCTCCTCCTTGCCAGTAACTGACAGCAACTTGGGTTTTCCTTGGCAGTGTCGGGTGCAAGTACTAGATGTCCCTGGTTCATACAAACAAGACTATCACAGTTTGTAATAGAAAAGCACTTAAGCTCCATCTATAATTCAACATCAGTTAAATTAGAAATGCAATATATTGTCACTCCTGGACATTAAATGAGTAAAAAAAAAAATTCTTGTCTTGATTTCTAGTTTCTAAAATCCCATAAACTTAATCTAAAACTTGGTATATAAAATTTGCTAGGAACTCAGTCTTGTAAGATTGTACAATTTAAATAGGAGTCTCCGAGTCCTCTTTCATCTTGCCAAGTACAGATGATGATGTTTTAATTGCATATATAGCAAAGCATTAACTATTTCAGAACATGTGTGACACCACGCCCCATATAATTCATAGAAATACTGTTATGATAATGGCATAATTAAGATGTATTTTATGCAAGATGAGTCATGTGAGATACCATTGGAAAGGTTATGATTTACTGAATATGATTATCATATTTGTATTCATGTACATTTTTGTATCTGAAGTTAGGAATATTGTCTATATACGTATTACAAATGTGTTTACACCTGGGGAACACGCACTAAACAATGCAGTCGGTCTAGTTGCTGGCTGGAAAGGGCCATTTGGAAAAACAATAGGTCTTTGAAGATAATATCCCACCTTCCTGGAAAGCCTTCCTGTGGACTCTGCAAATAGACTTTTAAGTTGTGGCTGCAGGGTCATGTGATCAAGTCAGCTGACTCCATGATAAAATCAGTACTTTTCCACTGGCCAGGAGTGGGAATCACTGGAAGACAAAGGATTCCCACCATATGTAAAACCTATTTAAGGCAGGGGAGTGACATAATTGTGGTTCATTCTTCACTGAATCCCTGCCCAGAATGACTGCTAGAAACATCTAAGGGTATGTCTTTATTAGCAATGTGCGGCAGCGCTTTAACGTGGCTGTGTAATCGTGGCACCAGCGCTGGGAGAGAGCTCTCCCAGCACTGTAAAAAAACCACCCCCATGAGGGGAGTAGCTACCAGCGCTGGGAGCGCAACTACACTGCCACTTTACAGTGCTGAAACGTGTAGCGCTCGGGGGTGTTTTTTCACACCCCTGAGTTAGAAAGTTGCAGTGCTGTAAAGTGGCATTGTAGACAAGGCCTTAGAAACAAAGACTGGGGGAGTGGGGAGGAGGAGCTGAGCCCAGGTTGGAAGGGTGTCTAGTCTGTGAAAGAAATGCCTGGAGTTTTAAGCTGCAAGCAAGAGCAGCTTGCTTTCAAGAACCTCTGCAATCTGCTTAAAACAACATTTAGTTTCTTTAGTACCTTAAGCTTAGTTTGCGAGTTTGTTTTATTTACTCAGTAATCTGCTTTGATCTGTTCACTATCCCTTATAATCACTTAAAATCTATCTTCTGTAGTTAATAAATTTGTTTTTGTTTTCTCTAAAACCAGTTTGTGGAATTCATAACGGGGCCAAAAAGCTGTGCATATCTTCCTCCACATTGAGGGAGGGAGCGAATTTCATGAGCTTATGCTGTACAGTTCTCTGTGCAGCACAAGACAATTTTGGGCTTACACTCCAAAGGGGGGTGTGCACTTGAGTGCTGGGCAAAGTGTGTATGCTGGAAGGGAGCTTGAGAGTCTGTCACAGCAGCACAGTGTAAAGGGAACCCAGTTCCAAGTGGCACCCCGGGGGAACCAGTCACAACATGAATCGTGGCTAATCCCTTAAATGTAGTATTTATTACTGAAGATTCAGAATATATTTTGTTTGTATATTCAAGAAATATGTAAAATGTTGTTTAGTGTTTGTATGTTTTATATATACAGTTTCAAGGTAGGAGCAAAGGCTTTATAAAACCAGAATAGAATAGAATCAACTTTTTTGTTAAGAGATCTTTGTCATATCCTAAGAAGCTGTTAAACTGAAAAGACCTACTCAAAAATTCAACACTTTTCATATCCTGAGTGCCAGGAGAAGTTAGAATGTGTTTAGTTTTTTCTTACTATCAATTGTAGTTCGTATAATGTACATTTTCTATTTTCCTTTTTCCCCTAATAACTAGATCCGTACTTGTGGTGAAAGAGAAGCTAAGCAGAAAGATGACATTCCAGAAGAAGACAAAGGAAATGTTAAACAATGTGAAATCAATTATGTGTATGTAATTGAAAGCTATTTAGCTGCCAGCCTTCTACATCTAAAATAAACTATCCATTTCCGTATCTGAGCACAAAGGATTCCCATCTCCCCTTGTTTAAAACAATCCTGACCCACCATCCTTCTAGTCAAATGAAATTCTCTTCAGAGTCCTGTCAGCACTGCACATTAACAACCCAAAAGAGGTTCCTGCTGAATGACAGTCTTCCCTCTCAGAGGCGGGGAGGCTCGTCTATCTTCCTTCCCCCCCAACCCTGCCCGGAGGAGCTTGGGGCTGGCCGAAGCCATGCCATGCCTTCCCTTCCCGGACCCAGCCCGCCCAGGGGAAAAGCATCTGTTAGAAGACTGTTTCGATATGCCCCATGCAGGTTCTGGGGCAGCCGAGGAGGCCATACCACCTCCTCAGCCGCCCTGGCACCTGCATGGGGCATAATAAAGCAAAAACTTCACCAGCAAACCCCGCAACCAGGGGTCCGGCAGGTGTGGCAGCAACACCCCTGGCCTATTGTACCCGCCACCCATGATCTCAGAACACAGAGTGTCTGAATAGGTTGTACCCACAACACTCAGTGCAACATGTGAGACCATTACCGATTCTCTGGCATCTTATTCTACTTTTAGGCCACAAATCTAGCCCAGGAATTGAACTTTGAAATCCTGGCACAACTATTACATTTTATTATATAAAGTTCCAATAGAACTGGAGCTATTTTCACCCTCTTTATTGGTTGCAGAAAGAAGTTCCAAAGTTTCCAAGATCGTAAACTCAAAATAAGCCAAGAAGACAGTAAAGCTCTCAAAAAAGCTAGAAAAGAAGGCACTTTCCATGAGACGTTGCTGGACAGGTATTTTAAAATCCAAATAATTCCAGCTGTTAATTAAATGAAAGCTATTGACAGATGAATCTGTGATATACCTGGAATGCTAAAGACAACTAGAGTTAAGATTGCCTAAATGTTCTCACCATAGTCCATTTTCTGCTGCCTGTATATTTTTGAAACTTACCTTTTTCAAGCCTGCCTGGTTTCTACCTGAAAGAAAACTTTTATGGAAAGCTTGAGCAAAACTGGTTTAGTCAATTGAGTACAAGGAGAGTGGAGAACAGTAATACTGTATTATAAAAGCAAAATTCTTACGTTTTATTTTTTTTCAACAACCCTGACACCAAAACAAGGATAGAAAGTTGCATTTTTGTAGGGAAATAGCCATTATTAAGGATTCTTTTCACATTGTTTAGTAAAAAGAAAAGGAGTACTTGTGGCACCTTAGAGACTAACCAGTTTATTTGAGCATGAGCTTTCGTGAGCTACAGCTCACTTCATCGAATACAGACTAACACGGCTGTTACTCTGAAACATTGTTTAGTGAAAACTAGTCTTGGTTTGACCAAGCTATGAGGGTGTGAGAATAGCACTTTGTACAGGTACAGTATTTGGGGAATGCAGAATATCCCAAGCACTACTTACCAGCTTTCTAAGCAAAGGAAAGCTGTACTGTATACCTATAAGTAATTAACTCAGCTGCAAAAAACATTGAGAAGAGCTGTTGCCACTACTGTACAATTGTTACGTCGATTTAAGGCATTAGGGTTCCATAGGAGCCCTGCCCCATTGCATTGACTTGTGCAACTGAAAATTTTATGAACCTGGCGTAATGTTTTCTGTGATGTTCGCTGTGTATGCCAATGAAGCCTTTCCTTGTTAAGTGTGATGTGGCATGCCAGAGATGGTCCAGCCAAATAGTTTTTGACTATGGAATCATTTTTCTTTACATTCCCGGTCTTTAAAAAAATTCTATTTAAAAAACCAGTAAAAGATTAAGGCTTCATGATTCAGAAACCAGAAAACTCCAAAATTTTAAGGTTGCATGTGCAACCAGTGGGCATATTCCTCACGGCTCTAATGCAAGAGCAAATACTAGCTGTACAAAGTAACAAAGCCAACAAACAAATCAGAAGTACTAACAGGCCTCTAATGTCATTTGCCAATGTTCCAAAGTTAAGTAGAAGCAAATGTTATAACAGCCTCCTCGTATGTCTTGTAACTATCACACTGTTCAAATTTATATGGCTTTTGTGTAACCTAAATTTTGTCTGTCTTCTCTTTCATATAGGCGAGCAAAATTGAAAGCTGATAGATACTGCAAGTGACAAAAACAATTGGCTTGTTTGCTTGCTTTTATATCCTTTGGTTGTCCAACTGAACATACTATCTGAATAAGACATTTTGCAAATGTGACTTTATTTATGCAAAGAATTTTTTGTTCCTACTTCTCATTAGAGTTAGTATTTAGTGTCACTCTACATAAGAATTTGTCATTATTCTGATGGAATGCCATTTAGTTTATTAAACTTTACACAGTATTGAAATTTGGTATGCAGAATTTTATCCAAAAGCAAATAGCTTTAGCAAATTGAATTGTTGAAGGTTGAGAGAAGCAACTCAGTAATCTGAAGGTCATGATTAATAATCACGAAGAGAAGAGCTGCATACAAAACCAAACTACAAAGTTGCCCTGACAAATTGTACTTTCATTGGATAAATAAATTTTATCAAACTAATGTCTCTCTGAACATATGGGACTGAAGTCTCAGCTTGACTTCAGTGGAGCAATGCTGCCTGATACCAACTGAGGATCTAGAATGGTTTTCAACATTTATAGAGAACAGTGGGTCTGTAAACATTAAGCGAATGTTTGCATAAACTATGTAATTGAAAAACAGTATGGGGGAATGAAGAAAAGGCTGTCAGAAATGTAGAAATTGAGGTTCTTCATGAGAAAAGGAGACCCTTTAATTACCCATATGTTGCTGATGGTTTTTATGTTCTTTCAGATTTTGCTAACTTAAAGCTGTTGGATGGACTTGTTTCTATCTTTTAAAGTAAAAATGTTAAAGAATGTTTAAAATGCAGATACTGTGCATTCCTAATAACTATTACATAGAATGCTGTTTGCTATTTATGCTTGTTACCAAAATTTTATTTTAATAAAAACCGTTTATAGGAACTATTCCAACTGTACTGATTGTAACACCACCTTCACAATTCAGCTCTAACCTGTCTTCAAAAAGTATTTGGTTACCAGGCTCAGCCTTTTCATCTCAAGTCTTACTTATAGTGAAGGCCATAATTTAAGTTACCTACATGCAACGTGTAGTCTGTACTGGTTTTTGTGGTTTTAAATTTGGAGCATGGAATTGCCTATAACCTAAAGCAGGGGTAGTTAATAGGGAGACCACGAGCCAAATCCAGACCGCCAAACACTTTTAATTGGGCCCCCAACATCTTTTTATTTACTTACTTTTATTATTATTGTTATCTGGCATTGGGACCTTGACTATATCTTGACCAAGAAATTTGGACCTTGACAAAAAATAATTGACTACGCCTGACCTAAGGCATAAAAATGGGATCATTAAAAGAACAGGTAGAGTCTGAGCATAAATACCCGTCAGCGTAAGGCTGAAAAACAGCACTGCCAGTTTAAAGTGGTGTCACTTCATAGCCAGCCTATGTAAAAATGAAACAGGGTGAACTTAATTGCCTATATTCAGAACAAGTTATAACTGGTGCTGAAGCCAAGTTAAGAAAGAATTGCACTAATAGAGCTGTATACACATGAGAGTATGTGATGCTGGTGTCAGGGAGTCATAAGACAAACAGATGCATAGCTTGTGCAGATTTATATTGCTGAAAAACTCATGTGGCACACCATTTTACTGTCCCTCATCACATGAAAAGCTAACTGATTATTTACTGTATCAGGACTCAGACTGGTGCTTGGGAAAGTTTACTGGTTCTGTGCTAACTAAGCACGTTGATTGTTGGCTCTCCAACATGGTTTTAATGCCAGGAATCAAATGTTTTATTTTATACTATTAAAAAGATAAAGGATCCAAACTTTAGATAATATAGAGCAATGGAGTCCAACTCTTAGTTTTTTAGAAAATATATATATTTAAAAAAATAAAAACCATAGCACTTGTCCATTGTATTATCGCCTACTTTTTATCCCTTGTTGCTGTTTGTCTGGACGTACCAGATCATGCCATTTACCTTCATGCAGAGGGGACTCTGCACCTAGGTCTCCCTCATGGAAGGATGGGAACCATAAGCTGCACTGTTCCCCTGTGTCCCCAGTCCTGAAGAAAGCCCTCTGCAGGTCTGAGAAGTCGTAAGAGCTAGGGAAGTGCTTGGGAGTGCACATCCTCCTGCCCATGCTGCAGGGATCTCACATGAAAGTTAATATAACGTGGGGCTGTATCCCTCCTCTTGGGAAGTAGCTTTTCAAGGGGAATCTGTTACAAGGTTCATTTGCTGCTGTGCTGCCAAGAAGTCGGAGGGAGGGTCAAAAGACTTTCAGAGCTGCTGTGGAGTCAGAGGGCCTCATGCATATGGCTTTTGCCTCCAAGTAGATCTCAGCAGATCTACTTAGTCCACAGGGTGGTCAAACTTATTACTCAACAGAAAAATAGGCAGAAACTCTGCCATTTTTCCTTCCCAAGCCTTTTTGTGTGAGATTTTGCCTGAGAAGAGGACTTGTCTACATGAGGAAATTTACAGCCATGCTACCAATATAATTATACTGGTATAATTTCCCATGAAGACAAGCCTTTAAATAGTAAGCTCACTGGAAGGCACATAAAATCTATGAGGTTGATAGAAATAAGTTAGAATACAAAGAAGTTAACTTAAAGCAAGGGTTTGTAGCCATGCCAAGCTGTAAGAATGACTAATAATATGATAAATTAATCAGAACAACAAGAGAAATTGCCATCACTTTTGTCCATTTCATTCAGTAACCTGTATCTGACAGTATCAACTAACAGATGCATCAAAGATGAGTGCAAGAAACCCCACAGTAGACAGTTGTGGTCGAACCTGACCTTCAGAAAAGTTTCTCCTTAATCTCTGTTACATATGGCCTGAAGTATGAGGGTTTCTAGCCTTTCCTAAACATAACTCTAATGCTGGACATTTACTTGTACTATATAAATGTCTAATCCTTTTTTGTATACAGTGACCTGAAGAAGAGCTCCATGTAAGCTCAAAAGCTTGTGTCTCTCCTCAACAGAAGTTGGTCCAATAAAAGATTCTCTCACCCACTTTGTGTGTCTAATTGTTTTCTAAATATTGTTCAGC
This sequence comes from Natator depressus, assembly GCF_965152275.1. Lineage (NCBI taxonomy): Eukaryota > Metazoa > Chordata > Testudines > Cheloniidae > Natator > Natator depressus. The sequence goes on from NC_134237.1 coordinate 83,658,520, forward strand.
TCAGCCATCTCAATATTGTTTAGGAATGAGTCTGTCTTAAGTTATGTTGTCAGGTGTTTGGGGTTTTTTTTAGTATATGCAGGTATCAGTTTTGAATTTGTTGCTTTCCAGTTTCACTGAACATCCCACTTGTTCCTGGATTGTGAAAAAGGATAAATAGGAGCATTCAGTTTATCTTTTCTGGGCTATTTGATTGTATTGTACACGTCCGTTATATCACCTGTCATTTGTCTCCTCTCTAAACGAAGCAGTTCTGGTCTTTCAGTTCCTCATCCATACAAAATCCTGCCATGATCTAGTCATATTCATCACACATGTCTGAATTTCTGTTTCTGCCACGTTGTTTTGAGGTAGGGTAACTAAAACTGAACACAGTATTCCAAGTAAGGAGAACAATAGCTTGATCTAATGGTGTTATGTTCTCAGTATTGTTCTTTCTTTATGCATCCTAATGTATTTTCTTTTGACAGTTGCTGTAGAGCAGTAGCTCTCAACCTTTCCAGACTACTGTATCCCTTTCAGGAGTCTGATTTTTCTCCTACGTACCCCAAGTTTCACCTCCCTTAAAAATTACTTGCTTACAAATCAGACATAAAAATACAAAAAAGTGTCACAGCCACACTATTACAGAAAAATTGCTTACTTTCTCATTTTTACCATATAATTATAAAATAAATCAATTGGAATATAAACACACTTACATTTCAGTGTATAGTGTATAAAGTCATTGTGTATGAAATTTTAATTTGTACTGACTTCACTAGTGCTTTTTATGTAGCCTGTTGTATAGTTAAGCAAATATCTAGATGAGTTTATGTACTCCTTGGAAGAGCTCTGTGTACCCCCAGGGGTACACGCAGCCCTGGCTGAGAACCACTGCTGTAGAGCACATTGAACTGTCCATGCTGACACTTGTGTCTTTCTCTCTCTCTTTTTTTTTTTTGCCCCTTCACTATCTTGCATTTTGTCAACAACAAATTTCATCTGATCTGGTGCTGCCCATCTACCTAGCTTTGTTAGGTTCCCTCTGACATTGCTCATAGTATTCTGCAGGCTTGACTAAAGTCTAGAATTGTGCCACCTGCAAATTCTGCAATATCACTTTTCACCCATTTTACAAAGATAATTTAAAAATATATTGAACTCCAGTCCTCGTACAGAGCCTCATGTCACCCTACTTTAACCTTTTACCATGTTGAAAATTGGTCTTTCATTTCTATTTTTTATTTCTACTTTATGGCAGTATTTTACCTATCAGAGTAAGCTACCCCAGAGAGTTTGCAGATCATTTAGAGTGAAACAAACAGTAGTCATGTAGTTACCAAACGTGTTCCGTGTTTCTCTAATTATTTCACGAACTTCACATGAAATCACATCCCTCCCTTCACATAGGGTTCTTAAGGCCCCATCCCTCCCACACCTACACAGACACACATCATGTATAATGTATTTCTGTTTGGGCTAACTGTAGGATTGCATATGAGAATTTGGCTTGAGTCCTTTGGGACACCACCCTAAGAAAAACTGAAGAGGCGTGTAAAGCCTTAGTCAAGCAGTAATGCAAATCACATTACTGCTGCTGAAGCCTTAGAGACATGGTATGCATTGGTATGTTACAGAGATAACGCCCCATAAACGCAAACAAAAAAAAGATGCTTATGTAATTAGTGGATAAACAGTTTTTGTGAATGAGTTCAGACATTTTATATAAAGCTTACCACATAATGAGATCACTATCTGATTTTTTAAAATAAAAAGCTTAGCTATGCCAATCTCTACATGACTAGCAAAAGCCCCAGTGTACATGGTTGTTTTAAAATGTAGAAATAAAGACCAAATAGCCATTTACAGTGTGTCTGGTATTACTTCCGATATTTTTCAATTGTCTACAATATAAATCAGGCACAGGCAACCAAATAAAATACTGTTAGGTAATGAATTCTCAAAAAGTTGGCAATTGTTAGGCTTAGAAAATTTTTAAAATAAATGCTCAGTTCCTACTTTAAAGTGTGTTTGTGGTCTTAAAATTGACTATAAGCTACTGCACAAGTCTGCTTCATTTAATGACAAAGTTAAAATCATCAATGAATATGTGTCAGTGTGAGATTGGAATCTTTTTAATAGCATCCATTGGAGCCACTCGTGCCGTATTCTCCTCATACTCCTGTATGAGGGCATAAAGGGCGGGCAGCTGTGACCCTCCATCAGTTCCCTCTTACTGCCCAGTGTAGGGAGACAATCTGGTAAGTTTCCAACATATTTGTTCTTAGCTTCAGAAAAACCTTCAGAACTCTTCTGATTGACTGACAGGACTGCTGTGAATGACACTGTCTGAACTGAATATTGGACCTGAAAAAGAGCTCTGTGGTGCTTGAAAGTTTGTGTCTTTAACCAACAGGAGTCAGTTCAATATGAGAGATTACCTCACCCACCTTGTCTCTGGACTGAATACAAACCCTCTTGTACAGGGCTCGATATGATGGATTCAAACCTCTTCTGTTTAGGAAAGTCCCATATAGAGAATGCTAGCAAAACTCAGTAACACTGACCTGCCCAGGTATAGCCATATGGGCTGGGAGGGTATAAAGAGAAAAAAACCAATTGCTGAGTAACAAAGCAATTCTTTTGTGAGTGATCCATACGTTGTTTCCCAAACAGAAAAAAGATTATTAGTAGAGAGCCTGTAATACTGAACTGATAAGCCTCCCTATTACTTAGGGTTAGAACTTTGGTGTCCTCTTTGATTCCTCTCTTTCCTTCATACAAAATCAAAACCTTTGTTAAATCCTATCATTTTTTCTTCTATGATATCTCTAAATGTAGCCTTTCTTCCATCGTTACGACTCAGACTCCTGTCTATACTTTAGTACCTTATGCAAGAAAAGTTGTCCATTCTTAGCCCTGGTCTACACTATGGGGTTAGGTTGAATTTAGCTGCGTTAGGTCGATTTTAAAATGAATACTTGTGGCACCTTAGAGACTAACCAGTTTATTTGAGCATGAGCTTTCGTGAGCTACAGCTCACTTCATCGGATGCATAGCATATTGTGGAAACTGCAGAAGACATTATATACACACAGAGACCATGAAACAAAACTTCCTCCCACCCCACTGTCCTGCTCGTAACAGCTTATCTAAAGTGATCATCAAGGGAGGGCCATTTCCAGCACAAATCCAGGTTTTCTCACCCTTCCCCCCGCCGCCCCCCCCCACAGACACACATACAAACTCACTCTCCTGCTGGTAATAGCCCATCCCTCTTTGAAACCTCTCTTTATAATGCGCATGATAATCAAGGTGGGTCATTTCCAGCACTAATCCAGGTTTTCTCACCACCGCCACCCCCCCCACACACACACACACCCCTCCAAAAACCACACACACAAACTCACTCTCCTGCTGGCAATAGCTCATCTTACAATGTGCACAGCAATAATCCAAGTTTAACCAGAACGTCTTGGGGGGGGGGGCTTAGGCTACCTTGCATAATGACTTAGCCACTCCCAGTCTCTATTCAAGCCCAAATTAATAGTATCCAATTTGCAAATGAATTCCAATTCAGCAGTTTCTCGCTGGAGTCTGGATTTGAAGTTTTTTTGCTTTAAGATAGCGACCCTCATGTCTGTGATTGCGTGACCAGAGAGATTGAAGTGTTCTCCGACTGGTTTATTGCTGTGCACATTGTAAGATGAGCTATTGCCAGCAGGAGAGTGAGTTTGTGTGTGTGGTTTTTGGAGGGGTGTGGGGGGGGGGGTGGCGGTGGTGAGAAAACCTGGATTAGTGCTGGAAATGACCCACCTTGATTATCATGCGCATTATAAAGAGAGGTTTCAAAGAGGGATGGGCTATTACCAGCAGGAGAGTGAGTTTGTATGTGTGTCTGTGGGGGGGGGGGCGGGGGGAAGGGTGAGAAAACCTGGATTTGTGCTGGAAATGGCCCTCCCTTGATGATCACTTTAGATAAGCTGTTACGAGCAGGACAGTGGGGTGGGAGGAAGTTTTGTTTCATGGTCTCTGTGTGTATATAATGTCTTCTGCAGTTTCCACAATATGCTATGCATCCGATGAAGTGAGCTGTAGCTCACGAAAGCTCATGCTCAAATAAACTGGTTAGTCTCTAAGGTGCCACAAGTACTCTTTTTTTTTTTTTTTTTTTTTTTTTACGAATACAGACTAACACGGCTGTTACTCTGAAACCTTTAAAATGAATGCGTCTACACAACTAATCCCGTTCCATTGACCTAAAGGGCTCTTAAAAACGACTTCTGTTCTCCTCCCCAGCGAGGGAAGTAGCACTAAAATCGACCTTGCTGGGTCAAATTTGGGGTAGTGCAGATGCAATTCAACGGTATTGGCCTCTGGGAGCTATCCCAGAGTGCTCCAATGTGACTGCTCTGGACAGCACTTTGAACTCCGATGCACTAGCCAGGTACACAGTAAAAGCCCCGGGAAATTTTGAATTTCATTTTCCTGTTTGGTCAGCGTGGCGAGCTCAGCAGCACAAGTGACCATGCAGTCCCCGCAGAATCGCAAACAAGCTCCAGCATGGACCAAAAGGGAGACACTGGATCTGATTGCTGTATGGGGAGAAGAATCTGTGCAGGCTGAACTTTGATCAAAAAGAAGAAATGCTAATATATATGCCAAAATCTCACAGGGCATGGTGGAGAGAGGCTACAACAGGGACACACAGCAGTGCCACATGAAAGTTAAGGAACTCAGGCAAGCCTACGAAAAGACAAAGGAGGCAAACAGTTGCTCTGGGTCAGAGCACCATACATGCCACTTCTATGATCAGGTGCATGACATTCTATGGGGGGACCCTACCACTACCCCACCACTGTCCGTGGACACCTGAAAGGGGGGAGTCTCACACAACAAGGAGGAGGATTTTGTGGATGAGGAAGAGGAGGAGGAGAATGTGCAGCAGGCAAGCAGTGAATCCATTCTCCCTGGCAGCCAGGACCTTTTCATCACCCTGGAGCCAATACCTCCCAAGGCGGGATCCCCGACCCTGAAGCCAGAGAAGGCAGCTCTGGTGAGTGCACATATGTAACTACAGTACAGCGTTTAAAAGCAATAGTGTTTAATGTTTGATTTGCCCTGAAGAATTGGGATGCATTCACGGCCAGTACAGCTACTCGAAAAGTCTGTTAACGTGTCTGGGGATGGAGCGGGAATCCTCCTGGGACATCTCCATGAAGCTCTCCTGGAGGTACTCTGAAAGCCTTTGCAGAAGGTTTCTGGGGAGGGCTGCCTTATTTCGTCCTCTGTGGTAGGACACTTTACCACGCCAAGCCAGTCGCAAGTATTCTGGAATCATTGCAGCACAAAGCATGGCAGCAAATGGTCCTGGGTTTTGGTGGCATTCAAGCAACATTCGGTCTTTATCTTTCTGTGTTAGCCTCAGGAGAGTGATATCATTCATGGTCACCTGGTTGAAATAGGGTAATTTTTGTAAGGGAACAGTAAAAGGACCCCATTCATGCTGGGTTGTTTGCGCTTGGCTAAAAGGGATCATCCAGGAGAATAGCCACGTGGCAGGGGGAGGGGTGAAGGGATCATCCCAGAGAATAGCCATGGCGTGGGGTGGGGGAGGTGTGTGCTGCACATCCACCCGAAAACCGCAGCCCCTCCTTTTAAATGTGAAACCCAACCGGCATTGCTTGCTATGGGAAAGGATGGCGCTGCAGTTTGAAACCCTTCCCACATGTTATGAAGGTGTAAGAAGCCAACCCAGCGTACCAAAAGGCTTAGCATGGCTGCCTGGAAACCGAATTCTGTTGCCCAGCCATGTGTGATGTGTCACCATACCAGCAGGTGCTCAATGTAAAAGGCAAAATGCGACCTTGTACCTAAAGCACATGTGCTGTCTGCTGTGAATTGCTTGATTCACTGTGAAAGAGTCTCCCTTTTGTTCTCAGAAATGTCTCATCTTAAATTTTACTCTCCCTTTTTATCTCCCCCCAGGTGCAAATGTTTCTATGCTCCCCCTCTCATCTCTGTCCGTGAGGTTATCGCAGATTAGAAGGCAAAAAAAACCTCACTTACGATGACATGTTTTCTGAGCTCATGCAGTCCTCCCATACTGACAGGGCACAGATTAATGCATGGAGGCATTCAGTGGCAGAGCCCAGGAAAGCATTAAGTGAATGCAAAGCGCAGAGGCAGGAGGCGATGCTGAGGCTAATGGGGGAGGAAACGGACATGATGAAGTATCTGTTGGGGCTGCAGGAAAGCCAACAAGAGCACAGACCCCAGCTGTGTCCATTGTATAACTGCCTGCCCTCCTCCCCAAGTTCCATATCCTCCTCACCCAGACGCACCATTGAGAAGTACCCCTGGTGGTTTATATACTGGTTGGCAAGGTGGTCCGGTGCCAAGATAGGGATATGTGTTCCGTCTATCACCCCACCACAGTTAGGGAACCCCATTGCAGCAAAGCCATCCCGTATGACCTGCACATTTCCCAGAGTTACTACCCTTGATAGCAGAACGTCAGTGATTGCATTGGCTACTTGGATCACACAGCAGTCCCCACAGTAGACTTGCCCACTCCAAATTGATTCCTGACTGACCGGTAGCAGTCAGGCATTGCAAGCTTCCACAGGGTGATTGCCACTCGCTTCTCAACTGTCAGGGCAGCTCTCATCTTAGTATTCCTGCGCTTCAGGGCTGGGGAAAGCAACTCACAAAGTTCAAGGAAAGTGGCCTTATGCATGCGAAAGTTTCACAGCCACTGTGAATCATCCCATACCTGCAACACTATGCGGTCCCACCAGTCTGTGCTTGTTTGCTGGGCCCAGAATCGGCGTTCCACTGTATCAACCAGCCCCACTGCCGCCATGATGTCCCAATTGCCACAGCCCGTGCTTTCAGGAATATCTGTGTCCATGTCCTCATCACAATCGTCCTTGTGCTGGCGTCTCTTAGCCTGGTTTTGAACATACTCCAGGATAATGTGTGAGGTGTTTACAATGCTCACAACAGCAGCGGTGTGCTGAGCGGACTCCATGCCTGCCGTGGTATGGCGTCTGCACGGGTAACCCAGGAAAAAAGGTGCGAAACGATTGTCTGCCGTTGCTTTCACGGAGGGAGGAAGGGAGGGGCGACTGATGACATGTACCCAAAACCACCCTCAGCAATGTTTTTGCCCCATCAGGCATTGGGAGCTTAACCCAGAATTCCAATGGGTAGTGGAGACTGCGGGAACTGTGAGATAGCTACCCACAATGCACCGCTCCGTAAGTCGATGCTAGCCATGGTATTGAGGACACACTCCGCCGACTTAATGCACTTAGTGGGGACATACATAATCAACTGTATAAAATCGATTTCTAAAAATCGACTTCTATAAAATCGACCTAATTTTGTAGTGTAGACATACCCTTAGATAATACAATAACTATAGTATCTTCTTATGGTCTGCCCTCCCTTGATACCATCTAACTTTCATGCTGTCCTGATCTCATCATATATGTCCCTTTACTCCTTCTTTAATAAAAAATTAGTTCTATTGGAAAGTAATAAATATGCACCATTGTAACTAGCTACAATAAGTATAGCACTTTGATGATATTCATGTTCTGAAGGAGTTAAAGTTTTCAGCACATGCTCCTCTTTTATCTTAATATTTTGTTATTACACAGCCCAACTAGTAGCTATTAGTCTAATGTGGAAGCAACCTAAGTGACAACATCTGTATAATGCACAATATTTTTTTTCAAAGGAGTTTTGCCATGGAAGAATTTGGCCCACTTCATCTGAGGTTGGGGCTAAGTTGTAGTCCTAGTTTGATTTAGGAATCTTATATAAGAAAAACAGTAATACATCCTTAATCTATATGTACCAAGGTTATCTGCATTAACTGCATACTTGAAAACTAGAAACCAGATGTTCAGCTATTCTTTCTTGTTGGCATTGATGCAAGTCAGTTTTCCCATGGAAATGGTGTAATATACTTTTGTAAGCTAGCAAGATTAAGTTGGCTGGACTCTTTTCTTCCAGTAGACCAAAACAATGCATCCAGCTACCACCAGTAAATATGAAACCAATGTTCTGCCACATGCAAGGTATGTTCCCTTCCACCCACCCCCAATGAGGACACCCAAGTAGAAGGACAGGTAGCCACCAAAGAAATTAGTGTAGGTGATTTTCTGTGCATTAGGTACTAAAACAAGCTTCCAGAGCCCTTTGATGATGAAACACTCCCGTCAAAGTGCTGAGCTCCACAGTTACAGCAGCAATTTTCCCTATTTCTCAAATCTGTACACTGACTTCACACTGTCCACATCAGGCTTCTCATCGTTACCTTAAAGGCTTTATGCAACTCCACACCTGTCTGCATCTATTAACTGACTTCCTACACATGGCTGCACACCCTACATTTGCTTCAGGCACTCTAACACTTTGTTTCCTTTATCATTTTGTGACACTATACCTTCTTCGCTGCCTCCCACTCAGTACAGTAACCCATTGGCATTTGCCAACAACACATTCCCTCATCTTCATATCATCTGGGTTTTATTTATTTGGGGGGCAGTTCAATACCTGAATAACTTGGATAACTGCAGAGACTAGTTTATTAAAGAATTTATATCTTGTGTATGTGTGCTTTAAATTATGTGACGTGCCTAGAAACTGAGTAGGCCATTGGAAAAATCAAAAGAAACAAAATTAAAATGCTCCCATTCCAGAAGGCCTACATACTTAACATTCAGACACAGTACAGTAGAGTGCCTGTGTTTTAGTACAAAGCACACAGTATTAAAACAATACTAGTTTGTATTTTTTTATTATAAACTCTTTAGCATCTGGACCTTGTTATCTGTTTGCTGAGTTATTTATAGCCCTGTAAACATCATATACAGTGACACATAAATAATAGACACACTGTGTAAGGTGGTAGGTCTAATGCTACATCTGTGTTAGCTCTGTGGCTGCATGCCTGTGGGTAATCTGCTTGTTGCATTCTTGAGCAGGCAAGACAACAAAAACTCCTTCCCCACCCCCCACACGCCCCCCAAGAGTTTCAGGAGACTAAGCTTCTTTATTACCATAACCTGCTAAAAAGAACTAAGCAAATAGACAGAGCAATTAGATAGAGCAACGGATACAAAATTTAACTTACTGCCACAGGTTTGTTCAGACAGGGTTGCCTAACAGAGAAAATAGAATCCTCGTGTTGCAGCCTCACTTTTGCAGAACAGATAGATTTTTTTTTTCAGTCAGGACACTCTTTTGAATATGTATTTTTAAGGTAGGTTCCATTTTGGGTTAGTATTTTAAGTTGCTGTATCAACTGAAAACCAGTCAAGTATCTTTTAAAACAAGCCAAATGCAATCAACAAGAACCTGTTCGTCAAGTTTCTGTTCAGTGAAACAAGTATTGTATCACAGAAAGAAATGTCAAAAAAATAAAATACACTAATGCGGTATTACAGCTGAAAATGTTACACACGACAAGTTGGACATTCAGCTGCTCAGACCTGTTGTTTTCAATGTAATAATTTATATTATTCTGTATTAACTATACTGCCATAAAGAGACACTTTCAGATTAAAGAATAAGTTATTAAATGGAGTTACTGAATAATTCTACTTTCAATATTTATGCAGTCTCTTTTGTTTTTCATTCTACTTGGATAATGCAAACAGATTAAAAAGAGTTCACTGGAAATTTGGGAGGGGGATTCCCATGGAAAATTTAGACTTTTTGTGCAAAAAACCCATGAAAGCCTAAAATTTTGGGGGGTTAGATGAAAAGTCAAGATTTTCCATGGAAAGCAAACACTTTCCTCAAAAAAATTATTTTGTTGAAAACCTAATTTTCTGTTGAAAAACAGTTCATGGAAACTTTCAACCAACCCAATTGAATAATACTGTTTTGCCCTTCTACCGCACCTCTAGCCAACGAGCTCACTCAGCTTTACAAACATTAAAGAATAAAATCTTCCTACCACCTTGTGAGGAAGATATAGTTTATTATTGCTCTGAGGCAGAGACCATTTTTTCCTTTCAGTCTGTACAGCACCTAGCACAGTAGGATTTGGGGGCATGACTAGGGCTCCTAGAGGCTACACTAATACAAATAAATAAATAAATAAAATAAGCCAGGTTCACCTCTGTGCTTAGAAGTGCCTTGTTCTGTGAATATGACTTTAAGGAGGTGCTGAACCCTCCCAATTTCAGTTGAGATCAACGAGAGCTACAAGTGCTCAGCACTCCTGAAAAGCAGGCATCAAGTGACTTCCCAGAGAGAAAATTGACTAGATCCCTCGAACGAAACCCACATTGCCTGATTCTCAGTCCTGTGCTTTAACCCCAACCTTCCTCTGCCTCATCCTAGTTTGAACTATTCATGTGAGTAAGGGTTTGCGAAAGGACATCCTTAGACTGACTTTTTTAATAATCAAAGTTATGTTACTTCTTATCCAGTAGCACAATGCCTCAGTGTTTGGAATGCAACATTTACAAGTATATTTTGTTTGATTTTCATTTTTTTTTAAATAGCTGCTGTTGAATTCAGCCATGCAGCTGCACAACTGGTGGGATAAGTGGGCCACTCACTTCTCATCCTGGTTCTGCCACTAGGTTGCTGTGTAGCTTTGAGCAAGTTATATGAACTCTCCTGTACACAGATGCTTATAAGGAAAGTACCTCCCCAACTATAACTATGTGTTTTAAGAGGTTTTCATGTCTTATATTTTATAAGGTTTTCATTTGACCTGAGCACCTTGGGGTTGGGTGTTTCTGGGTGTATTACTGATAAAGTTATTGGGCCAAATTAATCCTCACTGTAACTCTTTTGACTTCACTCTACTACAGATAACTATATCCCATTTTTATTAAACTATTCAAAGCAAACACACCTATAGATATAAAAGAAAAAACACATTAACTACAAAAAGACTGGACTGGTTTGATCAGGTTCATGCAACCTTCCTAACTGCCCACAGTCCTGCTGTTGTGTTAATAACACTATCCTCATCTCTAAAGGTTAAAAACTATTTCAGCCCAAGGTTGGATTGCTATAATCTCAGGAACTCTCCATTTGCAATATCAATATCCTCTGCACGTGAAATGATACCTGTGTTAGATTTCTTAATACATTTCTTCATACAGTTTATTACTCCCAGGCTGGCAGGAGGCACCACCAAAAGGAGATAAACCACAACACAGAACCAGATCCCATAGAGAAAGATTATGAACCAGCTCTTTAGCTCCTGTTCCAGCTGTTTTGTGCTGCAGCAGCAGAGCAAAACAGCTGGAAAGTTGCCCTTAAGAGTCCGGCAAGGATTCCCCGGAGATAAATCATCAGCTGGTGGAGTAGTCCCTATGAAAGTGCTCCAACTGACATAATTTACAGCATCCCTTGGGCTACTCTATGTTGGAGGGAAACAGTCCACGGAATAGATTTGAGAGAATGGAAAGGTGACTGAGAGTCATCTTCACTTCCAGCCCAACCTCAGCTGCAGGAGCATGACATAGGGACAGCTGAGGGCTTGACCCCATATGCTTATTTTACAGCTCAGAGTGCATCCACTGAGGTAGATATAGTCTTTCTCACTGCTGACAGTAGTCTGAAATATTTAACCGAGGCAACAAGACAATAGCAAAAGTCTTTGGAGATTGCTTCACTCCCACTTATTCCTTATTATCATTCACCCAAATAAGTCAAAATAGGTCCACAAAGATCAGCCAGCAAACTAGCAGCTGTACCTTGATAATAAGCCATCACTCGAAGTGTTTGCAGCATCAAGGCTGTCAACCAAATAATTTGGCAATTCCTGTTTCAACTACTTGAAAAATATAATTTTGATATTGTTTTAAAGTGCCAAAGCTATTCTACAATACTCCAAAAGCTGATCTCTTCTTGAAAAAGAACTCTGCATCAGCTGATGCTGTCATAGATCAAAGAACAATGGAGATCCTAAAACTCTTAGGGGTAAGGACTGTTGTTTACTGTATGTTTTCACAACAAATAGCACAGTGTAGCCCTGAATTAACTGGCTTCTAGACACTACCAAAATATAAATCTGTGATAAATGTAGCCTCCTTGGTATTTTGGGGGCTTGAGAAAAGGAGCTTCCAGCAGCTCATGCAGTCAGAAGCACAGAGGATTGGGAAAGTGCTACTGAAACTGCTTGCCTGGCTTTTGCTTGAGGGACACAAACTGCTTGTGAGGCCTGGGGACCTGGAGTCTGACTGACAAAGCAGGGCAAACACATACAGACCCTGCATAGCCTGTACATGGCTGGGACCATCCTGACATTGGAGCTGCACCAGACAGACCCCTTGTTTGGGAGGAGAAGGAGTTACCATATCAGAACCTGCTTGCGTGGCCTGGAAGACCATCTGCAGACCCCGGAGAGCTTGCATATGCCTAGAACCAGCCTCACATGTGCACAGAGAGCTGGGCAGGGGCACTGTTTGTGGGAGACAGCTGGCTGCAAGGAGTTGGGTTACAGCAGCAGGAGAAGCAGACCTAGCGTTGCTCCCTGTAGGAGAAGGGAAAACAGCCATTTTGTCTCTCTCAGCCAGAGGGCTTGAGACTGACCTAGAACCCCTAGCTCCACAAAGAAGAGACTGAGCTCCAACCCAGTGCTGTGCCTGTGAGGCGCAACTGTCAGAGGCACCCCAGAGGCCTCCCGCTATGGTTGTCAACAGTCCCTTATTACAAGGAACATCCTAATTTTTTATTTCTCTACAACAACATTGAGAGTTGCTGAGGGATGGCGGAGTTGGAGCTCAGTAAGAAGGGCTGGTATCCCCCACTGGGAAACCAATAGCTCTTCCTTTTGGCTGGAGTAGCCCTGCTGACATCAGGCACTGTAGGGTTGCCAACTTTCTAATCACACAAAACCAAACACCCCTGCCCTGCCCCCTCTCTGAGGCCCCGCCCATACCCCACCCCTTCTCTGAGGCCCTGCCCCCACATCACTCACTCTTCTCAACCCTCACTCATTGTAACTGGGCTGGGGCAGAGGGTTGGGTGTGGGAGGGGGGTATGGGCTCTAAGCTGGGGGTGGAGGCTCTGGGGTAGGGCCGGGGATGAAGGGTTTGGGGTGCAGGAGGAGGCTCCGAGCTGGGCCAGGAGATTGAGGTGCAGGAGGGGTGAGGGCTCTGATTGGGGGTAGGACCGGGGATGAGGAGTTTGGGGTGCAGGAGGGGGCTCCAGGCTGGGCCAGAGGGTTGGGGTGCGGGGTTCTGGCAGCACTTACCGGGGCTCTTGGAAGTGGTCGCCAGGTCCCTGCGGTCTCTAAGTGCATGGGCGGCCAGGCAGCTCTGTGCGGTACACACTACTTTTACGCCCGCAGGCACCGCCCCCCGCTCCCATTGGTCGTGGTTCCTGGTCAATGGAAGCTGTGGAGCTAGTACTCAGAGAGGGGACAGCGCGTGGAGCCTCCCAGTCCCTGGATGCCCCAGCGTCTAGGGGCCGCAGGGAGACGGCGACCCCTTCCAGGAGCTGCAAAGAGCCAGGGCAGGCAGGGAGCCTGCCTTAGCCCCGGTCCGCTGCTGAGCCACCAACCAGACTGGTGTAGGGGAGCGTGGTGTACTCCTAAAGCCAACTAATCTTGTTGTCTACCACTTCAGAGCTCACCTCCCTTCCAACACTACAAAATAATTTAATTTAGTCTTACAGCAAGGAACAAAATCACTAGTTGCTTCTAAACTAAACTACAATTCATGCCCAGCTGGGTAGAGTTAGGAAAAGTTTCTCATCTGGGAGGATATTTTGCCAATAATTATAATAAGGTATGGAACTGTTCAGAACCGACTATAATCTCTCAAATACTTTTAATTATCTGCACCTGTCTTCAAGACTCAGCTAGAGAACAAGTGAGAGTCTCACAGAAATACAAACTGAGAAATCTCTTTCAGTATGGATGGACTCCAAGCAATTCATCTCTGAAATAGTCTCTTCATGCTCCATGCAGTGAACTCTGAGAATAGAAACTCAATATTATGTTGACTAATGATCATTGCTTTGAGATGTTGCAACATCCAACCTCATTCCCAATGTGCTGTAGATTGTCTGCCTCAAGTCTTTCTTTAAACAGCTAAAATTCTTTATATAACATAGATTGCAAAATAGGACTTGTCATACTAGTTCAGAATGGTGAACCATCCAGTCTAGTAAGGTATTCTACATCTGGCAGCAGCTAATACAGGGTGGACAAACTTTTTGGCCTGAGGGCCACATTAGCGTTGTGAAACTCTATGGAAGGCCGAGTAGGAAAGGCTGTGCCTCCCCAAATTGCCTGACCCCGCCCCCTATCCTCCCTCTCTCACTTCCCGCCCCATGACTGCCCCCCTCAGCACTCCCAACCCATCCAAGCCCCTCTGCTCCTTGTCCCCTGATCACTCCCTCCCAGGACCCTTGCCCCTAACCACCCCCCCAGGACCCCACCCCCTGTCCAACCACCCCTGCTCCCTATCCCCTGACTGCCCCAACCCCTATCCACACCCCCACCCCCAGGCAGGCCCCCCAGGACTCCCATGCCTATCCAATCCCCCTGTTCCCTTTCCCCTGACCCCCCCCGAACCTCCACCCCATCCAACTGTCCCCTGGACCCCTCTGCCCCTTATCCAACCCCCACCGCTCCCCGCTCCTTACCATGCTGCTCAGAGCAGCAGGAGCTCGCAGCTACATTGCTTGGCCGGAGCCAGCCACGCCGCCCACACTGCCCGACAAGAGCAGCAGGCCAGAGCGCTGGTGGCGCACGCTGAGGCTGTGGGGGAGAGGGGACAGCGGGGGAGGGGCCGGGGGGCTAGCCTCCCCAGCCGGGAGCTCAGGCGCCGGGCAGTATTGTCCCGTGGGCTGGATGTGGCCCGCGAGCCGTAGTTTGCCCACCTCTGAGCTAATAGATGCCTCTGAGGAAGGGGTACTCGTGGGGGAATTTTGCATCACTGCGCGTGCACAAAATTCATGACCTCTGCAAATTTCTTTGCTTCCCTGCAGAAAAATTATTTCTAAAGGGGATACAAAGGAAAGCCGCAAGAGTGGTCATGTGCCCCTCCCCGGCAGTGCAGACAGATCAGTTTGGCTGCCCAGAGCAGCCAGTAGAGACACAAATCCCCGCAGGGACAGGAGGGCTGGGTAGTCATACATATGAGAGAGAGAGAGAGACACTCTGTTCCTCTCGCTCGCTATTGTGGTATGCTTGGTGTGGAGGGGCAGGGCTTTGGGGTGTTTCTCAGGAGGTAGGTGTGGAACAGACTGTCCTCTCAGGCAGAGCAGAATGTAGCAGTCTGCCTGCTTAGTGAAGTGTTCTCATTCTTCTTACTGAATTCCCCCAGGAGTATAAAACAGGTGTAAAAATTTTAAAGCTCCTTTACATTGCAGAATGGTGTAAAGGAGCCTTATTGTAAAGTGTGGCCTTAGAAATGCTTATGGCGCTTTAGTGATTAGAACCTGTCTAAATTTTGGGACTGAAAAAATTTCATATCAAAATGTGCTCCATGAACTGTTTGCTACTGATCTTTCTGGAGATGGTCAGTAGCCAATATTGTGAGTTTGAGTCCCCAGCCCTCACTTGCTCTTCAGTTGCCTATGATGTAACAGTGAGCAGATGGCCATATATTTGTTGACTAACAACTAGAAGAAAGGGTCAATACTAGCTACATTACTATTAGACAGAGGGGGTTTGGGGATTTCCTCCAGTGCTCCCCACTCCAATTCTCCATCCATTGTATTGCAGTTTAATTACCAAAATAATTGAAACCAGTGTGATTATGGCTGTGTTATTTTGACAAACAAAATATGTAGAATTTTGCAGAATTTTAAAATATTCTGCACAGAATTTTTAATTTTTTGATGCAGAATTCCCCTAGGAGTAAAAAGGCAACAAACCCTGGAGTGGACAATTATGGAATAACCTGCCCATGAGGGAAACTTATTCCTTACCCCAGGAAGTTAGTGCCTGGGTTATTCCAGGTGGCCGCATGAAGGCTTATAGCCCTGAAACAGTTTTAATCTTAACTAATACAAGGCTGGGTGTTCTCACTTCACTGTCCATATAACTAGCCCTTCCCTTTTTTGCTATGACGGCTCTGGATCGCCGTGGTAGTGAGTTCCACAGGCCAATTGTGGGGGGTGCAAAAAAAGCATTTCCTTATGCCGCTTTCGGCATGTGCCGAGGGCTGCTGCACCCTGCTGAGCCACCTCGCCCAGCGCCCGCACTCGGACTCCTGCACTGCCCCTTGTTTGCTTCTCGCTGGCTGCCAGCAGACCATCCTCGCTTTCTCTCCCCCCTCCACCGTGAGTGGTACCTTCCTGGGGATGATGAGTCACGTGGCGCACCACACACTGGGCGTGGGTGGTGTGGTCTCAGGGCCGTGTCACATGACGCCGCTTTTCTCTTGGCTCCTGCGCGTGCCGGCTCAGTCAGGCTGCGGTGGCGGTGCGCGGGGCCCAGCAGCAGGATGAGTATCTCGCGCTGGCCGCTGTTGGCGGTCACTGTCGCGGCGGCGCTCGCGGCGCTGGCCGAGGACCCGGTGAGCGGGGCATGGGGGGCTGCTACGTGGGGCAGGCTGCAGGGCTACTCCCCGCGGGTGACAGCTGGAGGTGCGGGGCTTCGCCCTTCTCCGAGCCTCACCTGCAGCGCCTTGCTGGGAAGCACCAGGGGGGACTGCAGCTGCGCCGGGCCGGGCGAGGGCTGCCCCTGCTTGCGGGACGGAGCGCAGCCCTCACCGGCCCGGGCACTCTCTGGGGTTGTGCCCCCTGCAGCGCTCTCCTCTCAGGCAGAGGCGGCCCTCGCCTGATTCGGCCTCTGGGTCCGCGGGGGAGGACGCGGAGCCTTGTCGGTACTAGTTGTGTGCATGGGCCGCACCTCGCTTTTCAAGGCACCGCCCCAGGCTGTGAGAGGAGTGGGCTGCCGCGCCTGGGTTAATAGCAAGTAGGTGGGGGCTTAGGATCCTGGGAGTCAAGCTGGTTTCAGTTGTTCTTGTAATTGGTATCGGTCTAAACTTTCAGAGTGGGGTTCCCGAAACTAGGCACTGCAGGCTGACCTTCTAGCATTGCACAGCTGCAGTGCTCCTGACTGCTTCTCTTAGTATCGTATCCTCTGTCTTCAGGGGAGGCTGGGGGTGCATAGCTGTTCTGAAAGTTAGGCCACTTATCTAGGTACTGAATTCCAGGTGGCCAAGCTCATAAACGGTAGCCCTTGTTAATGATGTAGGTGCTTGGTGTATTGCTGTGCAGAAAGTGGTACTGTATAGTCTACAGTAAGAGCAGCTGTTTTTCAGCCTGTTTTGTGTGCTGCTGAAGTTATGGGTTCCGCTCTTCTTAACTATTTGCCCCAAACCACTCTTTGGGTGGGTTATTTGTAATGTACAGCTTTATTCGGTAAAGCAGGAGGTGGTTGGGGCTGTTTACATTGTTTAGTGATGCCCTGAACCAGTTAACCAGTGGTCTTGTTGTTTAAGCAGGGTGATTTAAATGTGCAGAACTTCCTTGGGAAAGCTTGATTATTCTCTGTAGAAGGTATAGGCAGAAAACTAGTATTCAAATGAGATCTTCTAGGAGTAACCAGTAGCATTTATTATTCTGCTTCATATGACAAAACATACAGTTAACATGTTCCCTGGGTTAGGAAATGTACAGACAAGATAATACACAGAAAAAAATGGTGGTGGCCTATGGGAGAACATTTGTAAGACCCAACTTTCTCTAAAAACTCCACTGAAGTTAGTGTCCCAGGGAACTTTTCTGAATTGAAGCTTGGATTTTCTTCAGTGGGGAAAGAAAACACTTGAAAGTTTGCGCAATAACCAGAATAGCAGAAATTTATCCAAGCTAGTTAAACTCCTAGCTGATTAAATTTACACAAATTGGCTTTTGAGGTAGCCCGATGCAGCAAGTGAGCTAGAGCTCACGAAAGCTTATGCTCAAATAAATTTGTTAGTCTCTAAGGTGCCACAAGTCCTCCTTTTCTTTTTGCGGATACAGACTAACACGGCTGCTACTCTGAAACCTGTAACTTTCCTACACCTCTGAATTAATCCTCTCAAATACCTGTAACTTCATTTCAGTAGTAGATGAAGTGAGCTGCGTGTATACATTTGTGAAGTGCTTTGGGATACTTTGAGATGAAAAAAGTTTGAATATTTGGATTACAGTAGTTTCTAGAGACCTCATTCAGAATTGGGACCTCATTGGGCTGGGAGCTGTGCAAACAGTAATAACTTAAATGCCTGTCAATATAATGACAAGTTTCAGAGTAGCAGCTGTGTTAGTCTGTATCCGCAAAAAGAACAGGAGTACTTGTGGCACCTTTAGAGACTAACAAATTAATTAGAGCATAAGCTTTCATGGGCTACACCATCATAGAACCTAATCACATTAGCCATGCCTTAAGGGTTCGTTCACCTGCACATCTACCAATGTGATATGCCATCATGTGCCAGCAATGCCCCTCTGCCATGTACGCTGGCCAAACCAGACAGTCTCTACGCAAAAGAATAAATGGATGCAAATCTGACATTAGGAATCATAACATTCAAAAACTGGTAGGAGAACACTTCAACCTGTCTGGCCACTCAGTAAAAGATTTAAGGGTGGCAGTTTTGCAACAGAAAAGCTTCAAAAACAGACTCCAAAGAGAAACTGCTGATCTTGAATTAATATACAAACTAGATGCCATTAACTTGGGTTTGAATAGAGACAGTGGCTGGGTCATTACACATATTGAATTTATTTCCCTAAGTTAAGTATCCTCACACCTTCTTGTCAACTGTCTAAATGAGCCATCTTTATTATCACTACAAAAGTGTTTTTTCCTCCTGCTAATAGCAGCTCATCTTAACTAATTAGCCTCTCAGTTTGTATGGTAACTTCCAACTTATCTGTATGAAAAAATATATATATATTCTCTTACTGTATGTTCCATTCTATGCATCCGATGAAGTGGGCTGTAGCCAATGAAAGCTTATGCTCTAATAAATTTGTTAGTCTCTAAGGTGCCACAAGTACTCCTGTTCTTTCTGCCAATATAGTTAAGTTTTGTTTTAAGAAGAGTCCTCTGACTTTCTTCTCCCTAGTCCACAGCAACTTACAACAGAACAATTGCTTCCTTTTATGACTTTCTGTGGTCTAGGTAACAGTTTTCTTCTTTCATAAGACAGGAGTCCAGGAGAGCTGGCTGTATTTTAAAGAATCCTTATTGAGGTTACAGGAACAAACCATCCCAATGTGTAGAAAGAATAGTAAATATGGCAGGCGACCAGCTTGGCTTAACAGTGAAATCCTTGCTGATCTTAAATACAAAAAAGAAGATTACAGGAAGTGGAAGACTGGACAAATGACCAGGGAGGAGTATAAAAATATTGCTCAGGCATGCAGGAGTGAAATCAGGAAGGCCAAATCACACCTGGAGGTGCAGCTAGAAAGAGACGTTAAGAGTAACAAGAAGGGTTTCTTCAGGTATGTTAGCAACAAAAAGAATGAGGGAGGCAACCTAGTGACAGAGGATGTGGAAAAAGCTAATGTACTCAATGCTTTTTTTGCTTGTCTTCACGAACAAGGTCAGTTCCCAGATTACTGCACTGGGCAGCACAGTGTGGGGAGGAGGCTGTAACGATGCTGGTTCTTGCAGGACCCAACTGAGAGTGCCAATTGAGGACCAGTTGCTTAAAGCAGGGCAGTTACAGCCCAAGGCTGGAGTTTCTGTGCACACCAAGGCAAACCAAAGCAGCTAAACAGAGAAGACTTCAGTTTTACCCCACTGGCTAACCACAAATCACACAAGCAATTCCCTTAGACACTCCAGTTTCCCAGTATCTCCACCAGTGCCACTCATTATGGGACAGATGGTTATGAAAACCAATACCCTAGTACAAGAAAAAAGGTTCTCTCAATCCCAAAGGACCAAGCCCCAGACCCAGGTCAATATACAAATCAGATCTTACCCACAAATCACGCTGTTGCCAATCCTTTAGAATTTAAAATCTAAAGGTTCATTCATAAAGGAAAAAATATATAGATGAGAGCTAGAATTGGTTAAATGGAATCAATTACATACAGTAATGGCAAAGTTCTTGGTTCAGGCTTGCAGCAGTGATAGAATAAACTGCAGGTTCAAATAAAGTCTCTGGAGTACATCCACAGCTGGGATGGCTTTCAGTCCTTGGTTCAAAGCTTCAGTGTAGCAAAGTTCCTCCAGATGTATGAAGCAGGATTGAAGACAAGATGGAGGAGCTGCAGCAGTTTTTTATATTCTCTTGCCATGTGGTCTGTCTCTTTGTTCCAAAGACAAGTTGTCCATCACATGGCATGGAAAAACGTCAGAGTTCTGTCCATAGGCATGTCCCTGCATATCTTGCTGAGTCACAAGGCATGTCTGCCTTCTCTCAGTGGGTCAGTTGTATAGCTGATGGTCCTTAATGGGCCATCAAGCAGGCTAGGCAGAGCTGACACCAACTTGTCTGGGGTGTCACCCAGAAGCATAGCACAAGTTTGAAATACAGACAGTATAGAGCCAATACTTATAACTTTAAATACAAAAATGATACATGCATACAGATTGCATAATCATAACCAGCAAACCGTAACCTTGTCTTACACACCTTATTTGACCCGTTATACAATTTTGGTGCTACTACAGGACCTTGGTTGCAACAATGTTCTATACAGTCCCAGTTCAAGTCAATCACAGAGGTGACCAGCCATCTGTGGAGAGAGTGGTTCAGGACTATTTAGAAAAGCTGGACAAACACAAGTCCATGGGGCTGGATGCGCTGCATCCGAGAGTGCTAAAGGAGTTGGCGAATGTGATTGCAGAGCCATTGGCTGTTAGCTTGGAAAACTCATGGTGATCGGGGGAGGTCCCGGAAGACTGGAAAAAAGCTAATGTAGTGCCCATCTTTAAAAAAGGGAAGGAGGAGGATCCGGGGAACTACAGGCCAGTCAGCCTCCCCTCAGTCCCTGGAAAAATCATGGAGCACGTCCTCAAGGAATCAATTTTGAAGCACTTAGAGGAGAGGAAAGTGATCAGGAACAGTCAGCATGGATTCACCCAGGGCAAGTCATGCCTGACTAATTGCCTTCTATGATGAGATAACTGGCTCTGTGGATGAGGGGAAAGCAGTGGACATGTTATTCCTTGACTTTAGCAAAGCTTTTGATACGGTCTCCCACAGTATTCTTGCCAGCAAGTTAAAGTAATATGGGCTGGATGAATGGACTGTAAGGTGGATAGAAAGCTGGCTAGATCATCGGGCTCAACAGGTAGTGATCAATGGCTCAATGTCTAGTTGGCAGCCGGTATCAAGTGGAGTGCCCCAAGGATCCGTCCTGGGGCCGGTTTTGTTCAGTATCTTCATTAAATGATCTGGAGGATGGCGTGGACTGCACCCTCAGCAAGCTTGCAGATGACACTAAACTGGAAGGAGTGGTAGATACGCTGGAGGGTAGGGATAGGATACAGAGGGACCTAGACAAATTGGAGGATTGGACCCAAAGAAATCTGATGAGGTTCAACAAGGACAAGTGCAGAGTCCCATGCACCGCTACAGACTAGGGACTGAATGGCTAGGCAGCAGTTCTGGAGAGAAGGACCTGGGGTTACAGTGGACGAGAAACTGGATATAAGTCAAGAGCGTGCCCTTGTTGCCAAGAAGGCTAACAGCATTTTGGGCTATATAAGTAGGGGCATTGCCAGCAGATCAAGGGACATGATCGTTCCCCTCTATTTGACATTGGTGAGGCCTCATCTGGAGTACTGTGACCAGTTTTGGGCCCCACACTACAAGAAGGATGTGGAAAAATTGGAAAGCGTCCAGCAGAGGGCAACAAAAATGATTAGGGGACTGGAACACATGACTTATGAGGAGAGGCTGAGGGAACTGGGGATGTTTAGTCTATGGAAGAGAGGAATGAGGGGGGATTTGATAGCTGCTTTCAACTACCTGAAAGGGGGTTCCAAAGAGGATGGCTCTAGACTGTTCTCAATGGTAGCAGATGACAGAACAAGGAATAGTGGCCCCAAGTTGCATTGGGGGCGGTTTAGGTTGGATATTAGGAAAAACTTTTTTCACTAAAAGGGTGGTGAAGCACTGGAATGGGTTACCTAGGGAGGTGGTGGAATCTCCTTCCTTAGAAGTTTTTAAGGTCAGGCTTGACAAAGCCCTGGCTGGGATGATATAGTTGGGGATTGGTCCTGCTATGAGCAGGGGGTTGGACCGATGACCTCCTGAGGTCCCTTCCAACCCTGATATTCTAGGATTCTAAGTGAACCTTAATTCTACTACTGTATCCTTTTTCAAAACACTGAAATGACACACTTACTTTTGTCTGAAGACATGCTATATATGTCCTGAATACATTGTAAGCAGAGTTCCTCATTTTGATTGATTTCCTCTAAGCATGCTTGATACAGAATACTGTTAGAACATTGCATATGAATGAACTCAAATACTCAAATTCTAATTTATACATGACTTTTTGATGTAACCGTAAGGTCTTGTTGAACAAGTGATCATACCTTTTAAAATATGAAATGTGGCCTTCACCAGTACAACAAATATTTGTAATATGTTTATAATGAAAGTAATGCAAAGGTAATTGAAGGGAGGCAAAGGGGATCTAAAAATCCAGCCAGATTCTTAGATCCTGATCTTGTAGTTGACTGCACACAGGTGTATCCTTGGGGCTCCATGTTCACATGGAGCATGCTGCTATAGTGGTTTAGAGGCACTAGTGTGAAAATGTGTTGGGGTAGGCTATTTAGAGGTGTGGTGGGAGAGTTGGTGGTGAAGTGGATGACTATATAACTTTTAATTTGTGTGATTCAGTTTCTTATAAAGAGCTTCAGGTTTCTCTTAATTTGATGCAGATGCATTAGGTTAAAGTATACTTCATACCACTGGCAATCAAGCTGGTTTCTCTTGTCACTTTGTCACTAGTATTAAATATCCTATATCCTAATGCTTTCCGTTACAGCTGTGTAACCCCATTGTATTGAGAATTGCACAGGTTGTAACTGAATGCTTTCAGTGGGTTGTACACATGTAACTGAGGGCAAAACTTGTCTTGCAATTTCAATTTAGATAGAACTAAAAGCAAAAGAAAATTGGGCTCACTTGCCATATCTGCATTGTCTGCAATTCTGTTAAGTTTTGTATTACTTGTTACTATTATTCTGAAGGATGAAAATCATCAGTAGGATTATTACAGCATGGCAGAATACTGCCCTGTAATGGGAGAGGTAAAGAAACTGTTTTATGGAACATAGAATTCTAAGCTGTCTTTAGTTACAAAAAAGATGCTGAATATCTATTAGTATGATAGCTTTAATGTGATATCTTTAATCTAGAAAATACTATTCAAAGTTATAGTAGTGCAAAGGGAGATTACTAGGAATAATAGGGTTAGGTAAGGGAAATCTTAGACTGAGTAGTGAGGAAAATTTCCAGAAATTCTGGAGTACAGAATATTCTTCCAAGGCAATGATGAAATCCCTGTTGCTTGGAATGCTCAGAATGGACAATTTAAATGTCCAGATGAACTTTATAAATGTAAATAGGCTGGGCTTGAAAAGTTTACCCAACTGTTACTAATCTGGGCACTAATGCTACTCTACAGTGACAAATTTGTGGCACCATGTTTCCTGCAGTTTACAAAAACTAAAACAGCTATATTCTGTATTTAAATGTAACTGTCAGCTTTCTATTTAATAAACTGCGTAAATGGATGGCTGACTTTTTTGGACTCCCTTTCTTTGTAACTTGGCTTCACTCACTTTGATCATGGTGTATCTTTTCTATGTTTTCAGCCATCTTACCTCTTTCTTTGCATTGCATTATCTTTCTCCTCCATTATATTTTTTTCCTTCTGCTTCTCCTCCACAATCTATTGTATTTCTCTTTCGTAACTTATGCTGCCATGCACCCTCACATACTTCCATGTACACATGAGATCTGGAAAAACTTTACTCGACATTTAACAATCAAAACAAAACCTGGTAGCAAAAGGTTGGTAAGAAAGATGCAGCCTGTCTGGGCCAATGTCCAAGCAAGAAGCTATCCTATCTTCAACCAAAATTCCCTAGCTATTGAGAAAGAGGAAAGTATAGGAATTTTTAACAAGATGCCGCTTCAGGCCCCTGCTTCCAGGCTCCACTTTTTGTAGCAGCCTCTGATTAAGTGTCTGACATTCAGAAGCCATGAAAGTGGGCTTCAGGTAAGTGAAGAGAAGATCTGTCTACTAAGAGCAGCCTGACTGTTGAGAGGAGAGGGTGTCTCTCCTCTGTCCTTCCTCCGGCTTCATGATAGTTGTGAAGGAAAGGGTCTCCCTTACCACAGTAATAGCTCCAGACCTGCTCCTAATTTCATTCTGTTGCTGGGAAATGTGTCGATTTCACTGCTGCTCCAGAGAAGCTTCTGAACAGCAGCAGTGAAACTAATCAGTCTTGTCAATTTCATGCTTTTTGCTTAGGAAAGCTGTGAATAGTAAATGCTCTGGAACTGTCTGAAGATCTGGAAACAGCAGTGTGTGTTGGTTCATGAATGGAAGGCTATGTTTGTAACCCTCCACCTAGAAACTTGTCTGTTTTCTTGAACTTAACTTATTTTAAAAGGGTGGTGTTTTAACTAACTGTGACATAATACACACTGACTATAACTGAGACTAGAGAAAAGTCACTTCTGGACATAAAGGACAGTTTCATCCACCCACCCCACACCCCCTTTGACTATGTGGGTTATTTTACACAAATAAAGAAAGGGGAAGCCTTGTAAAAGTGATTATAGAACAGCCAAAATTAGCTGGGGGATATAGCAGCATATGTAGGACTTGAAACACCAAACTTAAAAAAAAAAAGTTGGATTTCAAGCTAATGTCCTATTATGTTCAGTTTGCTAGAGGCAATATTATTTCCTCAATTAATATAGACTTAGGTTACCATATTGAGCTTCTTATCAACAAAAGGATTCTGGAGTATCCAGCTATCACTTAAAAAAAAAAAAAAGACAAACTTCCAAACTGAAATTTGTCATTTTGCCTTAACAGTAGATAACTAATAAGCAGTTGGGTGCATTGCCTGGAAGTCTGCAAACTTACACTGTTTACCTAGTTTTCTGTTATAATTTTGTTATGAAGGGATAATGTTTTTAAACAATGGTGGCAACAAAATCATGTATCATTTTGAGATACTTGAATATTTGTCTGTTTAGCAATGTTTTTCAGCCAGGTATCTGTTTTTTGAAGTGGCACTGTACTAACTGCCTGACCTAGTCCTAATTTTGCTTTATCTGTTAAACAGATTCATGTGATGCAATATTTCCTTTTTGAGTATTGTGAAATGTAAAAGTTTCACAAGATACAGTTTTGCTGTTCAGAATTCCTTTGTGCATGAGAATTCTGACTCCTTACAGCCTTCTCAGTCACCTGATGTCTCCAGCTAGCTTCCTTATTTCAGATTCCTTAATTTGGTAGTTAGCCTCTAAGTTTGAATTTTTTTTACATTTGTCTTAATTAGGAAGAGGATATTATAACTGCAACATTGTGTTCATGCCAATGAATCTGCATACTTCCTATAGTCACATCTAGCATAAGCTGTGATTCCCTTCATAAAGTTTCTTACCAATCACCCCAAACAGCAAGAATACAAATGTATTACATTTATTCAGCGCTCTGCTGATGACTGTTCTTAGCTGTGACTAGGACAACAGGGTAAGAGTAAGAAGCAGCTGCCAAAGGGTAACCTCTGATGGGTATAAAATCTCTTCGCTAGATTAATTTGTTATAGATCAAAAATCCTCACACAAATTATATTGCACAAGTATGAATTAACTTTAACGCTTTTAAATGTCCTGTCTTCCTCTGTGATTGATACCCTCTATCTTACAAGTTATTCCATGGTATCTTGCACAATGTCACAGGCTATTTGCATTTATGAATCTAGGGAATTTAAGATGAGTTGCCCAAGGACAACTTCCATCTCCATCCAGATTATTGAACACTGATATGTTGGCTGTCAGTTGTTTAGTCTGAATGAGTTGTATGCCCATTTGTCAAGGACAAACTTAGTCTTTCTTACTGGTGCAACCAAACTGCAAATAATTGACCTTCTGCCTGTTTACTTGTAAATGGCATTTGTGCCCATAAAACACTTCAGGGTGCACTTATGTTGTTAGCAGTGTGCCCTTGTTCAGTAGGGCAATGTGGGGTGTACTTGGGTGAACAAAACTCAGAAGCAGGCTGGTAATTTTTTTTCATTACTTCTGTTAGCTGGTTACGCTTCCAAGTCAAATGAGGTGAGTTGCCAGAGTGAAATAGCTGGTGCATCACAAGATTGGAAGCAGGAAGACTTGGGTTCTGACCCTGATGCTGACTCCTAGACTTCCCTATACTATAAAAAGAGTACTCATTGGGTGCAGCTGATATGCTTGGGATTATGCTTGCAGTTAATCAGTTTCTATATTGGTGCCAAATGTTACCTTGCATTTAAGTCATATTCAGCACCAGTTTAGCTGCTCACGTCAGCAGTCGGTAATGTCTGTACCATATAGCAAGCTCTCATGACTTTAGGCGAACCACTTAATTTGTATGTGCCTTTGCCACCCATCTGTAAGACAAGGATACTATCTAACATGCCTGTCTTGCACGTGTGTGGTGATTTACTTAATGCTTCTGAATTATTCTGACCTATTAACAGAATGCTCTGTAAATGCTAAGTGCTATCACTGGCACCTCTGATCACAGTAGGAGTAATCAGTTAATATATAGGATTAAGTGCAAGCCATTAGCTTGTCCACTAAGCAATAAATAATAAATTCACTTGTTCAGCTTGGACTACCAAAATATGGGATTTTTTTCCCAGCCTGTTGTGATTGCTCAGCTAACCAACTAGTTATATTATCCTTTATGATAAAAGTATGAATGATTCCCGGTCATCCCGAAGTACCCCCTTGTGTCTGAGCACCTTAAGGCCAGGGTTACTGTCCCACTTCCTCTGTCAGGCCCTCTAAGGACTCCTCAGCAGGCTCTCTTGCTTCAACACCCCTCCTTGGGGCCCATTTGTTACAAAAACATTATGCAAATAATCAAAAACAAAAGTACGAAAGCATAGTCTATCTATATCACCACCAGTGCATCTAATCCATTGACATAGCACATACCACACTCCCAGTACCTCTTTGGTCCTCTCCTAGCCTTCTGCCAGGACAGCCACCTAACCATTTCACCTGGAGTACAACCCCACTATTCCCAGCAGGAACCCCTCTCTGCTGGGAGTTCATCCATGTCAGGGGAACGTATCTCACTCCTGTCCTGTTAACCTTTTTCCAGCTCTCCAGCATGTAGCGCTCATTGGGTAAACCCCTCTGTTGCACCCTTGCCTTCAGTCTTCTCTGGTCCTTGGTTTCAGCTCTCCAGCTTGGAAGTCAGTAGGTAACTTCCTCTCTAGCTTGGGGAGGTCAGCCAGTAAACACATCTGTAGCTTTCCCCCAGAGACTGCCTTCCCTCTGTGCTTCTCCCTGATCCTTTATAGCTGCATGTGCTACCTGGTCCCCCTAATTGGTCAAACTGGAAGCACCTGTACTGGCACAGAGGAACTGGACATGCTTCATTTAAAAGGACCAAAAACCTAAGACTACTTAGCATATTAAAAACAAAGTCAGATAACCAAGAAGCTGGTTTAAAAAAAAAAAAACACACCACCTTGCAATCTTAAACAGTATTGTTTCTCTCTCTCTCTCTAGTTTGGAGAAGACTGCAGAAGTAAAACATATCCTCCTACAGGACCAACGTGAGTAACTCAAATTACTACTACACTTTCTACCACATTGCAGGAAAACAGTGAATTGGGAAGAAAAAAAAAGCAGTTTAAGCTTTTGGCTTGCTTACATAACAGAATCAAATGAAAACATCTCTTCCATAGTTTTGGCCTTGTACTTGGTATAGCACAAATGTATAAACTTGTATAAATATGAACTTTGGTACTCATTTTTCAGATTTAAAGGGACGGTTCCTATATACATCATAAATCTTGATTTACCACCCAGCAGAAGATGGGATAAGTTGATGAGTGACAAAAAAACAGAGGTATGAAATAAAGCTTTTGCTCTTAAGTTTAGCTTTAATAACTTGTATATAACTTTTTCATGGAGTGGGAAGAATTTATCTTTGAAATATTTAATGATTAACGTTTCTAATTCCAGTCTTCTGTACTTAAACTGATCTGACTTAAGGTCTTGACCAGAAAAAAAAAATAAAATGGCTTAAGTAAACACTTTCTTCCTACAAAATGTTTGTTGTCAAACTAGATCTGACTTAATAGAAGGTAAGTTAACTAGTAATTAGAACACTTTGAAGAGTGGTGTTTCCTGAGGTGGACTTAATTTTTCTTTTCCTCTTCAAATCTAAACACGTTTATTACGGGGAAATTGTGCCAGAGTAACAGCCTTCTTGGGGCTGAAGTATTCTATCCACAAACGCAGGATACAGTGGCAGTAGTCTTAACTTTCCCACACGATCCAGTCAGTATGCCTCCTTCCTAATATGGAGAAACTGACTCTGGTGCTGAATGGGTAGTACATTCCTCATCACCATATTGTTTTTGGCCTTCCTAACACTGTAAATTAAAGCACCGACTGCGGTGGAGTTTTTTGTGGAGTAGAAAGAGGTCACTAAATTTGGTTCATTCAAGCCATCTAATAAGCCATTGGGTAGGAATAGCTCTTGAACAATATTAAGGTGTTTGGTTTGAACCTAAAGAGAAAAGGAACTGTGTCAAATTTTCAAATTTGCTGGTCTCTAAAGTTAGGCTTAAAAATCATATTTAGGCCTCTAATTAGAAGTGGCTTTTTTCCCCAGATGTGTTGGGCATGAGCTTCTTGCATTGACTTCAGTGTCAGCTGGGACTGTTAATCACCTCTTAAAACTAAGCTAGTTCTGCTTTTGCCCAAATGCAGGTTTTAGGAATCTGTTTTTAGCTAGACTTGAAAACACTGGCCTATATTTTAGATCATGTACTCCCTCTTGAAACATGTAAACCAAATCAATAGAGTTGCACCATTTACAACAGGG
Source organism: Natator depressus (assembly GCF_965152275.1). NCBI lineage: Eukaryota > Metazoa > Chordata > Testudines > Cheloniidae > Natator > Natator depressus. The sequence continues at coordinate 83,687,548 of NC_134237.1, forward strand.
CTGCATTTGTTATGTGCTCTCAAGTGGAGAAAATTTGAAGCTTTTCCAGTGTATATACTCGAAGTTTCTTAGAGTAGGGCCCTTATCGTCTTGTGTGAATAAGATAATGAGTAAGGGTTCCAGAATTGGGCTCTTAAATGGCTACAGAGATTGGCAATTTTTGTCTCATCACTAGCATCAGATTATCATTTTCCTATCATTTCCTATATTAAAATGCAAAAGTATCACAATCTTGAACTCTATTAACTTAAAATTTTTGCCTTTCTAGTTGAAGACTGTAATTCAGAGTATTAAAAATATAGCAAATGCATTCATCCCTAGTGGCAAAGCGGTTGAAATAGTGGATACTAAGTTGGTAAGTATCTTCAGTGTCTTTTTTTTTTTTTAAATCCTCCAACTGCATGCCCTAGCCTCCAGAATAGTCCTAGAATCCATAGAAATGTAGGGCGGGAAGGGACCTTGAGAGGTCATCAGGTCCAGTCCCCTGCACAGAAACAGGATCAAATACACCTAGACCATCCCTGACTGGTGTTTGTCCAACCTGTTAAAAACCTGGATGGGGATTCCACAACCTCCCTTGGAAGCCTATTCCAGAGATTAACTACCCTTATGGTTAGAAAGTTTTTCCCTTGCTGTAGATTAAGCCTGTTACTTATCCAGAGACTGAGATTTCAGATGTGATAGATACTTACTTACTTACTTACTTACTCTTAGTTTAGAAAACTCCAGAAAATAAGTTAAATTCTATTGGAAGACAGATACTAAACTGAGGAAAAAATTATTGCAAGTGTTCTGTTTGGGGGAATTCTTATGAATTCAAGAAAGTTTGAACTTAGTCTTCTTATCTAGTAGGAAAATTCATATGTCATTGAAAATGACGATCTCTTTAACAAAACAGACTTACTGCAATGCTGTTTTTTCTGCTGTGCTGTACTCCTACTTAGTCATTTCCTTTAGTTCACTGCATGTGACAAGTGTCTGACCACAACAGTACTTATGAATTTACCAAACGGTCTTGATCAGAGTCCATTGTTTTGGACTAACAGCAAAACTGTGGCCCCCTCCCCTTTAACTACTAGCAAATATATGAAGTATTTGTGAGTAATTCACGAGTGTGGCAAAACTGAATTGAAACAGTACAGTTTTTGAGCAGCAGCAGTAATATCTGGAGTTAAAAGTACCATTTTACTATGTGCAGTTTTGCAAAGGGTAAAAGGGGCAAAAGCAAGAGAAATTGCAGATGTGGTGTTGATAAATCTGCTGATCTATATTGTAAGACATGTCTGTATACACTGCAATTTCCCTTTTATCCTTTGTAAATATTTAGACCTCCTCAGCTGCTAAACTGACTGAAATGATTATCTTTAAAACTCTTAAGATAAGGAGACCCACATGACAGTCCTAGTGATTCTGAAATGCCTTTTATGTCTGCTCTTAAAAGTTAGATTCTTTGGGTCAAACCTTCAAGCCTGGTTGATCCAGACTTGGTACAGGACCTGAGCAGGGAGCAAGATGACATGTGCTCAAGCTAATGTGCTAAAAAGAGCAGAGTGGATGTTGCAACGTAGGCTAGCCACCCAAGTACGGACCCGGGGATCAGGCAGGCTTGTAGCTGGTCAGCTAATTCTTTGCCAGGTTATCTTAAGCAGAGCTTGTGTGTGTCTCTCTTCCTGGACTGGGAAGCATTCTTAGTTGCAGTGTAGACATAACATTAGACAACTCTGCTTGCCTCATCCTGAAGGCAGCAGGCGGCCAGGTCTGTCCCTACACAATTTACAACAGTCTCATGTCACTCCAATTCGCCTCTGTGGCGGGGAATGGGTGGTGTAGGTAGGGATTCCCCTAATCAGCATTATTATGAATGGTGCCTGGGTCTTGTCTTGGTCTTAACAGTCTATGGTCTCAAAAATTAACTGGACGTTGTGCCCATCTCCATTGTTTGAGTGTAGAGATTTTAATAAACTAATTTTTATTCTTAAGGTGCTTCCTTGCTTTTAAATTTTTTCCACAAACCCCTCAAATATTTGCAGATATTCAGTGTCCAGTTTTACGTCAGCCTAGAAAGATGTGACTATAAGGAGGAGAGAGCCTCTGTTTAGAGACCAAGATATTATTCATCATCAGTTACAATTTAAACAAGTCGTGGGTTTGTATTTTTTTTGTCCCCCAGGTTCGGCTGATTTCCACCCTTCCCTACCCTTTCAATGAAGAGCTCAAAGGGATTGCAAATGCTTCGGGCATTCCTTTGGGTAATAATTTCAACATTTCAGTTCTATAATGTCTGAATCACTGATTTTTCTCCCCCCCCCCCTTTAAAATTGCAGTGCATTTATCTATCACATTAGCCTACACTACCTAATTATTCAGTATATAATTGGTAATTTAATGGTGCTTTATATGAACACATTATCTGTAGGAATATGACAGCAAATGACACTAGAAAGATTGCGACTTGTAACCCTTCTGTCCAACCATGCCCTCTCTCTAACCATGCCCTCTCTCTGATGGCCTTGTGAAGCAGATCTTCTGCTGAGAGATATGGAGGCTCTCAATCTAGGACTGCTAGAAGTTGTAGCACTCCTTTGTTGAGAGTTCTTTGCCTTTCCTTACACCTGCTCCCAACATGCCAAGAGGGGCAGGGGTAGGATTGCTTGTGGGACTTTTCTCCCCAGAAAGGCTATGTGTAGCTACATGCCATAGTAAAAAGCAGGTCGCAGCCACACTGCAATGTGTAGCTACACATGCAAATGAAAGGCATCCCACTGCCGGAGCCACACTGCTAAAAATAGCCTTGTAGACTGGGGAGGTGCTGCTTGGACATGTGGAGAGCCATGTAGGGTACATACCCACAGGGTTCAGATGTGATTTTAATTGCCTAAGCAATGCCTCACCATCTACACTGCTGTTTATACCAGTGCTAGGGGGACATGCAGCATATGTACTCTACATGCTGATATAAGGTGTGTGTGCAGACTCTCACAATGGATCTCTGGGTACTACATGTTCTCTGTCAGAATCCAGGCACATCAGGAGAACTGCTGATCTGTGCTTTTTCCCCCCAACAATCCTGGCAGTGTGCAAGCAGCATGAGCAGTGCTATGTTGAAGATTTTGTGTGATGCAAGTTGCTGAACAAGGAAAGCTGTATCTTCAGTGTCAGATGTGGGTGGGCACATAAGTGCAAGAGAATCTAGTCCCCATGTTAGTTTAGTTCTTAAGATATTGAAGCTCCTTATACCTCTTGAGGCTCTTGCCTTTAAGTGAACTGGCCATTGACTCAAACCCTAAGAGAGTCAAATTGAAATTCTAGAGAGGTAGTGCTGTAGGATTCTCCTTTCTCCAATAGACTTCTTTTCTAATAGCTACTCTTTTTATTGACAGTCTGGCACTTTGATTGAATGCTCCTTTTTTTCCTAGGAGAAATTGTTCTGTTTAATATCTTCTATGAAATCTTTACAGTATGCACTTCAATAGTAGCAGAAGACAAATCAGGTAAAGTCTGTTCTTAACCACTTTTATTGTGGATCTTATGGGAGCAATGGCTTTTATCCTGTGTAAATACTTTTTGGTTGAGCTTTGATAATAGTCCACTAGGAACTTTGCTATTGCTGGCTTCTGTTCCTTGCTCTGTTGCTGTCCAGCTGGATGAAGTGATTTATTCAAGGTTGCTGTTTCCTGCATCAGTTTCCCCTTCTAAAAAGTAGAGATGATGATGATACTGAACACTGTAAAGCATGTTGTGATCTACAGATGAAGAGCACTCTGTACAAGTTTGGTACTTTATGTGGAAGATGCTCAGATACTGTGGTGATGGGCAGCATTTATATAACTCTAAACCAAAATAGTTTTAAGTGGCTGATTCATACCTACTGAATTTAAAAAAAAAAAAATCACTCCATAGTTGCGGTGTTCTCAGTTGCTACGTGAGAGAACTGGGTTTCTGGTTTTGTTTTCGTGGTCCATTCTTTCCCCTTCCTAAACTGCACAGACACTAATATGAGTTGTCGCAAAAGGAATCTTCCATTTTTCAGCCAAATGGGTGATAGCTTTGAGGGTAAGAGTGAATTCAGTGAACAAGTGACATGAGGATTTCATTTGCTGCTTTTTCCCTTCCTGGAAATGAGTTCTGATATTGCATGGTCACTCTTCCCATAAACAGAGTTTTTAGAGCGGGGGGAAAAAAACCTTTACAAACAGAGTAGACCATCTACTTATTTAAAACAAAACCCTCAAACAGCTGTGGATTGAAGCAGTAAAATGGAACTGCTTTGTATTCATCATTCCAGGGACTCAAACACTATTAGCAATCTGTAAACTACTATAACTTTGCCTAGGTTTCAGATTTACTAGGGTAGTTGAAATGCCTTTCCAAGAAGACACAGCATTTTTAAAGTTACCTGATTATGTATTCATTCAGGTGTTCTATCATGTTAATTTGATAACATTCCATTTTATTTTAAAAAAATGTAATGGAAAAACGGAGAATTGTATTTTAATCCCCAAATAATGTTGGGGATTGGAGTCCATTTTGATATGGAAAACAATGGGACAAGTGTCATCAGAGAAAAAACGCTAAGGTTAGGAAATATTAAATTTTAGAAAGGAAAAGCTTTAGAAGCAGACTTGTTCCAAATATCTTTTTGGCAAAAGTAGCTTCTTTGGTCTCCCTAATCATTCTTAATATAGAATGGTATTCCTTAGCATCCATATTGGTATAGCAAGAACACCCACAACAGCATCCAGTTATAAAAATCTATCTGCTATGAGTTCAGCTTGCCTGTTTTTCTTTAGTCAGAGCCTTAACCCCCTAGACATGCCTGTTTTAAAAAATATATTAAAATAACTTCTCTTCTAAATCCAGGAAAGCTGTACCATGCTAGAAATTTAGATTTTGGACTATTTCTGGGGTAAGTACATGTGTGTCTGTCTGCCCGTTAGAAATCATAGAATGATACCGAATAAGAGTCCTAAAAGCAACCAAGGCTTGAATGTTACTCTGCTGTTTTTCAGTACAAGCTATTAATTTAACATTTACACATTGTCTGTCACAACTAGTTACTGTAATTAACTCTTCACTGTATATTGCTGGTATAATGAAAGACTAGTACAGGGTAAGAATACAGCTCTTTACCTCAAATAGTAAAATGACCCTTCTTCCATACTTAGCAGAAATGGCTGTTCCATTTTTTAAAAAAATCATATCTTGTTCTGCTAGCATGGAAGAACCCCATAGATGGCCCAAGTGAATCCCCCCCACCCCCTCACACACACCAGGGAATGGACATGAATAGTTGCTGGAAACACTTGCACTCTGTGTGCTCCACTGTGTCCCAGCAGATGGAACTCACTCCAGAGCACAGCATCTGCTGTGGCACAGTACACAAAAGAAACAGCGTACAAGAAAAGTAGTGGATCACTGGGGTCACTATGTAATTCTTCTAGTAGCATCATGTGAACTGAAGAAGCACTTGTACCATGCCATCTGGATTATTTCTGCTGCTTGTTTTATGGTCCTCTGTGTGTGTGCGCGCACGCACACACACACACACACCCACCCAGCACCATCAGTGTGAACTCTGGAATTGAGTTTCAGTGTGAACTCTGGAATTGAGTTTCCTTAAAAGGATAGCTCGGGTCAAACAGACTTCAGCTTTTACATCTCCTAAGATCAGTAGAAATGTTTCCATGGAATAATCTTCTAAATTCTCTTGGAGAGTTTGCATCCCAAATATTGCCACATGCTAGTGCAAGAGTTTGACCAGTTTGTATTTTTCTTAGCTCAGAGATTGTAAACCATAAACGGTATAAATAGTAAACTGAGTATGAAACAAGGGTGAGATTTTACCACTCTTAAAATTATCTCTGGTGCTGCTGAATGTGCTTTGTTTTTTTAAATATGTATACATTTAACCTGCCTATCACTGTACTTTCAGGTTGTTTTCAGTTTTTTGTTAAATAACTATAATCATGTAGTTATATGTCCTTAGTATCTGAGGCCTACAGTGCACCTTGCTGCTTATAGACAGATGGACTAGAGACTCAACTGTGTAATATTTTGAGAAATGTCTCTAAGCAATTCAGTTTAGATTTGGGTAACAGTTATCATACAGGTCATTGTTTTCTTGACTTCTCTCAGCATTCACAATCTCTGTTCTGTCCAGAGGCTGGAGTCTACTCACTATTATATATCTTCTAATGATTCTATATCATGTTCCCTTCCACTCACTTTGTTTGAATAGTGTGAGCTCCATTGTTTGGCAGTAGTTTTCCTTCCAACTGTCTTTATAGCCAAGAATTTCAGAATTCCATTAATTTATTCACCCATTACATTTCTGAAAGGTCAGTTTTATCTAGGTTTTTCCTAATACCTCCACAAATTAACCATAACTACTGTCTTCTCCATATTTTTACTAGAACTTCTGCTCTTTTATTCGAGCTTCATTGATCAGTGCTCCTCAGCATCTTTCAAATTTCCCTTGACTAATATCAATAATAACCTCCCCACAAAGAACTTCAACTCTGGTTCTTTTGGCTTTCAACAAAGAAAACCTCTGTGTCTCTTTAATGAATCCTGATAATATTGCATCTTTGCTTTCTCAATGTCTGTATAAGATAAGGACCTGGCTGAGACTTTAAACTAAAGATGGACAAAGGGTGATCAAATCTCATGGCGGAGACCACCAAGAGGTATACATCTTTGGGGTGCTTTAAAAGTCTCAGTAGCTCCTGGAATTCCAGGTAATCTCTGCCAAAAGTGGTGTCGTTGTTATGACAGTTGAGATCGCTTCATGACCCCTTACTAATAGGGTTAGGGTGGCTTGGTAAGTATTGCGTAGAGGTCCAGTTTGGCACTGAACAATCAGGTATGGGCCAGTATTGGGTCTTTAAAACCATATATTCACCCATAAACTGCATTTTATAAATTTGCTTTACACTTTCTTCATGCATAGATTCGCTAGAAGTAAGGAATTAAAAGTAATGCTAAATGTGGAATTAAGAACACTGTTGTATTGGGTTTGTGTGTACATTAATGCATAGTTAAATGTTGCAGTCTGTATAATAACGTGGGTTAGCGGAGTTGTCTTAATAATGCACACTTTCCTTCTGTAGGTGGGACATAAAAAATAGTTCCTGGATTATAACTCAGGAACTGAAGCCCTTAGTGGTGACTCTGGACTTCCAGAGAAACAACAAAACAGTATTTAAGTCTACAAACTTTGCGGGATATGTGGGCATGGTGTCTGGAATCAAACCAGTAAGTATTCTTTGTTTGCAACACCACAAAACTTTCTGGCTCAGATTTTTAGAGCACGATTCACCTTCCTTCTAAGGATCAGTTAGGAACAGGTTTGAAACTTGTTCATTTGTCACCTTCAGAGACTGTCCATCTTTTGTAACTGAGCCCTTTACACAAGTTATAGCACCCAAGTTTACTTACAGTTGAGATGGAAATGTACGCTTCCAAAGAATGGAAAAAGAAGAGAGGATACTTGTTGGAAAATGCCATTGATTTGCACAATTTCATTATAAAAGGAAATTGCCCACATAAAATACTTGAACTTTGAAGCTAGCTTGTATAGCTAAAGGAAAATTTCACACGCTCTCAAAATTCAGAATCGTGCAGTCTTGTATCCAACACAGATTTGGCTTTAAAAAAAGAAAAATTAGATGAGCAGCTTTGTGAGCAAGCAAAAAATGAGATCACCCGTGATTCCCAAAAGGACGAAGAGCTGAACTTGGTCAGTGTTCTTAGTGTTGTGTTCATCTCTCTTCCTGGCAAACGTAGGCATGTATTTTAAATTAACTTGTCTTGATTTACAGGCAGCTGAGATCTGGGGTTTAATCAAGATTTTAAACACTGACTATACACATACACCCTGCTTCTCAAACGGGTGGCTTTTCTCTCTACCTCCTCTTTTCCCTGTATTTTACCATCACCTCAGATCTTCTCCAAATGCTCTGTTCCACTCTTCTCCTCTACCATTTTAGCCACAAACACGGTAAAATAAGCTCCAGCAATATAGAGTGAGCTCCACCTTCAGGAGTCTAGGCCTTACCTGTTGAGTTCCCTTCCCACCCCACTGGAGGAGTGGAGTACACAGGAGGGGTTGGGGAAATTAACCTGGAAGCTCATGCACCTTGGTAGTTTCATGTGCGACTATAATTTATAAGTGTGGTACCAGTGACCATGCCATGGGGCAAGTCTTCAAGCCTGGAACTTTCCTAAGGTCTGGTCGTCTTCTGGGAGACTAATTAGGTGGCTAAAAGGGAGGTCGGATACATTATTGGCAGGTAGCTGATGTGATGCTCCTGTAGTGGTTTGAAGGGAGAGTGACGACAGCATTGGATTAGCACAACAGGAGAATCTTTGTGGCTTGCTACAGTAGGCTACAAACCCCAGAATCCAGTTTAGCCTGGTCTTACCCACATCTGGATTAGTGAGGTTCTGCTGCACGTGTCTAATTTTGCGATTCCTTTCTCAATGAGTAGTTCCACTGGTGTCTTCTGGGAATATTCACACACAGAACAGATTACAGGATCAGGCTATATGTTCACCTTAAAGTACAGTGTTACTCACTGCAGTGTCAGTAATTAGTAAATGTATCTTTCATTTCATTATGAAAGTTAACTCATTTTGTTTACTGTTTCTCAGGGAATTTTCACTCTTACAATGAATGAGCGCTTCAGTCTTGATGGTGGCTACATTGGTGAGTAACTGAGACTTGTTTCTTGAATATATAGCAAAGTTTTCAAAATTTAGGGGCATCTGCTAACTTACACAGAAAAACAGACTGAAGTCAGTGTCAGATGTACAAGACGGGGAAAACAGAGAAGCTGAGGCTAGGGATTATACCAGGTATGTAGAAGCTATAAAAGTCAAGGGGAAATAAGATTGTGTGTCTCTATGAAGAAAAGTTGTTATAACAGGTGATCTCTTTCAGGAATCTTTGAGTGGATTCTTGGGAGGAGAGATGGTATGTGGATGGGTTTCCTCACCAGAACTGTGCTAGAGAATGGTACAAGGTAACATGTTTTTTTCTGCTCATCTTCCAGTGGGTTTGTTTATCATGGTAGTGTTGTGGATATTAACATTTAGAACCCCCTACTCTTTTTTAATCTCTTATTAGAAGCTTGAAAATTAAACTGATCTCTGCCTATTTTGAAAATGTGTGGTAGATCTTTTTAGAAGCTAGAAAAGGAACCTTTTTCCTGGCATGTATGTGTGGGGGTTCCTGACGAGCCCTTGTTTTCTTAAATGACGCTAAAATTAACAAGACCACTTCCACCTATCAAGTGGCGTATCATGACAGAACCTCTTCAGACACTAACATAAGTTAGGATGTCATGATATTGGGGGGAAAAAATGCTTTGTTTTGCTGCAACCCACTAGGTGGGTCATAAAAAAGTTCCCATTTCTGTCTTGACAACCATTAAAAGAAAAATCTGTCCAGGAGACGTCTCCCAGAAAACTATAGGCTTTTTTAATAGAAAATCAAATTGTAAACTTGAGCAGCTTGCTATTGGAGAATTTTTACTTCTAGAAACTCAGTACTGTTACTTTATATAGTTCTATTAAAGTTTACTTATTGAATAAGCCTGATATAATGGAAAATACTTTGAGCATCAGTGTTTGGGTATTCGTAGGGCTTAAAGCACACGAGTCTTGTTGAACTACATTTTTTTTCTCTAATTCATTATTTAGTTATCAAGAAGCAAAGGACCAGCTGGTTAAAACAAGACTACTGGCTCCAGCTTACTTCATACTGGGAGGAAACAAATCTGGAGAGGGCTGTGTGATCACTCGTAGCAGACAAGCTGCCTTGGATGTATGGGAGTAAGTACACTTAAGAGCAAGACAAATTCCATTGACATAGGTGTGCCTATGTCTAATGTATGAGCTCTTTTTTCTTTAAGAGAGCAAGCTGACTCTAGAATCTTATTGCTTGATTAGAGTTTTTTTAAAGCTTTTAATCCAAAAAGCAGTGTTTTGATATAGTATCTGGCTTATTCAGGAAAAAGTGCTTTTATAATCCTAAGCTATTTCACTAATCTGCTCAGGAATCTCAAATTCTTTAACTAGTGCTGTCAGTGAAATACAGATATGGTTGGCATAAGGGGAAAAGTGTATCTGGAGTATTTAACCAGAAAATGAACACACATTTACATCTCTTTTCAAGCCTTAATGCAAACAGGGGCACATGGTATGTGTTGGAAACAAACTATGATCGTTGGAAGGCTCCCCTTGTCTTGGATGACCGTAGAACACCTGCAATGAAGTGCATGAACCAGACAAAGCAAGAGGTAAATATTTTAAAATAACTTAATTTAGTATTTTGAAATTATCTGAACTCAAGCCACCTCATAGTAAGGGTCTGCACTAACCATGGCAGTTCCAGGCATTAGCTTGGTAAGAGGAACAACTAAGGCTTTGTGATGCAAATTTGCCTACATGATGTATGTATAAAGTAGCTCAGCTGGCTGCTGCTAGGTTAAATGGGAGGCTTCTTCCTGGGCTAGCCTGAGGCTCTCACTGCTTTGCATTTTTAAACTCCAATTTCTGAAGTATTTTTTTCTTCAGCAGTGCAAGCAGCTTTGGGTACAACTGATCATATAAAAACGCTTCCTAAACTACATATAGGGATTGCTTCATCCATGAGCAAAATACTACAGCTGAGTTTACAGGTGCCAAATGCTACAAAACTGCCCTACCTTCAGCAAAGCCTGGCCTGCCAATCTCTAGTGCCTGCTTATCTTCTGTCTGGAGGATGGTTGGGGAGTTATGTATTTTCAGTCTGCTTTAACTTTATAGCTTAAGTAGTCAGCAAAGATGATAGGTCACTGTTCTCAGCATGATCTTGCTATGTAATTTGTATGTAAACATGAGGTAATATAAACCTAGCTAATTGCAATTTACTCATCTCTTTCAGAACATCTCCCTACCAGCCATCTATGATGTTCTCTCCACAAAGCCTATCTTAAATAAGGTAACTATTTTTTCACATTTCTTGCAGTGGTGGTGTATTTCCACAACGTGGGTACATCACTTTAGGCCAGATTCAGTGGAGTTTCACCTACTTATGGCTGAGTCTAAATTTGACCCTGGTTGATCTCTGTATATTTTAGTAGACACTTGAAACCAAAAAAAAAATTATTCTTGGTCTTGAAAATGTAAAAGAATAACCAGCAAGACATCTACTGAAACATCAGTGAGAATGCAATGATCATACTAGCTTGGTAAGAGGATGTGCAGCAAATCCAACTTCATCAAAAAAGGATGAACATCTAATTTCTAATAGCAGTCAAATTACACAAGCAAGGGAAAGTACTGACATGAGATTCCTAAGTAAAACTTCCTTCAAACTAGGTTGGTGTCAAAGTTCTCTGGCACTTGCAAAATGTATATGAAATCATTTAAACTTGTATCTGTAAATAGTCAGAGGCAAAAACATTTAGTGAATCTGACCTCATCCAAATCTCATGCTGTTACCTATGAATTTAGAGTTTAAATATCCAAGGGATAAATCTGGTCCACTCTGCTTACAAATTGTGACTCATCACACACCTTATCTTCCTTAGTGCCAGGAGCAAGGAATCTAATGTCAAGGAGCACAGATCAAGGGATGAAAAGTGTTTGATTTATTTTTTGTAGGGGTGATGTAAATTTTAGGATAATGTCTCCCCTTTTATAAATACACTGATTCAAAAACGTTTCAGAGGTTCTGGGCCTTCATTAAGGATAGTACAAAACTGGTTAATTGGCGATCCACATAACTTAGACTTAATTCTTTTAAAACTTTTGGGTTGCAGCTCAAGGTGCTACTTTCCAGCATGCCTAAAGTTTTTCTTTTAACATAGAATGGACACTTGTCAGTTCTTCAATGGGATTAGGATTAAATCTAGTTATAACTGATCATAGTGGCTAGACTATGGGCTTTTTACCTCTGTGGATGGCAAGAACATAATCATATTTTTGCTCTTACAGCATACATCTAATGTTTTACTAAAAACAAACCTCATAATATACACAGCTAGAAATATTAGAAGCTAAAAGTGCCAAATAGTTCTCATCCTCTGTTCCTCAGTGACTATCTGAAATAGGTAAAATGTGAATCACAGGAGGGATAAAATGAGTTTCCTTTCTCTTGCTAGCTGACTGTGTGCACAACACTGATGGAGGTTTCGGAAGGCCGTTCAGAAAGTTACCTGCGGGAGTGCATAGGTTCCTGTAGTCCATGGTGATTCTTCACCCATCTGGGATGAGCTCTGCCTGTTGGAATTGGATACCCTTCAATAAAAATAACTGTACCTCTGGAATGGGGCTCTTCAGCCTACAGATTTTTCATCAGAAGTTTGATAGAAGCTCATAGATAGCTATGTGCAGATAGCTAAGAATAGATCCAATGTAGGACAGGTCATCCATCTGCTTCCTTAATTATTGACCGTTCAGACAACTAGCGTTCTTTTGTTTCTACTTCCAAGTATCTTTGCTGTAAGTGTAATACAACAATCACCTATTGGTCCCTTCTAATTTGTTACCACAATTGTTCACTATCGGAAAATTCCTTTTTTAGATTATATGCTTTTAAACTACAAAATTGCATTAGCATGGCACCCTTTCCCAGTATGAGAGAGCTGGGAATGGTATAAGAAAGGCAGTTGATTAATGAGTTCTTACTCTCTCTTTTCACAATAACAAAATTAAGAGTTTATATTGTTTGGAAGAATGTTTAATGCAGCATTCCATTAAGGATGTATTTCTAAAATGTCTGTGTGTAAAATGACCTGTCCATAAAGTAGCTCCTATTACAATAAACAAACTGTTGGGGAATGTCTTGTGTTAGATCTGGGACAGAAGTAGACTTTGGTGTTGGAGATTTTTACCTACGTTATTTCCTTGGCATGACATTTGCACTCTAACAAAAATAACATTTCAAAACATTAATATTCCTCAATTTTCCTAGAGAATATCTATATTTTGACATCCAAAGTGCCTATGTATGAGTCACTGGTGCACAAGACACTTATGTACACACGTGTAATATAACAGTCTGCCACTTGCAATGAAAATAGGACATTGCAAACAACTTACATCAAGTAGAGAGAATATACTGTGAGGAACATACACCAATTAAATAGCAGATGAATCCATAATGTAAAGCTGTACAGAGAGTGTACAAGAAGAAGTATTTGAAAGACCAGTAATGTTGGTTCTATTTCTCAGTTGTTAAAAAGATCCTTACATAGGACAAAGGAACTATAGAAACCAGAACTAGTAAATTGGGACAATACTCAAACTGTAGGGAGAAGTTGAAGATGCTTACTAGAGCTGAGTGAATGGGTTTGGTTTTTCCAGTTCCTGGGCAGAACTGAAAAATCCCCAAAAAACAGTTTCAAAGTGAAATTTTTGTTCTTGGTTCTCTGCTTGTTTTGGGTGGTTTTTCTTTTGTTTCGGAATGGTTTTAGGTGTTTCACCCTCTAAGTAAATAGCTACTTCTGAACAAAACACAATTTTGAAATGAAACGCCAAAATATTTCATTTCAAAATGGTCAACTTAAACAATTTCAACTTAAAAAAAGCTGAAGTAGTGTACACACTAACTTGTGCTCTAGATACTTGGGTCACATTGGAGGCTTTTCCCCCACCCACCTGATACTGTCTTAGAAATTTCAGAGAACCACGGTCTCGCATAGAAATGGAAGTTTTGAACATTGATTTTAATTTTGCGGGGGGGGACTATTGATATTGCTACAGTTAATAAAGATGAAGACCATGTATACCAAACTGTTAAGCGATTACTACTATTATAAACTTTCTGGTTTCTATTCTCAAACTATAAAACAAATTAGGGTTTAACAGTTTATAACAGGATATATTATTAAAGTGGTTTAGGGGACTACTCAGTAGGTTTTAAGTGCATCCAAACAGAGGCAATGTTCGGTTAACATATAAAGCGCCGACTGTCATTTCAGGGATTTTTTTTTTTAAACAAGTACCCTATTTAAACATAATAGTGTGAAAGGGAATGTGTATACAAATGTGGGAAAGAGACTAGACAGTATTCTAATGGTGTGGGAAGACCAATGTTTTGTATTCAATGGCCAAAAATATTCCTAAAAAGTGAGGTTTAAGTTGTAGTCTTCACTGTAGTGTTTAATTTAAAGCAGACAACAGAACTAAGTGTGATTAAATATTGAGAATATGGTGATTCTGTAGATGCTAAATTCACACCCCACTATGACTAACTGGCATGGTAGTCAGACAGCTACACACAACTTATCCTAACTCCATTCCTTTGCAAAGTGCTGTAAAGATGAAAAATAGGTAGCTCAACACTGGATGTTCAATAGGTCAAGAGCTTAGTACGCAGAAGCCATAAACCTACATTGCAACAGTTATGAAAGTCTCTTTTGATGCATGTGATTATCATGGGCAGATATCACCACCTCCTATACATACGGTTGCAAACTCTTCCCATTAGAACTATTTTCCCACAAACTCAAATTTCTGAAATATCTGCCTTTTGGAGTTTGAACTACTGTTGTGTGCTTTAAGGAACATTCCTTTGGAAAGGATAGACTAAGTGCTTCCAGCAATTTTAATGCATTCAGAAAAACTCTTTTTAAAAAACTTGTCAAAGGGGAAAAAAATCCATCCCAATCAGTTTGCTAAAACTATATAAAAATGACATCTTTGAATTTTTATCCCCTATCTCTTTCCCAGGCCACTCTCCCTACGCTCCCCCATATGCTCCTAGAGGAGGCTGGAACCTGCCTTAGGGTCTGTCACAGGGACCACTTAAGCAGCCAGCCTATCTTAAAAAAAAATCACCTGTGAATTTTAGTAATTTTATTTACTGAGGGTTAAATGAAAGTATTAATCTTTCCCTAAACTGCTAAAGGATGTGCCTAAAGTCTATTTAAATGTGTGTGTAAATTTGTGGGAAAATTTTACATAACTAAAGTTGGTTACTTGCTTTGCAGGATTCCAAGAAGTGAATGAATAAAACTTTCTGATGTGTGGAGTATGTGTCATTGATTATACCTGGGATTAGTGCCTATCCTCCACCTCCATACATTAAGCTTGTAGGACCAAGTGTGTGTTTTGACTTATACCCACAGCCTCTTAAATTTAATTTATGTTGTAGATAGTGTTATAGTGAGCAGCTACAAAGCTGAGCAGTTCATGCCTATCATATGAGCAAAGTGGCATTCTTCTGTCCCTTCCTGACGGTATACAAAATTATTTTTTCCTACTATCCGTATCTGGATAAATCAAAGGGGCTTCAGGTGTCCTACCAGCTTTGAGGTGGTCACAAAATCACTGTTTTGCCTGAGGCATTAAAATAAAATGTAGTAACATTAATAGATAAACTAAAACAGCTACATTAAACATTAAGTTAGTCATCAAGTCAGCGGTAATGCTGAATACTTGACACCTGTGTAATTTTCTTTTTCAGATTCTCCTCAGATGAAAGATTAGGCATACATTTTTTACAATTAGTAATTAACTATTGGAACAATTTACCAAGGGTTGTGGTTGATTCTCCATCACTGACCATTTTTAAATCAAGATCAGATGTTCTACTAAAAGATATGCTCTAGGAATTATATTAAGGAAGTTCTGGGGCCTGTTTTGTTCAGGAGGACAGACTAGATCAAAATTGTCCATTCTGGCCTTGGAATCTGTGGAAAAAAGTGGCTATATAAAACAGCAAGCAAGCCTTCCCTTCATAGTAGTAAATAAAAATCTAGTAATTTTGTTCCATTTAGCAATCTGGGAAGTCAAGAGGGAAGATCATGTGTGTTGGAAAAGTTAGTTAACTCTTATTACAAACATCAGTGCAGAACTTAACAGTGGGAGTGTCCATTGAGTTAACTGTCCAACAGCAGCGTGAGGGACAAATTAATTAGTTTCTATTTTGCCATTGCATAGGTTTAATAATGAAACTTAAATTTTACAATACTTAACATTCATGCATTAGAACATTGGTTCTTTTTAAACATTGGTATGAAAAGAATGGTGGCTTTTTAAAACTTGGCCATTGTCATCACCCTCTAGCAAACTGGGTTGCAAGTTGATGAGAGACTGAAATGCCATGAATCCCTCAGCCCCACAATAACCAACAAAATTGATTCCCTCTTACAGAGAGCTTTTCACCTGAGGATACTGAAGCACTTTATAAACTTAAACCTCAGCCTGTAGTGAAGCAAGTCTCATACCCAATTTACAGTTAGGCAAAGTGTGACGTGCACATTTAGGGGAGCCTAGGAAAGTTACTGAGAGGCGGTGAGGGAAGAACTGGGAATGAGAGTAGGACTCAAGACTCCTAGGCCCTGGTCCCTGAGCTAAACAGGGGTATTATCTTCAGAGTTTAGAAGCCAATTAAATTACCTACAAATTTATCTGTCAAAGGGAAAGCAAGGTTGTGGCCCTAAAGGCATTGCTAGGGTTTTCCAAGGGGGCTTGTCTCTGACCCAGAGAGGGCTCCCCAGAGCAAGCTAGTCTTGATCCTTGAATGGACACAGATACCACCTTCTGCTCAAGGATTGGTACACAAGCAGAAATTCTTTGAAAACAAATATTTTTTAAAAAAAACTTAAGAAGTTACAGGAAATTTAGTAAAGGAAGAAAGAATGCATCAAACATAATAGAATTACATTCAAATACACAGCGCAGCACACAAAGACACAGACTATATAGTTTTCAGAGTAACAGCCGTGTTAGTCTGTATTCACAAAAAGAAAAGGAGTACTTGTGGCACCTTAGAGGCTAACCAATTTATTTGAGCATAAGTTTTCGTGAGCTACAGCTCACTTCAGACTATATAGTGTATAGCAATGTAATCATTCACTTAACACAGTCACATTTAACATGTAACACTAACAATTTAATACCTAACAACTGTCTACATTAATATTTACATTAACATTCTGTGAGGGCTAATCATAAAATCATAGGACTGGAAGGGACCTCAAGAGGTCACTTAGTCTAGTCCCCTGTACTCATGGATGGACTAAGTATTATCTAGATCAGGGGTGGCCAACCTGTGGCTCCAGAGCCACGTGCGGCTCTTCAGAAGTTAATACACGGCTCCTTGTACAGGCACCGACTCCGGAGCTACAGGTGCCAACTTTCCAATGTGCCAGGGGGTGCTCACTGCTCAATCCCTGGTTCTGTCACAGGCCCTGCCCCCGAGTCTGCCATACCCTCGCTCCTCCCCCTCCCCACCAGAGCCTCCTGCACGCCACAAAACAGTTGATCGGCAGGGCTGCTGATAGGTGGGAGGCACTGGGAGCGGGGTGTGGAAGCTGCTGATATATTACTGTGGCTCTTTGGCAATGTACACTGGTAAATTCTGGCTCCTTCTCAGGCTCAGGTTGGCCGCTCCTGATCTAGACCATCCCTGACAGGTGTTTGTCAAACCTGCTCTTAAAAATCTCTACCGGTGGAGATTCCACAACCTCCCTAGGCAATGTATTCCAGTGCTTAACCACCCTGACAGGAAGTTTTTCCTAATGGCCAACCTAAACCATCTGTGCTGCAATTTAAGCCCATTGCTTCTTGTGCTGTTCTCAGGTTAAGAACAATTTTTATCCCTCCTCCTCGTCACAACCTTTTACGTACTTGAAAAGGTATGTCCCCTCTCGGTCTTGTCACAGGATGGGTAGGGGAAAGCTCATTCAGACACAGGCATCCAGCTTTGTTGGCAGATGCACCCATACATTCCTTAATAATAGATGGGGACTTACACTTACTTCTATTATTCCCTCCGTATCTCTTGAGCCCTCCAGGTCCTTTTGCTCTGTCTCACTGCTGTTCCTCCCAGATGGTACACGACACCAGCGCTGATTACGGCAGGCAGCTGAGGGAGCAACAGCTACAGAACTGCTGCTGGCAGAGGCTGTTGGTTTGGTTGCTATAGCAACTATTGCCAGGGCAACCTCAGGGTTCTTTTGCTGCTGCAACTGCTGCTTCTTGAAGCTTCTAGCAGGCAGTCTCTTTCCGGAACCCCAAAGCAACCCCCCGCCAAACCCTCACAAGACTCCACCCAAAATCCAGCTAGTTTTGCTTGCTACGTCTTGATACCTCTTGTAAGTGGTGGCTCTTCAGAACCCCAAAGCAACCCCCTCCCAAAGCCTCACAAGAGTCTACCCAAAGCTGCCTAGGAACCCTCTTCTCAGATAGGAGTCTTGCAGCTTCTGTTCTTCTTGAAGGCCTCAAACCATTAGGAATTCAGTCTACTGGCTGTTGCCCTTATATACACTTTCCAGTCTACCCTGCTCAGCTCTGATTGTTGCCTTTCAGTGGCATGATATTTTCTCAGTCTCTGATTGGTTGCTCTTTCAGTGGGGTGACATTCTCCTAGTCAATCAGCTACCTGCTTTCTAACTCATGTGTACCAACATGTGACTGCTTCTCCCTGGCACCATCTTGGGTTCTAGGAGTTCCTAAAAAGTTCTAGGTGATCTTTCCCTGTATCTGCCATTTTGGTCCTCCATATTGGATTTTATAAATTTAAACTATTAATTTTTACTTATTTAAAGCCTTAATTTTAAAACTAATTACTATTTTATGCACACTAAAGTGTCCTGATACTGTCATCACTCTTTTTATGTCCAATTGAGAAAAAATTTACAAATTTAAACCCCCTTCCGAGGTTTTTCTGCAAGCCTTTATTCAAAACATTCAAGGCAAAAATCTCTCACTACACTGTAGTCCCCACTTGAGCCTAGGGTAAAATAAGTATCTAACTACTTAACTCAATTGACCTGAACAAAAGCAGTGAGAGAATTTCTTTAATTCTGTACCTAATCAAAAAATTTTAACAAGTAAGCAACCAGCAACACATCATTCAGTATGTGGGATTTTTGTAATTCACGATTATCTTTGGGTTCTTTCTTTAATCTGATTGTAAACAAGTTTGATTTGAGTTTAATCTTTAACCTGTTTTTACTAAGACTTGAGCATAGTGGAGTAAGGTCTTTATTCCCACATGGACATAAACATGTATACATGACCCACAACATACCTGACTAATGGTGCAGTGCTGTGGTTCACATGAACCACTTTACCTAAACAAAGGTAACCAAAAGTTACATTTCATGGCATTAAAAAAACAGATTTTATACTACTCCATAATCCACACCCTAATTCAGGAGTTGGTACCATTAAGGTAATTAGGACTACTTGTGGAGCAAATATCTGTCCCTAAATTAGCATGTCCTTCAAAAAAACCAACCAAAAAACCATCCAGGTAAGGTATCCTATCATCATCAGTAGTGAATGCAATTCATTTACAATATTCTGCATAAAGTAGGACAGTACTTCTCTGTGTGTGCTCTAAATTACCCTAGCAGCTCTTTTAGTTTTACCAAGTGTCCCCTTAATAAGTACTTTGGCTGCCTCTTGTGCAAAATAGCCTGGATTTGTTGACTTTCAAGTTATGCTGCAGGACTCATTTATTTCACCTGCCTCTCAAAGAGAGCCAGGAGGCCTGAGGTATAAGCTGATGTATGATTTGAATTTTGTATTTAATTCCAAGCTGCTACTTCTTACAAGGGGCGAGCTGCCTGAATTGCATTTTTGGTTCTGTAATTTTAAACAACTGGCAGGGTGGTCAAAGTCTATGGATGGGTGGCCTTTTTGTTATGCTACATAAAAGAAATAAGTCAATAAAGCAAGGGTCTAGTGGGAAAAATAGTGTGTGAGGATATAATTGAAGACTGTCATAATACATGTGGACAAAGAATCTAATTAAGGTTGCACGGGCAACCTTAATTTTGGCATTTCCTTACATTTGAGTGCTTGACTTTGCAACCTTAATGTTCATCTAATTTAGCCTTCTATGTAATTTCCTAAGTTAAAAAAAAGTAAAAATTTGTTCCATGTGATGATGATGATTTTGTTTTTTCATATTGATCCTTGATATACAGCATCATCAGGGTTGCAGTCTTTAAATCCACAGCACCATTATGATATAGTCTTTAATTACATGATCACATACTATTTTTGCACCAGACTTGTGCAATTCAGTGCACAGGCTGGATGGTGAGCAGGTTTTCAATATTATGTTTTCTCCTCATTGTTTAATATGTAGCCCCAAGCTTTATTTACTGCTGATAGGATTATTCTGCAGATAGGATAGATAGATAGATTATTCTGCAGAGAGGATTATTAATGTCTTCATGGACTTTTTTCCTTTGGTATCTGAGTTCTTCACAAACACTAACTTATTTTCACAACACCTCTGTAAAATGAGTAGGGAATATCCCTGTTTTACAGATGGGGAACCAAGGCACACTGATTAAGGTAAAAAATACCCCCTAATTTTGGGGTGCCCAATTGGAGACACTTAGGACCTGATTTTTCAGAGTACTTAGCATTATCTAACACTTTATACACTCAAAGCACAGCTCCCCTTGCCTTCAGTTGCAGCTGTCAGTGCTCAGGACTTCTGCAAATCAAAAGCCAAAATATCAAGTTGGACACCCAGAAAATGAGGAACACACAATTTTAGTGGCCATCTGTGGCAAAACCTGGTTTATGTGACCTACCCAGAATCATATAGGAACTCTGATACAGGCAGAGGTAGAATCAGATTCACAAGGGCAGCATTCAACTGCAAAACCATGAGACCTTCCTTTCTCTTCCTGCAATTCCTTGTCTGATCCACTACACACCTTCCAATTTCTGCAAATGAGGCACGGGTCCTACACACAACACTTTCCTTCACTACACAACTGTTATTCAGCCCCAGCATAGGACTGTGCTGTGCACTAAATGAGGCAGGGCACCTGTGGAAAAAATATGTGACTATGTAATCAAAGACTATCTTAATGCATAGGTACAAGTGGGCCAAATTATTGTTGCACAAGAAACTTAATTCTGGAATTTTCTATCTTTCAAGTGCTTTGCAAGCATTTCTTTAACATAGTTTTTTGGATGTAATATACAGAGTAGGGCAGCTTCTGTGCCATGCTTTCTGAGAGATTCAGTACAGAAGTCGCTTCTCAGGGGGAGGTAGGGTGGGGCAAAAGTTACTTTAAACCACATTTGTGCTACTAAGAGTCTTCTTCCAAGACCAGAAGACACTGTGGACACTAGTGTAAGTTAGAGCAGCCCCAGGCACCACTTACACTGGCCTTTTGCTGCACCTGTGCTGGTATCCAACGTACTGTATTTGCCCAGCTTCTTGTGGCTGTCCTACAGCTTCAATGTGCCACCAGACCAGTGACCAGTATGTGACCCAATGTACTTATTGTTTTTATTAATTGTCACTCTCTGCTCTATTCTTCAGTCTCTTAATTTGCTTTTCACTCTGTGTCTGCTCCATTTTCCATTCTATATTTTTCATTGGGTATGTCTCCTCTGTGCAATGCAGATGCCATAATTTTCCAGATGAACTTTCAAACCATGCTTAAGTGGATTTGAAGTGAGGCAAAATGCGTTTGTCTATTCTGGTCTCTAACTCCTATTTTTCAGTGAGGGTTATATTCCAGAGCATTATGATAGAACGTTAGCATGAAAACAGAACCCCCCAGAGCAGGGGCGGGAAACTTTTTGGCCTGAGGGCTGCATCAGATTTCTGAAATTATATGGAGGACCAGTTAGGGGAGGCTGTGCCTCCCCAAACAGCCAGGCATTGCCCGGCTCCTGCCCCCTATCCGATGCCCCCACTTCTTGCCCCCTGATGGCCTCCCCGGGACACTTGCCCCATCCAACCCCCCGTTCCCTGACGGCCCCCCAGGGACCCCTGCCCCATCCACCCCCAATGCTCTCGGTCCCCTGACTGCCCCTGGACTCCCTGCCCCTAACTGCCCCCCCGCTGCCCCATCCAACCCCTCCTCCTTCCTGACTGCCCCCCCGGGATCCCTGCCCCATCCAACCACCCCTTCTCCCTGACTGCCCCGGATCCTTTGCCCCTAACTGCCCCCTTCCGCTAACTACCCCCCACCAGCCCATTCAACCTCCCTCTCCTTCCTGACTGCCTCCCCCAGAACCCCTGCCCCCATTCAACCCCCATTCCCCGCCCTCTGACCGCCCAGACCCCTACGCATGCCCCTGACCACCCCCCGAACTCCCCTGTCCTCTATCCAACCTCCCCTGCTCCCTGCCCCCTTACCGCGCTGCCTGGAGCACTGGTGGCTGGCAGCGCGGCTGCACCAGGACAGGCAGCCATGCCGTGCAGCACAGAGCACCGGGTCAGGACGGGCTCTGCACCCCCGCCGCCCAGAGCATTTTGCCGTGTGACAGCATGGCTGCGGGGGAGAGGGGACAGCCTCCCGAGCCAGGAGCTCGGGCCAGGCAGGACGGTCCCACAGGCCGGATGTGGCCCACGGGCCATAGTTTGCCCACCTCTGCCCTAGAGGCTGTGTCTTGGCTATGTATATTGGGAAATCCAGTGCAATCCACACCTTATTTTAACTCTGATTACAGGTCTCACTTTTACTCTCTCTAATTGCACAGTATAAAGCCAATGAAAAGGGTGATAGGTAAGCAAAATAATGTCATATCAAATTCTCTGCTAACCTCATTGCCAGTGAAATTGCCTGACTGAGCAACCATCTCATCAGTGTTGTGGAGATCAATTGTATCCACCTCTGAACACTCATTTTATTGATCACAACTTGCTCAGATTTGTGTGATTTCATGCTCCTGAACAATTTTATTTGATGATGAGAATGTTATAAGCCAGGTCACAATACTACTTATTTTAGAAAGCCATTTAATGTTTTCTTATGATCTAGCCTCCTTCTCCCCATTGACTGAGGACTATTTGAAGATAAGATTGGTGAATGGTCAAAATGCTTTGAAGTTGGAAAGTGCCATATAAGTGCTAGGTATTATTAAGTGTAAAAATACCCAAGGCTCAGGTTAAACTTGATCTGTACAGTTGTTTGTATCTTCAAAGTCCTCATGCACATGGCAGTAACATTCTCGCTATTTGGTTTGTTCTAATTTAACCAAAACACAGTCAACTGAGTGTATTATATTCCCTGTCCTAAAATGATTTTTGAGGGGTAAACCCACTGCGTTTACTTGTACAAATATTTAGAAATCTAAATTCCATTTTTATTTTCGGACTATTGGAGTTGAAATACTGGAGTCATTCTTATCTGTTACATTCCTCTGGTGTATTCACCAGATCTAGATTCACATTTAATGGGGTTAAAGAATGCTGTGACCCTTGCCCCATGATTGAGCATTACATTGTTGCAGCACTCACTTGGTAAACTTAAATTAGTTCCTCTTCTCTCAGTTTCTGGTTTGCAGAACAAACATTTACTGTAGTTTCCAATTTGCGTATTCCTCTTGGACCTCATCCCTCCATATGCTCAGTGCCTTGAACTCTCACTGAAGGGAGTGAGATTTGCACCATTAATTTTATTTACAGTGTTGTTGTAGCCATGTTGATCCCAGGATATGAGAGAGACAAGACAGGGGAGGTCATATCTTTTATTGGACCAACTTCTCTTGGTGAAAGCTTGTCTCTCTCACCAACAGAAGTTGGTCCAATAAAATATATGATCTCCCCTTCCTTGTCTGTCTCTCCCTGAATTCTGGCACCCAATGTTTCACAGGCTCAGGCTCCTTGGCCCTTGATCCTACAAGCTTCTCCATTGATTTTAGTGGGGCTCTGCAAGCACACAGGGTGCCTCCATGCCAGGCAGTTTGCAGGAACAGAGCCTCAGTGTAGGGGAAAACAGATTTGTGGTGAGGAACTGGCAATATGTGTCATATGAGTTGGAGCTCCTATGGACAACCTCTCGTCTCCACATACAGGAACAGATATGAGCACATATGTGTAGGAGATGTGTTGTCTGATGATCAAAGGATGGAACTTGGAGTTAGGCTCTGCAGTATTCTAATCCTGGCTCTGACACCCTCTCTGGCCTTGTCTTAATTTTTCTACCTCAGTTTCCCCATCTATAAATGGGAGATTATACTACCCACTTGCTTCCCTATGTCATGGAGATGTTGTGAGGATTAACTCCTTAATATTTGTGAAGGGCTCCAAAGATGAAAAATACTAGTATACATAAATAGGTTGATGACACATAGGAGTTCCATTCTCTCTTCTGCAGAATATACTCAAACTGCATATATATTTGCAAGCTGCTGTGGTTATGAAACCTTCTAAATGCAAGTGAAAACAGGTAAGGCTAAGGATCTGTTGTGCAACCAAGTAAAAGGGCTTGGGTTTAGTTTATACACACTGAAAGAGAGTTACTATCATCTTGAGGAAATAGGTAATAGAAATCAGTTTAGTAATTCCACATACCCATTAGTTCTTTTCCACATTGCTGAATTAATTTTGCTCATAGCTTTAATCTTCCACAGAACAGCTAATTAAAAAGGCTACTTTTTGATTGCAACAAATAACCATAATCATTTCAATCCCTTGTCTGCTCTGGGTGTGTTTGTTTAGCAATAATATTTGCATGGTGTAATTTAAATGTTGATTTCATTCTGGTGCTAGAGAATCACTTTGAGTGTTTCTTCTTCCAGATGGCTATCAGCTGGGATTCATCATTGATAGATCCAGGGAGAGGGTGGCAAAGAGTTAAGCTTGGGTGAGGGTTGGCTCTGAGCCCTTGGAAAAGGCTTATATCTGCTGCAAAATTAAATCAGAAACTTTCTAGGGAAAGTTGGTCCTGTATGCTCCCGGAGAGGTAATAATGAGGGGTTTAATTCAATTGCAAAGGGTTTGATTGTTTAAGACTTATTAAAGGTTTTGGTATAATAAACCCCAGCATTTTAGTATTTCTAAAATGTATAAATTGATCAAATTTTCACTGATAAAATGATTGTAAGACAGTTTTTACTTTATTTCTTAATAGCTGTGGTAAGAAATTAACTTTAAGCAACTGGCTTTTTTAAAATCCTGCCGCACATACTGTGTATGATGTCTGTTAACTTGAATTCTGCTTTGATAATTGTCTACCAATTTGATAAGTAACCTTATGTAAGCCTCCTGTACGCAAAAAAGCTCTGAGGGTAATTTCTACATTCTTTATCTGAGGCTTTTCCCAAGGAAGTCAAGCTAGTTAGCATCCTTACAACTTGATTAAGTTGCCCATGATCTAATGGAGTTTGTCTATTTCTTACCAACACTGGCAAGTGATGTCTCAGTCCAGGGTGGGAGGGTTCGTTCCCACTCCTGTCTATGTCTTTGGAGCTGTGGGATGGAACCGCTTTCCAGGCGCAAAGCGTCTTGCCTTAATAGAAATTAAATTGGTTTTGCATTTGTTTGGAAATTGAAAGTTCTGTGCAGTGTCTACTAGGCCATTTTAAATAATGCATTAGAGAGCAAGAGAGAGCCCATTCTGCTGAAACCAGATCTGATTTAACAATGGTTAGGGTCAAGGCTGAAGTCAATCAGTTTTTTAATTGATAAAATTGTTCAAGAAGAAGTATTTTAAAAAAAACTGAAGTCACACTTGTTCAAGAAGCTGCAAATGTATCCGGCTTCCTCGCATGGGGACTTGGGATGCTGATCCTGCAAATTAGTGAATGTAAATGGATCCACACTGAAGTCAATAGGGCTCTGCCTCCAAGCAGCTCAGAGATTTGCCCCTAGTCTCACAAGAAATCTGTGTTAGAGGCAAGACCAGAAACTATGGCTCCCAGCAGCTAAGTCCAGGTTTCTGCTACCAGACCACAGTGCATCCAATTGGGTCACTTAATCTCTGTATCTTTATTTCTGTCTCTCAAATGGAGCTAATACAGATCTGACTTCCCTGTGTGAGTATCCATCCCATAGCCCTCTTGCTTAATGCAAAGCTAGTTTGCAGTCACTCCCATGTAATGACTTGGAGAGGTGTGTGGGAAAGAGTTCACCACCTAACAAATATGTGTCGCCAACTGTCAGACCAGTGAAATTATTTTATGCAGGAGTATGTTACTAGAGGTAGCTTTAAGGGAAGGAAACTTCGATGAGGAGAAAGTGGGTGTTGGTACTACACTGTCCAGCAAGCTGCCATAATGTGTTGTGTCAAAGCAGCATTGAACAAGCTAAGGATGGGAACAGAGGAGTGGCTGAGCCACTCCTCTCTCGCCCCTGACTTTATGGCCTCAGTCAGTGGGGCTGATATGGAGTGGGATAGTCATGAGGTGACAAAAACTGACGTCTCAATGACTTGCCAGGAAGGGTGGGAGGGAGCACTTTGCAAGGACAATGGTATTTAAGAGACCTGGGACCTTACCTTCCACCACCCTCAATTACACACCTCTCCCATGCGACACACTAACAGCTACTTGTCTCCTGCAGCAGGAGAATAGGGCTCCTGGGTTCTACTCCTGGTTCTGCCACTAAATTCCTGGGTGACCCTGGGCAAGTCTCTTAACTTCTCTGACTCCCTATCTATAAAATGGGGGTAATGTTGTTGAATTACCTCACAGGGGGACAACGCATTGTCTACATTTTAATGATTAAGTAAATTATTACGGTGCAAAGTCTATTAGTTAGTTCCTGCTGCAGCTTGCGGTAGCAGTGCACAGGGGAGACTGTCCCTGTCAGTAGCCTAGCTATGCTGCCTTTCACAGAGTGTGCAGGACAGGGATGTTATCAGGATATATGTAAAATGAGAATTACTAGAAGGGGTTTGAAGGGAAGAGTGTTTGGCAGAAGCATTTGCTGTGGAAAGAGAATCTGATATATAAAGACAGCGAAAGAGAAACAGCAGTGGGGCTTCTAAGCCATGCTGAAGAGGTGGCAGAGTGGTCCAAGCACAACATTTTGAGATATTTAGCGACCAGTTCAAACCTAGGCAGGATTAGATCAGCTGTTCATCTTCATGGTAGGTAGACTGAGCTCCATGCAGTTTGCTGTGGGAAGTATTCTGGCCAGGCCCTAAAAACTGGAGCTCAGTGTGGACATTGGAGAGAATATGATGCATTTTGCAAGAGAAGGTTTTCTCAGTGTCATTACACAGACCATCCTCCCACTCAGCCACCCATCTTGTGCTGTCGTTGGCAGGTGGCCTCCACCCCAGAGGACATGGCCCTCTAGTTCAGTGGTGCTTTATGTATATATTATGGAGAGTGTGCTGAATAAAAAATGCTGTGTAAAATGTTACAGGATACTACTCAGCCTGGACATATTGAATCAAGATGTCTGCTTTCTTTGGGCCATAGCCAGGGAACAGATTTTTCCCTGATAACCTTCATTATCGCTAACGGTTATAATATCTGAATTAGAGAGTATGAGCATAAATTCTAACAGGACTGATTTTGTGACAAAGGCCCCAAATCTGTGCCATGTACAAGGGCTGGAAACCAGTCACATCATCCCACCAGGGAACACTCCTGTCAAAAGGAATATTCTTTGGTAGCTATGGGCCAATGGAACACTCTTACGCTGCACCCTTTCTACAGGGGTATGTTGGGGGAATGCTGAACTAGGCCTAACCCCTCTGTGCTCTGGCTCTTCTGGGTTGCTGAACACTCATTCCCTTGGGGACCATTGCAATCTGGACAGAAGTCAAGCATTTAGAAGATGGGAAATGCCAGATTAAGATTTATAGTTCAATCTCAATGCTGCCCTCTTGTGTTTATCCTTTGGAATGGTGTCATGAGGTATGTTAAACTATTTTATTCATTAATACAAGAGATCTAGGGTTGCCAACTGTGTAATCACACAAACATCCTCGTCCCACCCCTTCCATGAGGCCCTGCCCCTGCTCACTCCATCCCCCCTCCCTCCTTCATTTGCTCTCTCCAACCCTCACTCACTTTCACCGGGATGGGACAAGGAGTCGGGATGCGGGCTCTGGGCTGGGGCTAAGGGGTTTGGAGTGTGGGAGGGGGCTCTGGGCTGAGCCTGGGGCAGGAGGTTGGAGTGCAGGCTCTGAGAGGGAGTTTGGCTATGGGAAGGGGTTCCGACCTGGGTGGTGTATGAGGGGGTGTGGGGTGCTGGCTCCAGGAAGGGGCTCAGGGCAGGGGATTGGGGTATGTGAGGAGGTGAGGGGGGTGCTTACCTCAGGCAGCTCCCAGTTGGCAGTGCAGCAGGGCTAAGGCAGGCTCCCTGCCTGCCCTGGCTCCACACCACTCCTGGAAGTGGCTGGCATGTCCGGCCCCTAGGTGTGTGGGGCGGGGGGCAGGTGGCTCCATGTGCTGCCCCTTCCCCCAGCATTGATTCCACAGCTCCCATTGGCCGGGAACCGCGGCCAACAGGAGCTGCGGGGGCGGCATCTGTGGGCAGGGGCAGTGTGCGGAGACCCCCCTGCCTAGGGACCGGACATGCCAGCCACTCTCAGGTGCAGTGCAGGGCTAGGGCAGGTAGGGAGCCTGCCTTAGCCCCGCTGTGCCGCCAGACTTTTAGCAGTTTAAAATGTCCCAGATTGGCTTCAGTGGCCTCCAGCAGATTAAGCCCGATTCTGGAAGACTCCCGGCAAAACCGGGAGGGTTGGCAACTGTAAGAGATCACATGACACTTGCAGAGATTTCTCACTAACCTTGCACACAGTAAGTTCCAGCACAGGACATGAGATGTTCACTTACGACCTGAATTCCAATTGGTGTGATCTACAAGCCAAGCTGAAAGAAAATGGTAGTCTTAAAGGCGGGGTGGGTGACCTTTAGAAACCAAACAAAGCATCCTGTCCTCCTCCTACCCCCATATCCACCCCCAGAGGAGATAGCTCAAGGGAAAACTGTCAGAAAAACTCCACAAGCTTCCTCTAACGCCTTCTCCCTTGCTTTCTTCTGTGGGCTCTTACCCAGCAGGGGCCATCTGTTGTATGGACACTCACTAATACACAGCTCGGCCCAAAAGCATTCAATAAGCTTTAATATCCAGCTGTGGTGGGGTTGATCAGAACCTAATGATGATTGCACAGAATGCAGATGCAGACTCAGACTCCTTTTGAAAGAGCAGCACTGCAGATGACCTACTTTAGAACAAATCCGAGCTATCCAAACGTTCACAAAGCACTTAACATTGCGTAGGCTGTATATGTAACCCACAAACCTCCGGGGTGTGGTGTTCTGGCCCATCTAGTGGTACCGAGACCATTTAGAGAGAGACGGAGAGAGACTGAGTTTGCTCTACATCCTTAGCTAACAGCCATATGGCTTTTAGTTCATGCTGTAGAGCAGTGGTTCTCAACTGTGGTCCACCGTTTGTTCAGGGAAAGCCCCTGGCGCACCAGGCTGGTTTGTTTACCTGCCGCGTCTGCAGGTTTGGCCAATGGCAGCTCCCACTGGCTGCAGTTCGCCGCTTCAGGCCAATGGGGGGTGTGGGAAGCAGTGTGGGCTGAGGGATGTGCTGGTCGCCCTTCCTGCAGCCCCCATTGGCCTGGAGCGGCGAACCGTGGCAAGTGGGAGTGGCGATTGGCCGAACCTGCAGACGCGACAGGTAAACAAACTGTCCTGGCGCGCCAGGGGCTTTCCCTGAACAAACGGTGGACCACAGTTGAGAACCACTGCTGTAGAGGCTCATGCACTGAGGCCCCAAGTTCGATCCCGCCCACCAACGACTGGGGTCTGTCAGTGTTACATATACTAACACTCGTCTTTCTGACACAGTTTAGTTACTGATGGAAGATCACGATGTTATTACCGAAGTCCCTGCAGCACTGAAACGGCTGGCCAAATACATGGTGCGTGGCTTCTATGGGGTAGAGTACTCACTGGTCCTTGACATATTGATCCGATACCCCTGTGTGAAGGAGGATGACTTGTTGCTACTGCTCAAGTATGAACGCAAACAGTTGCGCACTGTTCTCAACACACTCAAGGCAGATAAATTTGTCAAGCTGCGCATGCGGGTTGAAACAGGGCCCAATGGGAAGAGTACAAGGCATAACTACTATTACATCAACTACAAGTTGCTGGTGGATGTGGTGAAGTACAAACTGGATCATGTGCGCCGGAAGATAGAAGCAGATGAGCGGGATTCAACCACCAGGTCCTCCTTCAAGTGTCCATCCTGCTTCAGCACTTACACAGACCTGGAAGTAAATCAGCTGTTTGACATATTCACAGGTATGCCAGCTAGGTTGCTCATCTGCTCTCATCCTTCAGGAAATTGTTGGCAGCATTAAACATGTCTGCACCTGTTCACATTTTGTAATAGAACCAGGTTGGTTGGGTTTTGTTTTTGGATATTTGCCCTAAAAAAAAGTAGAAGGAAATAACTGGGCTTTTAGAATGACCTGTGGTGAAGAGGAAGGGTATTCCTGTAGCTAAGATGCAGTCCTGGGATTCAGATTTTAGTCTCAGCTCTGCTATGGACTTGCTGTTTGACCTTGGCCAAGTAGTTTAACCAAGTTTTATGCTGTCTTTAATTTCCTCACCTGTAAAATGCAAGTAAGTTGCCCATTTCACCTGGGTGTTTTGAGGTTAAATTAATTTAATGGTTATAAATGCATGAAGATCCTGAGGCAAGATGCCATAAAATATTAATAAAATACAGTATTTCAAATTGTTTTAACAAACATTAACTAATTCTCCTAACACCAGAGGGGGAGGTATAAGCTTCCCCATTCTACAAATAGGGCAACTGAGACATAGAGGTTCAGTGTCTTCCCAAAGGCACATAGCAAGTCAGGCACTGAGTTGGCATTACAACTCAGGAGTTTCTGCCTCCTCTTCAAGCCAACTGAACCAGAAGTTGCATTTCAGATTTACTGGACAAGGCATTGTGAGGTATGGTGCAATGGCAATTGACACCTACACTATAAACATCTGGGTAGCTGATAAGGATGAATGACCCAGAAAGAACGAGCAAAGCTTGATTTTGAGATTGTAAGGGGAGTTTGCAGGGCTGCGTGCTGGCAAAATCCTTCTTGGCTTATAAACTGAGCAACTTTGATCTGTAATCATTGAAACAATAAACATGGAAGCTGCTGATGGTGACACTTCTACAGAGAAGCTTTTCAGAGTAGAAGAATACACTTCAAATAGGTTCCTTGAGGTAGAGGTACTGGTTTTTACTGCAGGATTCAGCTAGAAATTGCATCATTGTGTTTAAAAGGACACTGTCAATTTAAACATCAAATCTGCCTGAAAATATTTTACCTCTTGTTCCATGTTATGTCTAAGCTGAATGAACGAGTATAAGACATTAGAGAGAAGGAATTGACTATACAGAAGATGTTGCCAAATGCACAATTTCTCTTTCCTGTGGTAGTCTGTTTGTGTGGATCTTTCACACAACAGGTGTGTCAAAATCAGAGGCAAATGTGATTGTAAAATTCTCAGTGTTCCCCAGGATTCAGAGGCAGGAACAGTATCAGC
The DNA here is from genome assembly GCF_965152275.1 of Natator depressus. Classification (NCBI taxonomy): domain Eukaryota; kingdom Metazoa; phylum Chordata; order Testudines; family Cheloniidae; genus Natator; species Natator depressus. Next base: position 83,718,790 of record NC_134237.1, read on the forward strand.
AACTGCTTTTTAACCTTTTTTTTTTTTTTTTTTTTTAAAGTAACAGATTTCAAGTTAGAGATGAACAAATTTATTTGGGCATAAGCTTTCGTGGGCTAAACCCACTTCATCGGATGCATGCAGAGGAAAATACAGTAGGAAGATACATATACAGAGAGAACATGAAAAAATGGGTGTTGCCATATCAACTGTAATGAGACCAATTAATTAAGGTGGGCTATTATCAGCAGGAGAAAAAAACCTTTTGTAGTGATAATCACGGTGGCCCATTTCAAACAGTTGACAAGAAGGTGTAAGTAACAGTAGGTGGAAAAAGAATTAGCATGGGGAAATAGTTTTTACTTTGTGTAATGACCCATCATCCACTCCTAGTCTTTATTCAAGCCTAATTTAATGGTGTCCAGTTTGCAAATTAATTCCAATTCTGCAGTTTCTCGTTGGAGTCTGTTTTTGAAGTTTTTTTGTTGGAGAATTGTGACTTTTAGGTCTGAAATTGAGTGACCAGGGAGGTTGAAGTGTTCTCCGACGTGTTTTAGCCCACAAAAGCTTATGCCAAAATAAATTTGTTAGTCTCTAAGGTGCCACAAGTCCTCCTCGGGTTTTTTTGCTGATACAGACTAACATGGCTACCACTCTGAAAGATTTCAAGTTAATTGTGTCCCTTCAAGCAGCATAAATGGTTGTAGCACGGAACTGAGTTGTTCTTCAAAAGTCTTATTCACTGGGGGAGCAGGTTCCTTGGCAAAGATCACTGCTGAACTTTTGCATCTTTTACTAACCTGTGAATTTCCAATGGGGGTGATGTTGCAGAGACTTTCCGCTGCACCTACTGCAATGCTGAAGTGGAGGAGGATGCCTCTGCGCTTCCCAAACGAGATGCTCGAACCTTGCTAGCAAAATTTAACGAACAGATTGAACCCATCTTCGCACTACTGCGCGAGACTGAAGATGTTGTTCTACCACATGATTTGCTTGAGCCTCAGCCAACAGAAATTCCAGAGCTATCAGAAAGGTATGAAGAGAAATCCCTTCTCAATCCAAGTTATAACTTATGGAAAACCAAATGTTTTCTGGCTCACTTCTTCCAGAGCATAATTTAAGCTAAACTTGTAAATCTTTCTTCCCATTTAAGTGGAGGACAAAAAGTGGCCCAAGGTGGTGAGGTGAAATCATGTTGACTAGAATCACGAATTGTCTTTCAAAAGGCCACTAAGGCCTATTTTTACATAAACAATTTTAGTTCTGACTCCTGCGCATCTAAACATTGGCACCTTTTCTTCACTGTGCCTTCCTTAAAACCACCAGCCTACTCCTTCTTCTCTGTATCTGCCTAAGATCCTGCTAACTACTTACAAAATTAGAACTGACACAATTTGCTAGGCTCTCCTTCGCTTCTTTCCCTCCCTGTCATCTTATTTTTCATGCCAATCTCTTCCTTCTCCTATTATCTCCAACCCAGTTATCTGCTCTCTTGCTCCTAACTCCTTCCACTACTAACCTTAATCCCCGTCAGTCACCCACCTGTCTCAATTTCCTTTCCACATTCAAACATGCCCTTTTTTTCCTCTTTTTTTAAAACCCCAATGGATTCACTCTCGCAGAACCGGCCTCTGTTCCTACTACTCTGCACTAAATAGTTTCTAACATTTCCCTCTTCAACTTTTTGCCACGTGGCTTTCTCCAACTTAACAGAAACTACTCCCAGGAAAGTCCCCAATAACTGTTGCTTGATCAAGTTAAGCCCCTCCCCCCACCTTGGCAATGTTTCTGATCTCTCTCTCCTCCCTCTGACGTGGTATGTCATTTCCATCTCAACTTTGTTCCCCTCCCCGACCTTTCTGCTTTTCTGAAAGTCTTTATGTTGATTCCCATGGTCCTCTACATCTTTTTCCCCCTCTATGTTCCATGAATGATTTGTTCCTCATCATTGATACCATTACCAGTGACTCCTAGATCTGCCTTGTTGACAGGTTTGTTTTTTGTTTTTGTTTTTTAACTTTCTCACTTAAGCCCTGTCCTTGCCTCATTTCTTAATCCTTCCTATTACCCAAGCTCTCAGCCTTGATGTCACTTTTGATTCTCCTCTGCCTCCTTTCCTGCACTCCCAGGCCCTCAAGCACATCTTACTGCTTCTTTCTCTACACTTCCAAAGTTCCAGCCCCCCAAACTACTCATTGGCAGGCTTTCCTAACACTTCCTCCTAGACTACTGCTATTTACTTCTTACTCACTTACAAATAGGGATGGAGACAGAGAACTTTGGATCTTCTTGCACACCTGCCCAACAACTCCTTTGTCTCCTCTAAACTTTGTCATCCTTTCACGAAGTCTAGACTGGAGTCTCTTTAATGCTCCACTGAAACTACTTCTTGCTTAATATGTGCAAAGTTCCATGCATAGAAAATAATAAATAAGAAAACCTAAAATCCTTTTCTGTGCAATGTTCTAGTTTCACTGCTCTTTCTACTCTATTTGTCTTGTATTGTGCCTGTTTTTTTTTTTTTTTTTTTTTTTTACCATAACTGCTTAGCGTACAGAACTGTGTTATGTTTGGCATATCTGTAGTATATGGCACTCTAAAAACTCCCAATTATTAAATGTGTGTATTTACCCCTCAAACTCAAAGATTTTTTTTCCCACATTGGGGAGAATTTCTTACTTCTTAAAAGTTTTATATTTCTCTCAATACTACTTTTGGCTACTCTCTCATTCTCTTTGCTCTCTACTGTCCTGTGAAAACCATGACATTAATCCTGACAATACACTTGATCCTAAAATGTATTCTAGAAAAGGGTATTCAGCTATTAACGGCTCAGAACCACACGTTAATCATGGGTTGGGGAGGAGATAATTTTATCTCAAGATACAGTGTAGCTGGCCAAACTGAAATTAATCTTGTGTCAGTTTCCTTGATTGAGAGATGAGGTGGTGGTGTGTTTTTGTGTGTGTGGCAGGGGGTGGGAGAGACTTTTAAATACCCTGAGGTTTGGGAGAGTGACTCTCTGCAAGCAAGAATTAAACTTTTTTCCTTCAGCTTTGAACAGAGGGTATGTTCAAGCATCCTGGACTCCAGTATCCATCTTGAGAAATGGGCCAACAAGAATTCATCTGTCAGTAATATGTATGTTCAAAACTTGGTCATTGATTTCCAAGAGTCTGAGCCAAAGAAGAAAGGGAAGGAAAAAGTAACTAAAGAACATCCTATATGGATGTCCCAAAGTACTGTACAAGGAGCATCTTCATATGCAACTGACTCCAATATTGGTAAGACAAAGTTTGAGAACCTAAGATTTGAATGTATGGTCATGTTTTGATATGGCTGTCTCGTTAGGAATGTACTGTAATTAATTCTCTCCTCACCCCCACATTAGTAGCTGGTGGATGCTCAGCACTTATGAAAACTGTCCTCATGTAGGGACCTAAATACAGATTTAAGAACCTTGCTTTATGCACCAAATTCTGGAAAATCCCAGTCTTTTAGTAGCCTTATATTTTAAAATATCTTCTTGAATGATGTATTCTATGTAACAACACATCTTTGTAAAGCTCTTCTCAATCTGGGAATAGCAGGAAACTGAATGCTTCTTTAGGGATATTTATATCTGTACAAGTACCTGTGTAGGGAGACTTCTGCTAGTAGAGGGCTCTTTAATCAAGCAGACAAAAGCTTGACAAGATTCAATAGCTGGAAGCTGAAGCTAGATAAATTCAAGCTGGAAATAAAGTGTATTAACAGGGTAACTAGCCATTTGAACATCTTGCCAAGGAATGAGGTGGATTTTTCATTCCTTGAAGCCTTTAAAACAAGATTGGGTATCTTTCTAAAAGATACATTCTAGCTCAATCAGACATTATGACCTGTGATATATAGGAGGTAAGATGAGTTGATACTAGTTCCTTCTGGCCTTTACAAATATAAATCTATACAAAGCAAGATTTTTCAAATGCTAATAGTGATTCAGCATGTTCACTTAGACACTTTAAAGTGTACTAACTTTCAAAAAGTGCTGAGCACTCCCCTTTGAAAATTGGGTGCTTTTTGGGCACCAAGTTTGAGAGAGACCTTATTCACTGGTCACTTACGAAAACGCTGGCCTCAGACTCCAATAGCTGAACATGAAGTTTGGATTAGATTTATGAACAAAGATCCAAAGGTTTAAAGGAATAGTCTGTATATAAGGCTGGGGGTCCAGTCTACTGATAAACAGGAAACCAGTATTAACAACAGAACAAACCATTAAAGTAGGTCAGTTTAATCAAATATGATCTTGTTGAGAATTTTTCAGTAGAGGAGTAAGTTATACAAAGTGCCAGATGCAACTACAAAAAATATCTTCAGTGGCTCAATGCTGCTTCTGTAACTTAAATAAGAAGCTATATTTCAAACACAAATCTAATTTTATTTCCTAACTTATACATCTGGTGCTGAATTACAGAAGAACCAGGGTGCCATGTCTAGAAAACCATTGAAACAGGTATGCTCAATATCAGATACAATAACTACAGCTAAGATGGCTCTCTATATATTTTAAAGGAGAGCTGGAGGTGCATTTACTGTCCATCTCTTTCCATCCCATTTTAATACACTTCATATACCCTGCTTATAAATGAACAGGAAAACACTCATTCCATTCACTTGTGAAAGATGTCTTATAATCCTTTGATTGCAATTGTCAAACTTAAATAGGATTATTCAAGTGGAAAATTACTGGTCTGTTTACATGTTAATTGCTTGTGGCTTATTTGATGCTCTCTTGTTTTTGGGAACAGAAATGTCCAAAGAAACGGATGACTGTGTTAAGGAGGCTGTTACTGATAATGAAGTAATAAGGACTCTTCTCATCCATGAATCTAAGTCTTCCTCTGGCACAGGGCATCCCCCTCCTCGTGCCAAAAACAAACTGCATGAGTCAGAAAGTGACACCAGTGAATCAGAGGAGGAGGCCAAACATGCAAAACCTGTGGTAGTTAAAGCAGCAGGGAGTGACTTGGAACAAGAGGAGCAGGAAACACTGGATCCGACAGTAATGGTTGCTGGACAGGCCCACTTGTACAGTGAAGTTAGTGACAATCCAGAGCTAGTGTCACTTATGACAGATGAAGAGAGAGAAGTTTACATCAAGGTGGGACAAGAAATGTTCCAGTCTGTCTTTGAGTAAATGCATGAATTAAAAAGCAGTTGTTATACCGCTCGTGTAAGTTTAGATGTGCTGCGAAGTTCCTTTCGTAGCTTAACCTACAGTAGTTGCTGGGTGAAACGAATGTAAAGTTCAGGATATTTTTGTGAAGGTGGTGGTGAGGTCTGAATCAGGCTCTCCAAGGAGCAGCTATTTATTTTTTGCTCATGTCATTTCTCTAAAGCAACAAAGTGAAGATGTTGCAGGTAACCGTGGTTGGTTTCAATCTAGAGCAGGGGCAGGCAAACTTTTTGGCCTGAGGGTGGCATTGGGTTTCAAAAGTTGCATGGAGGGCCGTTTTGGGGGGGGGGGGGGGGAGGCGTGGCCTGACCGCTGCCCCTGGAACCCCTACCCCTGACTGCCCCTCCCCCACCACTGCACCATCCAACCCTCCCTTTCCTTCTGACTGCCCCCCCACCCCACCCCCAGAATCCCTGCCCCATCCCCACCCCCACTTCCTGACTGTCCCACCAGGACCCCTGCCTCCATTCAACACCCTGTTCCCGCCCTCTGACCACCCTGACCCCTCTCCACCCCCCCACTACTCCATGAACTCCCCTGCCCTCTGTCCAACCCACCTGCCCCCTTACCGCGCACAGAGCACCGGCTCAGGCCAGGCTCTGCAGCCCCCCTGCCCAGAGCATGGCACCGGTGATGCAGTGAGCTGAGGCTGCGCAGGAAGGGGAACAGCAGGGGCTCAGGAGCTGGGCAGGAGGGTCCCATGGGTTGTAGTTTGCCCACCCCGATCTAGAGTATTTAAATTGTTTTTGTTTCCATATAGTTCCTGTTTGTGAAACAGTCCTAAATTTTGTTTAATATGCTAAGTATTGTAATGAAAAGACAAAATGTAATGCTTTAATTACTTTAGAAGCAGGAATCATCCTGTCTGATCAATAAATAAATTACAACAGGACACAATTGTCTGAGTGCTAAAATATATGCCTAAAACCAAGTGACAGTCAGAACCTAAATAGTAAAAGATCTAACAGGTCATGTAATCCATCTCCCTGCCAAAGCAATGTTAGATTAATTTCCCTTTCTTGATAAGCGAGTTAAACTCATTGCTGCTGTAACTCCTTCATGCCAATGTGTCCAACAATTCTTCTGGAGTGTATGCTTTTACTGAGGTGGAGTATTACAGGCAGACAGAACAATCACAAAGGGATGTCCCTGCAACGAATCCCTGCTCCCAGATTTCTCTTTCTAGAGTTAATACTAATACTTGAAATCAAAGCAATGAACAGTCATAACAGCTTGACAGATAATTTAAAAAGAAAATTGTCTGGATTAGCAAAACTGTCCAAACAAACAAACCCACACAGTTAAGAGAGACTACCAAGTGCTCTGTAACTGATCCCTTTTGGGAGGGGTAGAAATTGAAAAAATCTCAGGGGTAAAGTATGAGCTGAAGTCCTGGAGAAGAGATGGGTTCGATGACGTGGGTTGTAGCTCACAAAAGCTTATGCTCAAATAAATTTGTTAGTCTCTAAGGTGCCACAAGTACTCCTTTTTCTTCTTGCGTATACAGACTACCACGGATGCTACTCTGGAATCCATAGGAAATGATGACATTCATAGAGTCCAAGGCCAGAAGGGACTATTGCAATCATCTAGTCTGACCTCCTGTACAACACAGGCCAGAGAATTTACCCATAATAATTCCTAGAGCGTATATTAAAAAAAAAAAATCTCCAACCTGATTTAAAAATTGCCAGGGATAGAGACTCCACCATGACCCCTGGTAAAATGTTCCAATGATTAATTACTCCCACTATTAATTTATTTCCAGTCTTAAGTGCTGCAGCGTGTTAGCCTTTGTCTGCTAGATTGAAGAGCCCATTATTGAACAGTTATTCCCCTCTAAATATTTATAGACTAATCATGTAATCCATTAGCCTTCTCTTTAAGATCAATAGTGTGCTCTTTCAATCTGTCTCTATAAGGCATCTTTTTCTAATCCTTTTCAATCTATAAACATCCTTTTTGAATTGTACCAGAACACAACATACCATTACAGCAGAGATTGCACCAGCACCAGATATAGAGGAAAAATAACTTCTACTTTTACTGAAGATTCCCCTCTTTATGCATCCCAGGATGGTGTTTACTCTTTTGGCTGGTGTCACACTGGGAGCTCATGTTCAGTTGATTATCCACCATGACCCCCAACTCTTTTTCAGAGTCAGCTTCCCAGAATAGAGTCCCCCATCCAGTAGGTTCATATGGTCTGTTGTTTGTTCCTAGATGCATATGTTAACAATTTAGCTGTATTAAAACATTCTTTGTATGTACCCAGTTTACCAAGTGATCCACACTACTGAGGCAGTGACAGTTCTATTAATTACTTATCACTTCCCCAACTTGTCAGCTGCAAACATTTTCAGTGGTTTTATTTTCTTCCATAGCCTTAACATTAAATTGCATATGTTCAAGAACTGATCCCTGCAGGCCCCCCACTAGAAACATCTGCTCAGTGATGATTCCATGTTTACAATTCAAGACCTATCAGCTAGTTAAACCCACTTAATAGCATTCTAGTTTTTTAATCAATGTTGTGCTTTTTTTAGTCATGAAGCTTCAGGCTGCATTGGTGAATCAGAGGTAAAGCTTACATTATTCTATGAAAGTAAATACACTCAGATTTACCATGTTACTTTGGTTTTGTAACTAGATTATGCTTCAAGCAGTAGTGGCAGGTACTGTATTATGCCTTTGGTCCCTAAAGGGTTCCTGGCCCATTCCCTTTTGATGTACTATTTCATTTCCTCTAAGCAATAGTTACCTTTCCTAGGTATATAGTGTTCTTGAGTACCTCTTTGCCCCTCTATCATGTTTGGTGATGAAGCCCCAGAACACTGGGTTAAGTCTACTTTCTCTTGCAATCCTATTTAAAGTGCTATACACCTTTCTGGTATTATGTAAATGTAATCTAAGTTATGCAACTTTAATAATAGGATGATTTAGGCTGAGGAGGGAAGGATAAGTTCACAGGATCCATGGACAAACTATAGGCCACATCCAGCCCACAGGACCATCCTGCCTGGCCCTTGAGCCCCCAGCCCCTCCCCTGCTGCATCCCCCCCCCCCCCCAGCCTTACTTTGCCACTCCGCCAGCACTCTGGCCTGCTGCTCTGAGTGGCATGGTAAAGGAGTGGTTGGATAAGGGGCAGGAGGTTCCAGGGGACAGTCAGGGGACAGGGGGAGATTGGATGGGGCAGAGGTTCGGGGCGGGGGGCGTTGGGATGGAGAACAGGGTGGTTGGATAGGCATGGGAGTCCTGAAGAGGCAGGGAGGGTGTGGGATAGGGGGCAGGCAGTGGACAAGGAGCAGGGGGGGTTGGATGGGTCAGCAGTTCTGAGGGGGGTAGTCAGGGGGCAGAGGACCAGGCTGTTTGGGGAGGCACAGCCTTCCCTACCCAGCCCTCCATACAGCTTCACAACCCCAATGTGGCCCTCAGGCCAAAAAGTTCGCCCACCCCTGGACTAGAACTACAGTTGGAAAAGTGAGGCATTGTCATGGGAACTATTTTAGCTTGGTGGAAAACACAGAAGCAGCTCTATTCCTCGGTAGACACATCTTACAAAAGGCAATAGCTCTAAGGCAGGGGTCTTTTTGCCATTTCAAGTGTTCTGAACACTTGTCAAAATGGGGGACTGCAAAGATATAGAAGTGATACCTGGATCAGCCCACCGATAACCATACTACAGCATTTAGCCTCAAACCATTTTTCTTGACGAATGGAATGTTGGGAGCCCTCAGTGTAACTGATGTGAAAGTGAGTCCCTGAGACATTCTGCCTGAGGGCTAGTCTGTCTGCTCAGTTCTTTATTAAACAGCTGAAGTTGGAAGTCTAGACACAAGACATCTGAGGCCTTGGGCCAGGTGACTACTCACAAGTACACCCCAAGCATTGACTGTAGTGTTTTAGGAAAACTTCTGCTGTCTACCAAAGCGACAGACTTAAACAGACATAGCTCTTTCTATTCATTTTCCCTGTGGTGGTTCAATGCTGACATGTGGGCAAATTCAGAGAATGCCTTGTTCAAGGAACTTTGAAATTCTAAAGAACATCTTAAAGCACTCATCACTATGAAAAGGTAAAAAGAAAAGCTGTAGCTCAAGAAAGCTTATGCTCAAATAAATTGGTTAGTCTCTAAGGTGCCACAAGTACTCCTTTTCTTTTTGCGAATGCAGACTAACACGGCTGTTACTCTGAAACCTATGAAAAGGTAGTGATTTCTCCTACTCTAACTGTTGTAACTGCAGCAGGCAAGACTGTTTTGACCAATAAATACTGCTACCAATCTTTAGTTCAATGGCTTAAGTGGCATAACCATCTGGCAGATTCCTAGGCCCATGTTTGAACCATATGTTCAAATACAGTATCTGCAGGCTTCAAGATTACCACACAGCTTAGGGGTGTCTTTTTGGCTCTGAGCAAAAAGCAAACAATCCTTATCACAATTTAATCTATGTAGAGAATAGAGAGGCTTGCCCCCTCTGTCCATTTCTCTCCCTCCCCCCCCCCTCCATTTATACAGAAGTTGTGCAGTAGTGAGGAGCAGTTATTAGTAGGTCTGTATTACTCCTCTGTTCTGGACTCAAGTAGCATTGCAGCTGCTGAACTCATTCCCCCAGTTGGAGAGAATGACTTCCACTGTCCAATGATCATCAAACAATAAGGAAAGGAACTACTCAAAGGATGCAATTACTGGAGCCCCAACATCAGGGATGCTTTCTGCACCATGCAGAGAAACAGCCAAAAGATAGAATTAGGATAAAGAGTGATAAACATTTAAGTCAGGTATTTCAAAAGTTACAGTTCTCATAGTTGGTACCAAAAGGCCCTAAGGGTGATAAAATACAAGCTATTTTTATATTTGTCTACAGTTCTATAATGTACTGCTATTAATTTTAAATTAGTTGATACCCTAAACATGAATATTCACTTTAAGGATTTGGCTAAATAAAAAAGTGCTCAATATACCTGAGCTAAGAAGTTAGCAATTGAAAGATTGCGGTGTTGATAGCCACGGAAATCTGCTCAGTTCAAGTATTGATTTGTACTGTCAAGTGTTAACTCTAGGTTTCAAATTGGCATTTTGTAAATAAATGTTAGTTAAGAATTATTAGTCTTGCTTATTGAATGTGTAATGGTGTTAGTTTCTAAAATCTTGACTGTATGCTAATATCTGAACTGTTAAGTTATTCAGTTTACATTAAGGTTACAAAATTCAAAGAGTCTAGAAATGCCAAAGTTCAAAAGTAAGTGAACTGGACAGAGCTGGAACAAGGTAAGATTTACTTTGTAATTAGCTAGCAGGTGGATGTGGAAGAAGCAACTACAGTTAAAATTGGGGTACAGAAGCAAGGAACAGGCTACATGTCTTGAACTTAGAGCCCAGTAGTTTGGTGTGTGTGTGTGGTTTTTTTTGTTTGAGGAATAGCACTGATAGTTTCAAAATTCTGATATATATTTGGGATCGTATTACCTTGGAGGAGGGGGCAATAGGCAAGTCTTTGAGATAATCCTTGGGAACAATGACCAATGCAAGTGTTAACTGAAACTGACTCTTGTAAATTAGGCAGTTAAAAATAAAATATTAGTCTCCCTCAACACTGCCTTCCCTATGAAATTTGTCACTGGGTGCTATTCAAGTTCATTGTTTTATTACGTGGCAGTGACTTTGAGGCACTGCCCTTTATACCAGGGAATCATCAGACACACTCTTGACAAACTAAACACAACTGAATCTAGTCAGTTTATACGTTAGAAGTGGTTTGTGATTATGCCAATGTAGTTTTACAGTCACATTTTCCTATTTCTTAAATTTCTTAAATTTTGCTTGTTGTGTAGAAGACCTATTACAAACAAAGGGGGAAAACTGATTATACAAGAAGTACTCTCAAATGCAGATCAAAAACTTCTACTCCTTGTTACAGTAATTTTAGATATGTAACAATTGTAGGTAACTATATTTTCAGAGCCATTTAAATTGTTTGCAGTGTTTATAGCAATGTTGGGCTCACCCTCTCATATAAATTGTGTAAGGGTTTTTTTTTGTTTGTTTTTTAAATCCAGCATATAGGAAATAGTAATGATTTCTATCTCCTCTCCAAAAAGTTAAGTGAACTCATAAAAATTAAGTAGATTAACTTAGAAAATATGGCTGGTTGTGGGAGGCAGAATTCAGAGAACTTAGAGTAATATGAATGCTTCCATTTAAGGCTACGTTTACTCTTCAAGCTAGGGGTCTGATGCCCAGCTCTTCTGCAGATGCTCAAGGAGAGCTAGCCCGAGTATAAACAGCAGTACGTCTGAAGTAGCACAGGCAGCAGTAGTACATACTCACAGGATTCAGGGATAGTGTATTCAGCACGGCTAAGTCATACCAGTGCCCTTGCCACCACAGCTACACTAATACTCCTGCTAGCTCTCATACATGCTCACACTAGGTTGATATGTGAGTTGGCACTCACAGCCCTAGGTCATAGTGCAGATGTAGTCCAAGATGACAAACACTCCTGTTTTCCTTACAAACACCAATCATCTGCACGGGCACTAACAGCCACACCTATATAGTACTGTACCAGGTGAAGGGGAAAATCTGTGGGATTTTTTTTTTTTTTAAGAAAGCTACCCTTCCCCACCACATAGATTGATAGGACAACTAGTTTTCCTAGGCCAGGAAAACTGATAGTATCCCTTTGAAGGGCACACTCTACTCTCTACAAATAAGCATTCACTACTAAGCACTTCATGTTGTCCAGGAGAGCAGGATGCCTTCACGCAGCATCATCAGAACTTCTCCAGCAACGGTAAAATAAGGGCTCAAAGACTTTACAGACAAGTCCAACCTTTATTTAAAACTACATTTTAAACCATTTTAAAATTACTAAACAAATCACAATGAATAAAAAAGATTAAGACAGAAAAAGAACAGTGCAGTAAGAGTAACTAGAGGATTCAGTTACAGCTGTTTAAACTGCCCTGGGCAGAAGTTAGCATATCTATCCTAAAGGCAGTAGTGTGTCAAACTAATTTACATTTTTATACAAATTCAAATTGAGTGAAGTTTGTGCCCATTTTCTATATGCACTGGTATATGTGGAGAGGGGCTAGGAAGGAGTTTCTGGAAAAAATGTTCATGCACTTTGAGCTCCAGCAGTTTCTGCAAAATAAAAATTGTACTCATTAATGTCCAGGAACAATTACTGAATCTCAAACACACATTTTAACAGGTATATGTTTAAAAGTATTGCTGAGAACATCTTGACAAAACAAGTCCCTCCTCATTGTTGGTCTATACACAGTTTGCACATTGTGTTAGGTTGCACCTATTCCACTATCATGTGGGCACTCGGATTTCAGATAAAAAGCACCCTAATGCAATTACCAACTTAAGCAAAATGGAAAGAGGGTACTCAACCCACAATTAGTGTCCACAGAAAGGAGCTCCATCAATTTAACTAGTTTGGTTTAGAAACCAATTAATTCAGTGCAAAATGTACTCCATGAACTGTTTGCTACTGACCTTTCTGGAGATGGTCAGTAGCCAATATAAATTGCGAGTTTGATTTTCTAGCCCTCATTGGCTCTTCAGTTGCCTATGATGTAACACTAAGCATATGGCTGCATATATTTGTTGAAATAAAGGGTCAAACCTAGCTATATTATTATTAGGCAATGTTTCTGGGGATTTCCTCCAATGCTCCTCACTCCCATTCTCCAAACATTGTATCGTAGTTTAAATAAATTACCGAAATAATTGAAACCAGCGTGATTATATTGCAGTATTTTGACAAGTAGAATATGCAGAATTTTTAATTTTTTGGTGCAGAATTCCCCCAGGAGTAACTGACTTATATCTTACACAATCACATCCTTCCTTACCATTAACTTCCATTAGAAAAGGATTGCTTCTTTAGTCACAGTCAAGAATATCCTGACTGGTAAAAATTAATGGAAGCAGCAGCAGCAAACAGAACATTTATGTCAATACACATTTTCCAGTATGTCATAATGAAAACATTGACAATCAGAACATGGAGTTTTCTTGCTTTACTCAGCAAAAACCCTGAAGGGTTTAGACCCTAATAAAGCTTAACTCTCCCAAGAGGAGATTAAGGCGTTAGGAATTTAAAGAATCTCTCACCAGGTTCTTTTAGTGTTTGAGAGTCTCCAGCTAATTCTTCACTTTGCATTCCATCACCATCTAGTATTGCATCAGACAAAGTGTTTGTCTGGGCTTCCGCCACCATTTTATTCATTAGATCTGCCTTGGGAGTGGATAAAACAAATGAGTTTCCAGAGTCATGTATATTTCTTCCCTTCCTGCATCACCCCAAATTAAAAAAAAAGACTCATTTCTGTGATGGGCACTTCTAAGTACAGAAAACCTCAAGCAAAATACCTCTGAATATATTGTAAGTTTAAGAGGCAAGTCCTCAACTCTCACAAAGTCATCTTCATCAGACTTTTGACTTATGTTTCCGGACCCAGCTTCCTGTTGATGACAGAATTTATGACATTTTAAGAAGAAAGCAGAGAGGTGCATGATTCTGTTCTAACTACAGATACCTGATAACTAAAAATAAAAGAAATTAAGAGAGATATTTTAAGTGCTTGTATGCTCAATTTAACCTACAAACTGAATGAGTCTGGAGAGAAGGCTTAACTTTGAAGGGACATTTTATATTCAAGAAAGACAATATGGAAACACAAATTATACGTACATATTCAGTCACTAACACAGGTGACTCTGTATCAGGGCTTCCAGCCATAGAGCTTTCTGGGCTTCCTGTCAAGGATTTGGTTTCTATGCACATTGTTTCTGATATCTGAATTTCATTTACTAGTAATGAAGGGCTTGGCTCTTCTGTTGCTGACACCTTGGTAGCACTAACAGACTCAGGTGCACTGACTGTTAAAAGTTTCTTATTCTCCAGCATATTGAGATAATGAGGCAAAACAGCAGGAACATCTTGTTCATCTAAAGACACAAAGCATTTTAAACAAGACATGGATTTTGACAAAGTAAATGGCTTCTTAATATTTTGTTTAAAAAAAAAACAAAAAACCCAACAACCACCTTCAAATGAATAACAAAAGCAAGTTTCCAGCAGCTATTAGTCAGTATGTCTTTGACATGAACAGAACAGGAACAGAAATTGATTCTGCTGAAACATTTGAGAGGGCAACAGCCTTGTAAACACTCACTGCAAACTAAAATGAACCTAATTAAAAGCCAATATATCAAGTTACAGATACCACATATTAAATACCTTTCTGAAGTTTATAGGCTAACCTTAATGTCAAGAATAATTCTGTGAATACAGAGATCAATTTTGGCAAAAAACATGACCAGATCAGATGCACAGTAAGCAGTTCAGTATTTCAGGCTTTTTTTTTTTTTAAGTTATTTCAAAGCATGTATAAGAGCAATACTATAAAGCCATAATTTACAAGAAACTCATCTACCCCAGTAGGTCATTTAAAAATGTTGTCAGTGTATAAATAGTGACATCAAAATCAGAAATATTTTCAGTTTAGAAATTAGTGCAATTATTTACTGGTAAATTGTTAAAGTGCGAAAGTACACTCATTTTAAGTTGTTTGGTACTAAAACAGAGTAATCCTTCGCAGAGTTTTGGAAAGTTAATCAACCTGCAGTTGTTGTTAAACCACAGATTTGTTAAGATTGTTAATTTAAAATTCTGATGTTTAAATTAGCTTTTTAAATCATCCACAAACTTTATATCAAAACAAAATGTAAAATACAATCTGCTGAAGGCAAGGTTAGTATTTTTATGATGAATCAGCATATCGTGATTAAGTTAGTTTTCTTCCTTACACTGAAGATATTGACAGAGACTTGTGACACTATTCCCAGTAGCAGGTACAACTTTAGAACAGACTGGTGCATGTAGAAAGGATCTGGCATGAATGTTGTTGAAGTTAAAGCACAATTATTATTATGACTGATGGGAACTTAAATGGCAAATGTACAATATGAGGTGCACATAACTGTCTGCTTTTTTTTTTTAGTCTGCGTATGATCTTCTTACATAAACATTTTAAAGAGTACAGTGTGCAGAATTTCTTAATGTTTTGCATGACTGCTGAAGCACAACAGAATCCACAGAGACACAGAGCTGTCAATCTATGAGAGGAACATGGGTCAGTGCAGAAAACACAGACTACTGCTAATTGTCTGTAATAGAAAATATATCTTAGGTGAGATAAGAAGCAACCACCATGACATGCGGTAGACTTGCCATCTTTTGCCAATAAGTAGCCAAGAACAGAAGGGCAATTTATTTTTGGAACAGTTATAGGAGGGTTGACATTTTCCCATCACTTCTCTAGTAGATATGTACTTGAGTTAGTCCCCATCTAATGTAAGGTTTCTTACACAGTAAAGATCACTTAAATAATTTTAAAAGCCTTATATTATTGACAATGAAGGATGAAAATGGCAGGGAGTGAGAAGCAGGCACAGCAGCAATTATCTGTTGATTATGAAATTCAAACTTCACTTTCCAGTTTACTAAAACATTATCCTCATCAGCTATTATTCATGGTTTTTTTCCTTGATACAAGAGTTATTCAATTAAAATTGTGTGAACCATGATATCAAAACAGTCCTGAAAGTTATGCCATGGACAAATGTCAAAACGCAACCCTATCATATACACTCAATTATATTGAGGTTTCTCTTTTAAAATGCTTGGTTTTTTCTCATTTAAAATAATTAGATTACAGCACGTGCAAGAATCAGTAAAGCAATCCAATTAAAAAAAATCTAAAAAATTCTTACGAGTTTATTCAACTTCTTCCTTCTTGTAGAAGGCAAATTCACATGAAAGCGATAGTATGTTTTTTTGTTATGTACATAATTTAAAGTTTTACTCAGATCTTACCTTTAGAACTAATAGATTTCTGCTTAGATGATAAAATCTCATACTCATTTGGTTTATCAGATTCATCTGTTGAAATCTATATGGCAAAAATCATGTTTAGACAATCATGTTTAACTTCTATTAGGGAGAGTTTAGTATTTCATCTAGTCTACCCCTCCCTGTCCCAAGTCCCCCCCACCAGGTATGCTTGTTCCTTACAGTATAAGCGCCAACATCTTGTCTATATTAGTTTTAAATTCTCAGTAAGTTCCACTGTTTACTACTTAGTTGCTCTTCCATAGATTAAAAGATCTCACTGTTAAGATGTTTTTACCCGATAGCCTTCGTTTTCCTTTTACCTTATTAGTCCTCATCATAAACCCATACATCAAACTGAAAAGCTCCTCTATCAGCATTTACATCATTCAGTACTTTTAGGCAGTTATACTTGCCTACCTCTTGTTCATTTTGCTAAATTGCCTATTTTTTAAAGGTCTTCATAGGTCAGTCCTTTCAACCCTTCACTCATTGGTAAATTAAGGAACAAGTCTCTAGAACCAAATCATACTCATTCAAGAGTTTCTAATGAACAATGAAGTGACTCAACAGCTAATAAAATACTGAAATTTTATTTTGAAATTTGCTACCATACTAGAAGGCTGGAGAGTAGCCAGTAGTTGTACCTATCTTTTTAAAAAGCTCTAGAAGTGATCCTTGAAATTACAGCCTAGTAAATTTACTTCAGTGCAGTTAAACTGCATTGAAAAAAATTCAGAATACAATTATAAAGCAAGTATTGGCACACTGGATGATGGAATGGCTTCTGCAAAGGCAAACTGAGTTTTAGTTATCTACTACAATTTTAGAGGGCCTATCAACAAAACAACGAAGAACGAACCATCACCTGACATGAACATTAACCCAGCAAAATTCAAACTGGAAATTTAAAATAAATATATTTATTTATTTAACACTGAAGGATGTGGTACATTTTCTCTCACTTGGTGTCTTTAAATCCAGGCTGGATATCTCTACAATATATGTCTTACTTCAACCATAAGTTGTTGGGCCAGATGCCAGGAATCACTATGTGAAGTTTGATGGCTTGTATTTTGCAGGTCAGACTAGATGACTGTATCAGTTCTACTTCTGACCTTAAAAATATAAGACGACAAGTGATGGGACTAGATGAATATGAAGTTTTAAATGTTGACAATGTATGAGACCTGCAAACTTCTCTGGAAAATCATCCTATTCAAAGTCAACTCTCTTCTCAAATTTTCTCTCTTTCCAATTTGGTATGGGGGGAAAAAAAAGGCTTTATCTATCTAGTCATTACTTATTTCTAATTTAAAGTAACAACAGTTTGACAAAACAAATGGCTACTGACCAAATAGGTGTTATAATAAACTGAATTAACATTCACTGAAGGTGGGAAATGAACAGCAAAAATATTAAAGCTAGAAACCATGAATCTGAATAAAGCGTGAAATGCACCCAAACTGAGTGGCGTCACAGGGTCACAATGCAACCGCCTCTCTGTCTCCACTTATGGAGGGGCGAATGCTCCAAACCAAAGTATTGCTGCCACCACATGGGCCAGGTCACACCACCTGAAGTGGGGAACCTGGCCCTGTCCTATGGGACAGGAACCACTGCTGGGGGGAGTGCAGGGTGGGCTCTTTCTCCAAACCCTTCCTTCTTTCCTCCCACCCCCGCCACCCTACAGGCTCCCTGCTCTCTCCCAATCATGGATATATTGTGGTTTTCACGCACCTCTGCTGTAAAATGTATTAAAAATTGGCATGCCAAATTCTAGTCTTAATTGTAAGGCCAGAAGATACAACTGATCTAGTCTGACCTCCTGCATATAACACAGGCCATAGGACTTGCCTTTGAACAAGAACACCACTCTTTTTGAAAAACATCCAATATTGATTTAAAAGTTTCCATAATGGAGAATCCACCACAACCCTTGATAAGATGTTCTAACAGTTAGTTATCCTCCCTATTAAAAAATTACATCTTATTTCCAGTCTGAATTTGTCTAGCTTCAACTGCTAACCATTGGATCTTGGTCTCCTATATTGAAGAGCCCTCTTATCACATTTCTGTTCCCCATATAGGTTTTCCAATTCTTTTATCACTCTCAAGGCTCATCTCTGAACCATCTTTAATTTATCAACAATCTTCTTGAACTGTGCACAGCAGAACTGGACACAGTATTCCAGTGAGGTTGCACTAATGCCCAATATAGAAGTAATATAGCCTCCCTACTCGTACTCAAGATTGCCTGAGTTACAGATCCAAGGATTGCGTTAGCTCCTGTTGGCCACAGGGTCACACTGGGTGCTCATGTTCAGTTGATTATCCTGGGAAGCAGTGATTCTGAAAAAGACTTGGGAGTCATGGTGGAAAGAATCTCCCATTCCTTAAGTATGGCCTACATTCTTTGCTCCCAAATGCATGACTTTAAACTTTGGCCATATTAAAAACACATTGCTTGCTTACCAAGTGATCAAGATCACTTTGTATCAGTGATCTGCCCTCTTCCTTTATTTAGAACTCCCCCAACCTTTGTCCCATCTGCAAACTTTATCAGTAATGATTTTTGTTTTCTTCCAGGTCATTGATAAAAACATTAAATACCACAGGATCAAGAACTGATCATGCAAAATATCCTTACCAACAAGAACTCAAGAAGAATGTATGACAGGAAAAAGGGTATCCATGTATAATATTTCTTTAAACAACCCTAGTAAGTGTAAAAGAAGAAAGGACTGGCATTCAAGAGTACAATGCATAGGTAACTTTCCTTCATTAAAATATTTTTTGGGTACCAACTAGGTTAGCTAAAGTTTGTAGAACTCTGATAATACCTGTCCTTGTTCATTTTCAACTGTAGTGTCATTGCTGGCTTGCAGTGAAGTCTGGACATCCACAGGTCCTTCTTCAAACTCTTCTATTTCGTCATCTTCATTCTCATCTTCCCCACTTCCATAATTAGTTAGAGCTTGTGTTTCCGCTTTAGACAAACCTGAAGTCAGTCAATGCAAGAGTTTCAATATAGCTTAATCACTGATATAAGTTATACTGGCTCTTCATTAAAACTCTTGTCCTGAGTAGTTCAAAAAAATAAAATTCAGACTTTAACTAAGTTCTCTTCATATTCTGGAATAGGAGATAAGGCAACATTAGATACCTAGAACCTCAATGTAACATGATAAATTATACGTCTGTGAGAATGGTTATGACCTGTAATTGTCTTGTGAGACCTTTTCCTGGAATGCAAATATTCTACAGAAACCTGACTGGAAGTACCACCAAACACCACTGCTGTGCTGTAATGTAATTAAGTACTTTTATTTAATGTAAGTCTACTTGAAGAGTACAACCATGATGGAAGCAGAGATATTCAAGGATGGAACACGGGGACATAATTAGGAATAACGCAATGAAGGGAACACATCGAGGTGGAATACCCAGGAAAAGTGTAGTGATAACAATTAGAGCTGAACTGCAGAATCAGAATAATAAAAGGAGAATGAAAGCCATTAGTGCTTGAAAAGATTCATATGAAGAAAGACTGAAATTATCTGCCTTAAAAAGGAGAGGAAAAAGAGGAAAATGATAAATAATGGTACAGAGAAGGTAGATTATAAACTTCCATTTCCCTGCATCTCAACATACAAACTTTCACTGAAATTTAAAGGAAATACTTTCTTCAAACAATGCATTAATAGAGTGCAGAACTCATTGTCAGACGATATCACAGAAACCAAGAACATGACAAGATTCAAAAAGTGATTGGACATGTATGTGGATAACAAAAATAGTTATTAAGGTAAGAAAAAAATCAGAAGTGATGTAAACCACATGCTTCAACATTTAAGACAATCTAACTAGGAGAGATCATGACAAGGCCTTCACAGGAGATGAGGTGGGGGATTTATCCCATATCTGCCTAATGTGGGGTTTCTTGACCCATCCTCTGAAGCTGGCCTGGTGGCTGGCCAACGTTAGACACAGGTTACTAGACTATATGGACCATGGATTTGATCCACTATGAGAATTCCTGTAAGATACAAATCCATGGAATAAATTTGCTAAGTAGTGGAAGCTCCACTGCTTTTGGTATTTAAACCTAGACTGGACAAAATACTAGAAAATGTAGTACTGGAAACAATCGTGCATAGAGAGGAGAATAAACTAGATGAGTTAATAGAAAACTGAGATAAGACCTATTAACCTTATGCATGTATAGCACACACGAACAGTACATCATTAAAAATTTTGTCATAAAATTAGCTGCATGAAGTTACAGTAAAAATCTGAGTAACAACCTATCAAAACAATTAAAAAAACACTTACTTATAGACACCGGACAACCTTCACTCTCCTCATCTTCCTCCTGATCAGAAGCGTCAGATCTCATACTTTGAGGAACTTCACCATCATTGTATATTTCTGATTCTTGTGTGGGTTTAACTGTTTCAGTCTCATCCTTGTCCTAGCCATAAGTAAAAGTAAACCTCTATTGAATAGATTTTCCCCTTATTCTGGACAAGAAGGTTATTGTTACAATTAAGTGCATTGCCTCTGCTGTACTCTGCACTAAAAACTTAGAGGCATGAGGAGAAAAAGCACCCAATGGAACAGATTAAGTACCTCCTTCAACAATCCAAACTTTCTGAGAGAGATTATGAGAAGGACCCACAGTTCCAATTGCCCTCACTTCTTTTTACTAATTTTAAGAATTCACAAAGTTTTGAAGGAGTGAGGAAGTGGGAGTACAGTGTGAATCTCCAACAGCAATACACTGACAGGACACCTCACTGGTCTTTTTCTCCTTACAGAATTGTCCCCTTTAGATCTTTATGCTTGTGATATTAACATAACCACCAATAAGGATGACAGCGTGTCACTGACCAAGGACTGAAAACTGCTCTCTCAAAATAAAATGTCACTATAAGGCACCAGGTCAAGAGAGACCCATGTATGTAACTATGGCTTAGATGTGGCCCCCAAGGACAACTGTGTTAAGAAAATATATGAGAATGACTTGAAAACGTGTTACCTGAGCAGTGTTGAATCAACCTTTTTACTATGGGGAAGCTGTAGCGCCACTACATCCCCAAATGCTGCTCACTGCATACCCTGCAGCTACAGGACCAGCTCTAGGGATAGCCAGGAACACTCCAAATTGCTTTTTGTCCCTTCCTTGCTATAGCTGATCAGCAGCTCCCACGCTGATGCCTACTGCATCACAGGGGAAGGATGAGAAAGTAGTTCTGGTTGCTCCATTGCCTGTTTTCCATCTGCTCTATGGAAACCCCAAAGAGAGCAGGATCACTCCCTAGAGACCATAGCCAGTGTGCAACATGTTAAAGCTACTCTACCTTCCCTGCCCTAGGGGCTGAGCAGAGAGGCTCAGGAGCTAGCTCTATCAGGCTCTAGGCTTTTTGGAAGACCTCCCCTGCTGGGAGAATTCCCAGCATGTGGTTTCTACTCCCTCTGCTCCATCTGAATAGCGCAAAGGGAGCAGCAGAAACAGGGCACCTAAAGTACTGATTGTGGCCACCTAATTATTATATTCAGCCCTCTGGCTGATACCACTTCCATATTTTTTTTCTTTGATAGCTCCTCCCATACAACAATAAGACTGTATATAAAAATCAAATCCACCCTGAAAGCCACAGAAATATCATGAAAGGCCAGAAGAATCTGATCCTAGACACTAATGCATAAAAGCAACTGCATATAGGTTATCTTTGGATCTGAGTCCCTCACCCACAATGTCCTCCCTGCTCAGAATAATAATACCCTTGTTTTTCCTCATAGAAACAACATTCACAATTGCTTAGAGAAGAGTTCTCAGCAGTATGCCTTTTCTTTTTTAAAGACAGAAAGAACTGGGAAAAAGAACGGATATAAAAGCATAAACTCGGCCTGTGTGCGAAGATGTGTTTGAAACAGACAGATCAAATCCAACACATACTCAGTAGCCTTAGACTACTTTATGGAGGCTTGGTGGGAACCAGGCAACTTCAGATCCCAAGGAGACCTCAGAATAGACACCAGGACATTTAGAAGTTTCCAAGACTTCTTTCATGCCAAAGGAGGTGGATCCTTAGACCCAGAACTAAAAGGATTCCAAGAGTCTAGTCTTCAGGCTCCTACAGTAAGCTAGTGCAGCATTGTTCACTATCCTCCATCTGCAAGAAGTAAACCCTGTGCTCACAAAGCAACCTCAAAGAATATTCATGTGCAAGGCACAGACAGACAAGGCAAGTGACTCTTAACATCAAATGAGTGACACCAAGCACAGTTCAAATCTTGCCTGTTTGCAGAGATCTGCCACAGAGCCTACCAACACCACAACCCTGAGTAACAGAGAGGGAAATAAGGTAGCTGACAGAGCTGAGTGGTCATTTGGAGTCAAAAGAAGCAGGAGTTGATCATACAACGGTGATTAGTCAAATAATCCACACAAAAACCATGCTAATCGTGAAGGGTGCAGAAAAAGGTTCCTATCCTCATAGCTAGCCTTTATCAAGAAGGAGCTGAAAGTGGCTGGAGTCACAACTCCTCTTTATAACCTCTTTGTTTGGACCTGCAAAGTGGCCACTTCGCTATGCTTTTCAAGATGATTCTGCATTCACAACATTGAGGGAAAACATCCCACAATGAGGCACTACAGAGGCAGTTTTTGAGAACAAGTACTGAAAAGGAATAATGATGTGGTTCTACTCTGAAGAAAGATATTAAAAAAAGACATTGAGAAATTCCATGTTTATTGTGTCTATTTCTACATCAATTCTGCTAAGTTTATAAGCTATTTTTGTTTGTTTTAAACTGCCAACCCTGCAAACTATTATTGGGATCTCAAAGTCAATCTTGCTCTTTCACACTTGCATCACCGTTAACAGAGATCCTGCAGTTCTCATTATGGTTTCAGTTAAACCTGATATACCCTTTGTGTTCAAAGAGATTTCACAACTGTGAATGTCTTTAATGGGGATGCACAAAGATAACTGAGGGCAGAATCTGGCGCTGCAACCAGAATTTAATGCATAAGAAATCGAATTAAACTCAAGTGTCTGTAAGCTGGGATGGCTCTGCTGTGCTAACAGAATGAAAATGAGTAAATCTTGGTCACTAAGTAATCTGCCATTATTGAATACATACAGAAGGGAATCTACTGATTAAGGGAGTTCACTTTCTTCTACATAAATCATTTTTCAGAAAGCTGCACTTTAAAAGATAGGTTACAGTACACATTGTGTTTCAGAGACAACTAAAGTAAAGAGTTGGTAACAGTCTAAGGAGACAGAAGAGGTATTAATAGGATATTTTCAATCAAAATTGAAATTCTGAAATATTTGCTTTCCAGTAATCAGAGTTAAATGGATTGTTCAGAGACATTGGGTTTGTATTATCACTTTTGTTCAAATCACTACTAAAAATGCACTGAAAGTGATAACTAATGACTTCTGAAATTCTCCTACAAAAGGAGGAAAGACCGTTACAGTTTTAAAAAATAAGTATAACCTACTTTGTCTTCATCAATATCTTCAGCGAATGAACGAACGCCTACCTCAAGAACTCTCTTTGCCTAGAAGACAACCAATTAAATTATCTTCAATTCTGAACTGAAAATATCCATTTTACAAAAATTTAGTCTACATATAAATCCACATTTAAATCAGAAATGGCTTTGAAATATTGGAAAAAATTGACTAAGCAGTGAAAAAACCCTTACTTAGAATTATGTTTATATATCATGCCTACTATTATAAATTCAATCTAAAAAATTGCAATAAAATACTCTAGCAAATATTTCTCAAGTCTTGTTGTAGTTTTTGAAGGGATACATCTTTAAATAGGTGTCATCACTATCTGGGAGTTACAATACTCATTCAGAAATGCTTTGCTGGGTTTCTTACTGTTTAGTTATATGTTTTAAATGAATATTTAGGACTCTTGTACTATCCCAATTTCACAGATATGTTCTATTCACATTAAAATGAAATTAGTTGAGCTGCATTTTTTTTAATTTGAGACTTCTAAAGAAAGCTACTAGGACGTTCATTAAAATATAAAATGGGAACAATTACACTACATAAAAGAAGTAATTAAGTAGTTGCATAATGCTATGGTGGGGTAGTATTCATTTAGATTATACAAAGTATTTTTGTTTTAATTTAGTTTTTTCTACGGTAAGTTCATTATGAACCCTGAGGATGCTGCAATGACATTCTTTAAGTGCCACCATGTGATCCCACAGCCTAGAACTAAAAGTGGTCATGATACATGCTGTTGGAATAGATGGTGCCAACAATACTCTTATTTTCATTACAGGAGGAGAATTTCTATTACACGCTTATTCATCGATTCCAAGGCCAGAAGGGACCATTGTTTTCATCTAGTTTGACTTCCTGTGCAAGACAGGACATAGAAATTTCCACAAAATAATTCCTGTTTGAACTAGAGCACATCTTTTAGAAAAAAGATCCAGACTTGATTTAAAAATTGCCCATGATGGAGAATCCATCACAACCTTTGGTGTTGTTCCAATTGTTGTTTACCTTCACTGTTAAAAACATACGCCTTATTTCCAAACTGAATTTGTCCACCTTCAACTTGCATGTTTCTTTTTAATAAGAGGTTAACATTTTATTTACATTCCTTATTGAAGTTAGTCATACTTCCAAGAAACCCTGCCAAAACTGAAACGTTGCCAGATTGGTCATTGACATAGCAGCGTAAGTAGTCTCACTGAAGTAGTGGATGAAAGGGCAGAAGGTGCAGGGCTAGAGAAGTGGTGCAGTGGGGAAATTGAAAGAACATACTCATGAGCCCAATTCTACAACTACTTACTCAAATGAATAATCTCATTAACTTTAATGGGACAACTGACCTGAGTAAACTCACTCGTGCATATTTATAAGGTTGGACCCTATGTTTTTTGCTTATGAGGAAAAACAGAAAAATGTGACAGGAAGAGCATTCTCTCTGAAGTCTTCCATGCACTAGGCCACTGATGTGTCTATATAGAATCATTTTTACTGTGATGTCACATTAATAGAAATAAGTTTTTAGAAGTCATATGTTCTTTTTTTCCTAGGAAAAGTTTTTAAAATAATTAAGTTAAACATACACATATCAACTGAAACCAGAAAAATTACATGCTTAAAAGAAAAAGCTTAAGCAGTTAACCTCTTTATCATAAGGTTGTATCACTCCCGCTGCTTCCATTTTACTTTTGCATCTTTGTTTTACAGTAATACTGTTGCTGTCCAAGTCTTTCATGAGTTTAAAGAAGGCTAGTTCATTAAATAAAACTTCAGAGATCTCCACAAGAAGATCCTCTCCACAATCTTTTAGTTTTCTACCAGCAAATTTTGCCAGTGAATCCTGTCAAAAGAAAAATAGTTCTTCAGTATGAGTCATGATCTTAAAACTGAAATGAAGACTAAATAGCTTTTCCTTATATACCCCTGAAGATCAGGAACTTAGCATATTACAAACAGAGCTAAGCTAGTTAGAAAGATTGTCTAGGTAGCTTAAGTGAAATCCATCATGACGTAACATGGAGCTCCTCATTACCAGGTCATGGCTCTGAATTGGCCCCAAGCCTATGGCAGTAAAAATTCATGATCACTTGATGACTTTCCAGTGATCCACATGAAGTAAATTTCTAGTTTCAGCACAGTACAAGTCTCTGCCCACAAACATAACCATCATTATGGTTGCCTTTAAAGGCAATCTCAGCAGATGTATTTCTCCACAAGTATTTTATTTTAAATATTTGTTCATATTTTATAATTTAGTTGCTGCTTATTGTGGAAGGTATCAGGATTCCCAGAACTTGACTGTTCTTTGTATCCAGGCATGTAATAGGCCAAAACACAAGACGAGGGCAATGCAAACTTGTCTACTCACATTGCTCAATTCTGTTATAGAGAACCATATATAGAGTGCTCTCAGTACTGTCAACACACACAATCACTGCGGTTTCTGGGCACTAATGAAAGGGTGGTTTAATTTTAATCAAATACTTGACTTTCTGACCAAATTCCAAGTTACGTTAATATCAATTATGCTGGCAGCTGGTTCATAGGTTTCAAATCTATATTCATGTTGCCAGATTTGTACTACTGTCTGATCCTGAGAAACCAATTGAGAGTGAGATATCAGAAGAGGTGATATTTATGTGAGGAAACAATGTACTATTTTATTAATATGTCAAAGAAGAAGGAAGAAGAGAGGCAAGGGTTTGTGTCACTGAAAGTATGCTCGATTGGAAATTTATTACCTGATTTTCAGAAGTCAGTTGGAGCTGCAAGTTGCTAGGCACTATTGAAAATCAAGATCACTATAGTACAGTTTTAAGGAATGTTTACACTAGAGATTGTGTATCTGCTGCAAAGTATCCAATTTGCAATATAGCCCAAAACAAAAATTTATGAAGAGAAGTTACTGACCTGCAGTATGCCACCAAGTTGCTTATGAAAAAATTTCACAAATTCTTTGCTTTCATCATTTTGTTGTGTAAGAGTCAGGACCATACGTCTTACTGATGTCAATAGCTGAGAAGAGCATACTTCATCCATGTGTTCCTAGCAAATCCCAGGGGATAAAGAAAATTATCACAACTTTAAAAAGTGGTCACTACATCATATCTTGAAGCTGACATTTACAGACAGACACTTTTCCAGAGCTGTAACATGTTCTGGGAACACAGTTAAAGCATGGTTCAGTTTCATCCTATTCACATGGCACAACCAAGTTGTGTTTTTAACCCATGTCATAACCTTCATGGTCCCACACAGGAGGAATTATAGTAAAGACCTTATTTATATAAAATCTAAGCCTAACCGAGTCCTATTCCACCTTCCCAATATAGTTACTTCACACCAGCCACCAGAAATTTTACAATCATCTTATGATCTTCAGATACTCCGTGGCTGTGAACATTTAAAACCCTATATATGCTGGATGGCACTGTTAAAAGATATCTACAGTTGTAAGGCTCTTTGAATTCATAGGCAAACCTCAAAAGTTCCCACCATCAGGAATTGTGTTAAACCATCAGGCTACAGAGGTCAGCCAGTAGGAATTATTTAAAATGTCAGCCAGTAGGAATTATTGTCACAGATCTAACTCACTTACATTGTGTGCAGATTACGGTGGTGACAACATCAGAGTAAGATTGGTTGTAAGTTAATCATTTCTGCATTTACACTTCAACTTGAAAAGTTCGTTTTAGAGTAGATGGGGTCCAAAATTTATCTTAAATTGGAAAGTTAGTTTAAACCATACATATAGAGAAGCTACTGCTGCTTCATAATTTGTTTTTGTACAACTATGTTGTGTGATAATTTTCCTGATGAACAAAAGTTCAGAAATAAAAATCTCTTACCTTCAGAAAAGGGATGACCTCTTTCATAATTGCTTTAATCTGTCGGTCAAGCTGCTGAGTATCTATACGAGGACATGGAACAGAAGAAACTCCACTAGGCTGTGGCACACAGGGACTCTCGCCAGTAGATTGACCTTGTAAAATAAAGTGTATTCAAACCATAAGATATCTCTATTTAATAAGTATCAGTTTCAAAAAGTAAACTGTACATCTAAGTTAAAACTACATGTTTAGTTATGGCAGAAATCCTATGCAACTTAACTAAAAATTACAACAAAGTACAATTAAGATGGAAATGAATTGTCAGGTGAATAGTTCCTGATATTATCTACAGATACTGTTTTCAAACACAAAATAAAAATACTTATATATGTGCATACCTTCTAATTTAACAGCAGAAGCACTGTGGAGATTACTACAGCAGCCTTCGGAGTCCAGGGTACTTTCTGCTTCAGTTTTCATACGCTCATATTCCCTCATCCTAGCCAATGCCTGATCTAAGTGAATCACGGTGTTGCCTATGTTTAGAGCAAAAATACTTTTTATAAGTTTTTTAAAATGTACATTAAGGTTTGCATATGCAAACACAATCTGCATAATTGTAATAACGAATTAAAAAGTAAGATTATATTTAAGAGCCATAATTACTTAGGATACAGGAGGTATATATTTTAGAGTTAGTCAAAAGTATTTAAGTGTTTCACATACATTAATTGCCAGTATTATACTATATAACGTTTACCAAGATCATCAGTGGCAAAAGGTTCAAAATTTGAAGATGTAGACATGGTACTGCCATTGTCCGCATCATTTTGTTCACAATCTCTACTTGCTCCTGTGTCAAAGTTCTTCTCAAAAGTTTCCTAAAAAACATACAAACAAATTTACACAAAGCAAGCATATGTCCTGCTTCCTCAAATATCCCAGCAAGTCACTGATTCTCTCTTCACCCTGCCCCTAAGGTTACAAAATGTGTTCCCAGACTTCCATACTGGGAATGACCTAACTTAAGAAGGAGGTAACATAGGGTGCTTCTGCAATGATCTATTTTGTATCCTTATATAGGTAACATAATTGAATAGGGCATTGGTGTTAGTGATTTCGTAACAAACTACAGAAAGTTTTAAGTCTTTGGGATTCTAGTGGGAAGTGCCGTCACTCCCTATAAACAGCCCCAGTTAAAGAATCTCTCATCCTCCCACTCCTGAAGCAGTTTTGACAGCTGATGGATTGAAGAGAATTGCTGCAAGTTCCTGGTAGAATCTCTGTCTCAGATATGAAGTAATCTGGGTTATTTACATTAACTGCAAGGCACTGAGTCTTCCTTACCATTCATACCAGCTTTTATGCTAGTTTTCAATATTAAATGAGACAAGATTCTACATAATTCCCATGTGAAGATATCCTGTAGCAAGTTTCTTCTTACAAGCAAGTGACTACTTATAAGCTAGTGTAGGTTTTGGAAAACAAGTCATTATGGTGAGTGCAGCATAACAACCTGCACAGAAACTGAAAGATGAAGAAATGAATTTCATATTAAACTAGTTTCTGAAGATAAAATAAAAAAATAAAATTTAAAAAAAACACAAAACAAAAAAATCCTTACATCATCAGTTGTAGCAAGACTTTCACTAGGAGTAAGTTCAGAGTTTGAAGCCATCCATGTAGCTGAATTCAGAGACTTCGTGCATTCTCCTTTTTCATTGTTCTCAGATATGTGTCTAGTCACTATATCCTAGAAAAGATAATGAATCTTAAATCTATATTGTGAAGAAAGTTTATTCAATGCATAAATGTAAATAAAATGTTTTGCATACCTGTAACGCATACAATGCTCTTTGCCTCAAGTAGTCTGTATTTAGCAGCTGAAGCTCATGGAAAAGTTCAATAAGAAAATGTGGACGAGATTCATTTTGAGATATCAGAGTAGCTACTTCAGAATAAATGGTGTCTCGCAAAGCTTCAAACATGGAAAGATCGCTACCAGTTTCTGTAGAAGAATAAAGGAGCCAGTCTATGCTCATGAAATTCTTGATAGTTCTCTCTCTATTGACATATACCTCAATTATATTTGAAAACTTTACCTTGGATTCAGCTTACATTTTAAGCAGCTGAGCAAGTTTACTGTTTCTTAAAGCTTAGTATTTCCTGAAGGCTACAAAAATTAAACATAATACAATTATATTTTCGACCAGTGGTTTTCAACCTTTTTTCATTTGCGGACCCCTAAAAGATTTAAAATGGGAATGTGGACCCCTTTGAAAACCTTAAGAGTCTGCAGACCACCAGGGGTCCACGGGCCACACGTCGAAAACCACTGTTTTAGACAGTTTGCCTTCATGTAAGCATTTATGTATAACATAATTAAAATGTACCATACACTCCCATGTATTAGAAATTAGGACAAGCTTTTTGTCTTTGTTGTTTTTCTTAAGCTTCTGAATGAAAACTTTAAAGGTGTGGCATATAATTGAGTATATTATGCACAAACACATATATATGGACACAGGTTTTGAGAGTAGGTAGAACGCTTTTTGAAAACCAGGCCTCTAAGATATTTCAAGCTTGGCATCCAAAATCACAAGCTTACTTTTGAAAAATCTAACATTATACATAACACATCCTCTTTAAAGAAACAAGGAAACAAAGAAAATCTGGGCTGGTGCTAATTTCTACATTCTAAAGGGGATATTCACCAAACTGCTTAAGTCCCAACAAAACCTTCTGCAACACTTAAATCCTATTGATAGGCTGCACATGGGGAGGCAGAATGCAATGGCTGTGGATGGGAAAAGAGTCTCCCTCCAAACTATGAACAGGCTAGTGCAGACGGGGGCATAGCCCAGAGAACACGTGCTTAGAGGAATCCAGTGGCCCACAAATGCCAGGGGGCAAAGGCTAACATTCCAGTAATGCTACAATAGGACTAAATTTCATCCCATCTTCATTTGAGAGAAAGAGACACTAATTGAGCTTTTTGCAGAAGTGAATTTATTCCTCAGATTTTAGACTCTCACCTCTTATTAATTGTTTGTTCAACATTTTGATAAGGATGCAAGGATAAAAAGGGTCTCCATTCATTTGAAAATAAAAGTACTGTACTCCTGAGGGAATTCTGTGCCAAAAAATTGAAAATTTTGTGCACATTTTAAAATTCTGCGTATTTTATTTGTCAAAATAACACAATGTAATCGCACTATTTTCAAATACTTGCTGACAAATATTTTGAAATAAATTACCAAAATAAATTGAGAATGGTCCAATTACACTGTTATGATGTTACTGTGCTATTTTGACAAAAAATATGCAGAACTTTGCAGA
Organism: Natator depressus; assembly: GCF_965152275.1. Lineage (NCBI taxonomy): Eukaryota > Metazoa > Chordata > Testudines > Cheloniidae > Natator > Natator depressus. The sequence continues at coordinate 83,749,614 of NC_134237.1, forward strand.
ATTTTAAAATTTTAGTGCAGAATTCCCTCAAGAGTACCAGGGTTCTTTGTGGTGCAATCTGGGTGCAGGCAGCTCAGTGGCGATCTGGGTGGGATCCGGATCCACAGGGGCTTGTTGGGGCTTCTGGGTGCAGGGGGACTGGGACCCTGCAGGGGAGTTCAGGTGAAGGTGGTTAGGGCTCAGTGGTGGGGGGTCGGTGTGGGGGGTTCAGCAGAGGTGCTAGGGGAGTGGGTCTTGGTGGGGTGGGGATCTGGGTGCAGCTGGTTGGGGCTCGGTGGGGTGGGGAGTCCAGGTGTGGGGGGCTCCCAATGTAAGGGGGGAGCCTTTGGGGGATGGGTGCAAGGAGGGAGTGGAGTGAGGGGACTCATGGGGGGGTTCTGGGTGCAGAGGCTCCCAATGCAGGGGGGTGAGGTTTTGGTGGGGGACGGAGGGTGAGACTTGGCAGGGGGTCCAGATGCACAGGGGTTGGGTGGACAGGGGAGCAGTTCCCTGTATTGTGACACCCTCCCACCCTGTGGCTGAGGAGCAATAGGGCCAGAAAGCAGGGGGAGGGATAGCTCAGTGGTTTGAGCATTGGCCTGCTAAACCCAGGGTTGAGAGTTCAATCCTTGAGGGGGCCATTTAGGGATCTGGGGCAAAAATTGGGGATTGGTCCTGCTTAGAGCAGGGGGTTGGACTAGTGACCTCCTAAGGTCCCTTCCAACCCTGATATTCTGTGATTCTGGGAGGGATCACTGTATGAGGAGCTGCTCCCCCAGTCCGCCCACCCCCCATACATCCAGACCCCCCCACACCCACCCTTCCCAGCCAAGTCTCACCCCCCACACCTGGAACCGCCCCAGAGTGCAGAGCTTCCTACAGCCAGGTGTGGGTTCTGGGGGTTGATCTGACCCAGCCCTGGCTGCTCCATGCAGGGGAAGAGGAGGGGGAAGTCCGTCTCTGTCCTCCTCCTGCCACCCCTCACCCAGGACTAAACGTCCCTGGGAGGCTGGGGCATCCCCGAACCCAACATACACACACTCACCCACCCACCCCACGGTCATTTACCTCTCCCACGGCTGCCTGAACAGACGCGCCTGCGCTGCGGGGGATGGTGAGTGAGCACTGATACAGCTTCTCTTTGCTTCCCCACAGAAAAATAGTTTCTGTGGGGAAGCAAAGAGAATCTGTGGGGGGGACGTGTTTCTGCATGCACGCAGTAGTTCAGAATTTTCCTCAGGAGTAGTACTGTAAGTTCCATTAACTGTTTCATGTAAGTAAAGTTAACGATTTAAAAAAAAAAGGGGGGGGGGGAGGGGTTAAGGGAAGTGTAGTCCTTGGAAAACTCAGTAAGCTTACTGATCCTAATAAAGGGCCATTTCCTACTATTTCAAAGTAACAGAAGTACTACGGGATATAGTTCTGTTTTTCTTCTTTAATTAAAATACAGTTGAATGTTTGTGGCTTATAACAAAGTTTACTAAATTATTCAAGAATGCAGACAAATATATTAAATCTACTATCAGATGTTAGTTTAGCAGTCTTACAAGTGTGCTTAAATGCAGTTTTATTTTTTAAAAGACTAAAATATAATGGTCGTCTTTCAACATTTACTGACATACTTAAATGTACTTTGCTTTTCAGTGGCAGACTGAATCCAATCATCAATTCTACCAAAGCTGCAGGCTAGTAACTAAGGGCACAAGAACGCCCCCTGTAATTAATTTTACTATGTTCAACATGCATATTTTGTATCAAAATCAGTTATTAATGCAATTAACCATATTGTACTTTATATAGGAAAAATATGAAGTACAAACCAGAAATGATACAAGGTAGCTGTGTTATCGAATATACAGCAAAACACAAGGTTCTTGTTTTCCTGGGGTTGGAGTGGGGGGTTGTTTTAAATAAAATACTCGCAACAATATAAATTAGTATACATAATGCTAATTCACTAAAAGAGCTCTCGAGAAACACAGTTTAGTTCTAGAACACAAACTAAGAAAAGTAAGTAGCTGTGAACAGTTTTGAAGCTAAGCAATTAATGCATTACCTCGGGCTTCAATGCATGCATTTCTGTTAGACTGCTGCAGTATTCTCCTAGCATGTGCTGTAGGAAAGCGGGGACAGACAGTGATAAACACAAAAATGTGTACTAGAAATAAAGACTCGTCTATATGAATCAGTGGGAGGAAGACTCATTAAAATGACACTAAACTGAATCTACAGAACTAGTGGAGGGGAGAAGGGGGTTTGTTTGTTTAGGAAGTTTTGTGTTTTGTTTTAAGCAACTAAAACTAATTATCCCAACTAGAAAAGAAATACAATCTAATCTGGTCAGCATTAACTGACAAATACCAGAGATATTCAAAATATTTAACCTAAAACAAAGAATCAGTTTACAAATGTGATAAACACTATATCCCATATTCTGTCCTATCATATATGCAAAGATCCGACTGGAACAACAAACGCAATTCCAAGTTCATCATTTGCCCATAAACCTTTGGATATTGAGACTCAGGGATAAACTACATGGAAGAGAAGGACAAAGTCTGACTAAGTGTAATAAAGAAGCAATGGATCAAAATCACAATTCTTAAGTGAATCCCCCCACCTGTTTCAGAAAGGTCCAAAGGGGGGGAAGGGGGGTGTGCACTTATAGGGACATCGTAAGGTGTTTGTTTTGATAAATTTCTTTTTCTCCTCCACAAAACCTAATAATCAATATGTTTTAAGGAATTAAGCAAAATATATTTTAACTAAATTTTGGCATTAAACATCTTTTGGGAAGCAGTGTTTCCACCCAAACACTGTTGCATTGATCCAACATTTAAGAATCTAAAAATGATACGACATACAGTATGTTCACAATACAGGTTGCAGGAATGCAAAAACGGAAGCAGTGTAAACAGTGAAATGTAAATGCAGATTTTTAAAGATATGACTGTTAAGTAAGGATTTACTTTTTTTTTTTTTTTGATCCTGGAAGAGTCCCTTTAAATGTGAATGTGAATGGAAAGACAAAGAGCATGCAGTACAGTTTGTAATTTAAAATATTAAGTGCAGGTGGAATACATCATCTGAAATTCTAACTGGTGTTTTTTGTCATGACTGTTTATCTAGCACAACTGGCACCTCCCATAAAGTAACATTAATGAGTACATGCATCTTTCCCCAGACTGCTTTCATAGTAAGATTACAGTTGCGTTTCAAAATTATGTTAATCTAATATTTAGTCTACTTCAGAACGCTTTCTGCTTTATTACAATATTTGTACAGCAGTTTTGAAGATTAAAAATGTGATGTAAGGTCTAAAATATTATATATGTATCCTATATACACATTTAGCAAGGGCTTTAATAGTGACAGCAATTAATTAATGGAAGTCATGAAGTGACTGTCCCTTACCTGAAAGACCCTTTAGCAGCTCACAGGAAGACTGGTAAAATACCCTTAACAGTTAATAAGGAGTTACAGGATCAACACTCTTTTACAGAAGTTTTTAATATTGTTCAAATTAAAGAATACCTGAGGACATTTCTGTAGATCTACTATACTTAATTATTTTTTCCAATTGTTCTTGATTCTTTTTGCTGAACACTTTTGCTTGAACAGCCTCTTCACTGTGCACAGAGCGCCTGCTCCTATTACTCTTGCAAGGTTCCCATGTACTAGAAATGCTGGCACTTTCATAACCTTAAATGAACAAAAAGTGTCTCTTTACAAAAAGATCTTAAAATCAGCCATTTCTAATCAGTTTTAATGATAGCTCAAAAGTGCAATCCAAAGACTTGTTAACCACTCTTTCGTTACTTCAAACTATGCAGAACTTAAATTATTTTTACAGTAATGGGAGGTTGAGATGTCTATGTAATTAGCATTGACAGCATCAAACATGAATGAGAGATTATTACGGAGAGGAGAGCAGTGGTGAAGTATTAACAATGAATAGTCTGCAAGATGCAATTCACCACAGAATGTTTGTTGGCTAATAACAAAGTCTGATGCAGAAGCATATTGGCAGATTACAAGCACCCAGGTCAACACTAACGTGTTTTACATGCGCGTATGCACATTGGCAAACAATTCTGTACTATATTACGCTGTTTAAACAAACTGCAATTTAAATTGGGTTTTCTCTTAGAAAAAAATGTTATCACTAGTAAACACTGCGGAATTCACTCCCATCTTGTTGAGTTTCATACCCTTCCACACTAAAAGCACCGTGTTCAAGCCATTAGCATTTCTGACACGTGTAAGATGACAAAAATAAAACTTCTGCTCCATCACTTACCATCTCCACATCTTGTGTAAAATTAACTTCCATTCCCAAAGCTATACTATTAATTATGGACACTATCTACACTCCAGAGTACAGCCGAAGCAACATTTAAGTTATATGATTAAAATGGAGTTTGTCTCAGTGCCCTTAAAGTTAACTGAAAACCTACCAGTATTTTTAACTCTGCTTTTTAGCTGAGAAGAACTCCTCCTCTTATTCTTCGATTTAGGTGTTTTATCTTTAGATGCCAAGCTGGCCTGGGCTGATGCTTTTCTAGATTTAAATGTTTTAGTCACAGTAGTTGGATCCACTGGATCAGGCATACTACTAAAACTCTCCAAAGATTCCTCATCAAACTCTCGTCTCCTCCGGCTGGTATCAGACTGACTTTTGCGATTACCAGAAGCCATATTTTGTACTGAAACCGCAAACCCTGCCTTCAGGAATGGCTGTTTTTCTTTTCTTCCTTCTTGGCTGTCATCTAGCCAAACTGCTCTGTTTTCCATTTCCTCTTCAGGTTGTCTCTGACTCCTTATCAGAAAGAAAAGTTGTAAAATACATATTACAACAAAGCTCTTTGGGGAAGGACCTGTGAATGCCCTCAAACAAAAATTATAGATTCATCCATATTTGAGGAATACCTGTACAGTGACCCAAGAGCCAACAACTGTAAGGTGTTGCTGCAGAATTAGCAACATTTTTAAAAAAATGGGAGAGAGTTACAGGCATTAGAAGAAATTCAAATTACCCACTGAGTTTATCATGCAGAGATATATATTTCAGATTTATGGTTGTATAATCATATAGTGTCTTTTTTTTTTAAATCAGTGCAGCAACATATTGTTCTGAAGAACATAAGGATGGCCATACTGGCAGACAGATTGTCCCTCTAGCTCAGTATCCTGTTTTATGGCAGTGGCCGGTGCCACATGCTTCAGAGGGCATAAACAGAATCGGACAACTTATCCAGTGATCTATCCCATTGTCCAGTCCTAGCTTCTAGGAGTAAAAGGTTTAGGGCCACCCAAAAGCATGGAATTGCGACCCTGCCCATCTTGGCTAATAGCCATTGATAGATGTATCCTCCATGAACTTATCTAATTCTTCTCTGAACCCATTTATACTTTCAGCTTTCACAACATCCCCTGACAATGAGTTCCACAGGTTGACTGCACATTGTGTGAAGAAGCGCTTCCTTTTATTTGTTTTAAACCTGCTGCCTATTAATTTCATCAGGAGAACCCCTGGTTCTTGTGTTATGTGAAGGGGTAAATAAACTTCCTTATTCGTTTTCTCCACACCATTCACAATTTCATAGACCTCTATCATATCCCCCCCTTAGTCGTCTCTTTTCCAAGTTGAACCAGTCTTTTTAACGTGATCACTCTCCTTACAATGTGTATGATAATCAACGTGGGCCATTTCCAGCACAAATCCAGGTTTTCTCCCCACCCTCCCCACCAAACCCACTCTCTTGTTGCTAGTAGCTTATCTAAAGTGATCACTCTCCTTACATATGTGTGTGATAATCAAGGTGGGCCATTTCCAGCACAAATCTCTCCTCATGTGAAAGCTGTTCCATACCCCTAATAATTTTTGTTGCCCTTCTCCGTACTTTTCCCAATTTTATTTTGAGATGGAGCAACTGGAACTGCACGCATTATTCCAGGTGTGGGTGTACCATGGATTTATATAGTGGCATTATGATGTTTTCTGTCTTATCTGTCCCTTACTAATGGTTACTAACATTACTGGCTTTTTGACTGACGCTGCATACCGAGCATGTTTTCATCCACAATGACTCCAAGATTGCTTTCTTTGCTAATTTAGATCCCATCATTTTGTACATCTACTCAGTATTACGTTTTCCAATGTGCACTACTTCGCATTTATCAAGACTGAATTTTATTTGCCATTTTCTTCCCAGTCACCCAGTTTTGTGAGTTCCCTTTGTAAGTTTCTGCAGTCTGCTTTGGATTTAACTATCTTTAGTAACTATGCATCCTCTGTAATTTTGCCACCTAACTTTTTACCCCCTTTATCCAGATCATTTATGAGTATGACAAACAGCATTCGTCCCAGTACAGCTACTTGGGAGACTCTGCTATTTACCTCTTTCCACTGTGAAAACTGGTAATTTATTCCTATCCTTTGTTTCCTATCTTTTAACCAGTACTGATCTGAGAGGACCTTCCTTCTTTATCCCATGACTGCTTACTTCACTTAAGAGCCTTTGGTGAGGGACCTTGTGAAAGGCTTTCTGAAAGTCCAAATACACTGTATCCACTGGATTCACCTTTGTACACATCTGCTGACATCCTCAAAGAACTCTAATAGATTGGTAAGGCATGATTTCCCTTTACAAAAGCCGTGTTCACTCTTCCCAACCATATTGTGTTCATCTAGATGTCTGATATTTCTGTTCTTTACTATAATTTCAGCCAATCTGCCTAGTACTGAAGTTAGGCTTACCAGCCAGTAATTACCAGGATCGTCTCTGAAGACTTCTTAAAAATCAGCATCACATTAACTACCGTCAAGTCATCAAGTACAGAGGCTGATTTAAGCGATAGGTTACATACCACAGTCAGCTGTACTGCAATTTCCTATTTGAGTTCCTTCGGGACTCTTGGGTGAATACCATCTGGACCTGGTGACTTATTTCTGTTTAATTTACCAAATTGTTCCAAAACTGATACCTCAATCTGGGACAGTTCCTCAGATTTATCACCCAAAAAAGAATGGCTCAGGTGTGGGAATCACCCTCATATCCTCCACAGTGAAGAACAATGCAAAAAATTCATCTAGCTTCTCCACAACAGCCTTTTCTTCCTTGACTACTCCTTTAGCACCTCGATTATCCAGTAGCCCCACTGATTGTTTGGCAGGCTTCCTGTTTCAGATGTACTTAAAAAAAATTATTGGTGTTAGTTTGTGTCTTTTGCTAGTTGCTCTTCAAAATTCTTTGAATGCCTAATTATACTTTTACATTTGACTTGCTCGAATTCATGTTCCTTTGTATGTTCCCAAGTAGGATTTGACTTCCAATTTTTAAAGGAAGTCTTTTTGCCTCTAATGTCTCTTATGTTCTGTTGTTTAGCCCTGGTGGTGTTTTTGGTCCCATTACTTTTTTTTTTTGTTTGTTTAATTTGGGATATAGATGTAGTTTGAGCCTTCATTATGGTGTTTTTAAAAAGTTTCCATGCAGCTTGCTGACATTTCACGCTTGGGATTGTTCCTTTTAATTTAACTACTTTCCTCATTTTTGTTTAGTTCCTCTTTACGAAGTTAAATGTTACTGTGGTGGATTTCTTTGGTATTTCCCCCCCCTACAAGGATGCTAAATTTAATTACATTATGGTTGCTATTGTCAAATGGTTCAGCTTGTGGACCAGCTCCTGTTTGCCACTGAGGACTAAATTAAGAATTGCCGCTCCTGTTGTGGGTTTCAAGACTAGCTGCTCCAAGAAGCAGGGATTAAAGGCAATAATATATCCCTCTCTGCATGATGTACTTTAGCACAACATTATGTAACAGTTTGGCAACAGAACATATCATCTACTCATTAAAATACATATTTCAATATTTGTAAAACTGATATGTTTTCCTAAATATAAAAACTAAGATCATTCAGCAAACACTGGGCCTAACTATACCCAGTGTATTTTCCATACACACCAAAAACTGTACATTAAGAACTTTTTTTTCCGTCAACAGAAAATAAATAGTCAGAACATAGGTAGGAAAGAGCAAATTACAATGAGGATTGTTCACCATTTAATGCAATTGCTTACCTTCCAAGTAGAAGCTCCGATATCACTGATGGGTCCCAAAACCAAATTACAAGTAAAGAATGATTAAAGGAGAATTTCACCATAAATAGTTAAAATACCTTTGTTTCTCTGCTACAACAGAGGAACTGCTTTCAAAGGGCTTTGGAAATGCCATGTATTCAGTTTTTCCTGAAGTGTGATCTAGGGGTTGCTGCTGCGGCTGCTCACTGTTGTGTGGGGTAACATTGTGTGCAAAATCTCCAAAACCAGAGGGAAACATAGGGTTGAAGTTCATACCTGTGAGGGTAAATTAAAGCTAATCAGAAGACATACCACACTGGAAAAAAAAAAAGTGACATCACATTAGAGAATACACTGCATATCACTACAACTTCAAAGTTTTATCATCATGCAATGTTCTAGTAAATATTTTAAAAATGAAAACTATAGGGGAAGACACAAATGAAAAACAAAACAAAACAAAACCAGTAGTTGATTTTAAACTACTCTGATACTGAGGCCTTGTCTTAATTTGTCCAAATTCAACCATCTCTGAGCTACCACCACTGTAGATGCACAAGTGCAACCCACAGCTTAGCCAGGGAAATCTGCCATTTGCACAGTGTAGCTTTTTACCCAGATTTCAAGCAGGGATAAGTTCTGCAAGTGCAAATAGCAACTTGTCTGTCTACACTAAGGGTTTGTACTGGTGTAACTGCTCAGTAACATATAATGCCTGTTTGGTGGCAGTTTCAATTCAAAACAAGTGCTAGCAGTCAATGAAGTAATGAACAAGTTCACGCTCCCCACAAAGGCAGCCCTTCTTCAAAAGAGTGTTACTGCATAATGGCAGGGGCTTGTGTGGAAACTTCTTTTAACATTCCTCATCCTATATCTGACCTATACATAGGAGGATTTCAAACATCACTGCTGTAATCTGGCACGTTTCACCAACACTAAGATCACGTTTTTTCCCCCACTGCTAGCTAGAAGCCATGCCCTCCATACGGAGATCAAAATATGTACGCCATCTTTTGGCAGCAAATGTTCATGCCCATCTGCTTGGATAGTTTGGGCTCACTCACAAGTTGTTTGGACCATTTCATTAGGCAATATGATCTGGGGAACATATACAGAAAGGAAGGTAAAAGCAGGCCTCCAGCAGCTGAGGTTAATTGGTTTGTAGAGGGAAGTAGAGGGAAAACAGTAAAAATACTATCTTAACATGAGAACCCATTTACCAAAGTCCAACAAAGCAAAAGGTTTATGTAATTTGTTCACCAAAACTATGTTTAGTCATTTCCTTCTCTTTACATTTCCAGAAATACCTACCTGGTGCAAAAGAAGAAAAATTAGTAAATCCAGGTATGTTAAATAGATTCATAGGTTGAGGAGGAAAACTGAAAGGACAAAATACTGTAGGAGATGGAGGTGGTGGTGCGCTGCTGCCTCTTTCCTTTCTTTGTGGCTTCTCCTGCTGCTGCTGTTCTTGTTGGTACATAAGATCATTTAACATCTGTTTCAACCTATGAAATACAGAAAAGTTACTGCTGAAGAGAAAGGCAAGTTACAAAAATGATACATAGTACAAAGGTTCACTTATTTCAAACACATGAAAATTTTAAAAGGACCATAACCAACTGGCTTTCCGCCCCCCCCCCCCCCCTTCCCTTCAGTACACCAACTTTGAATGAATTATACACTCCATATACTGGAAACCCAACAACTAAAGCAACATGGAAGTCATATAGATTTGCATCTACCTATTAACAGACAACCATAGTTATAGAGTAGGCAAAATTCCCAGAAAAGCAGATATTAATGCAACAAAGCATTTCTGGGGAAAATTTGCTAAACCTGTTTTCTTTCATAATTTCAATGTACTGAATTTGAAAATAGTTACTAAGCTGAGTTTTGAACTTGAAGGTAAGTAAAAAACAAAAGAGAAAATGGCTACCATTTGAAACTTAAAAAAAAACACAAAGTAAAGGAGAGATACTAAATATGGAATATGTTCCTAATTTGGAATACCATGCTATCAGAAAATACATGGAGTGATCTCTGTTGAAGATTATACTCTCTGCTTCCTCTAGTCACGTAATGATATGCACTGGAATATTGTTGGTTTTCCAGTAAGGACATTTAAGATTAAGTAAACTAACTACTTTTCAGGTATTTTTGATAGGTTAAGGAGTTAAATGCACTGGTATCCATTACATAAAGTATCATGCACAACACAGTATGATAATTATTTCTGTAAGTTCTCTTTCAAAAATATAAATTTATTATTATTAGCTAATTATCAGCCCCCTAACCAGTAACCTAACTAAAGCTGACTTTTGCTTACAGTGCGCGTGAGTTCTGAGTACTGATCTGGATAACAATGCCATGGCATAAGTGATATACTGGTAAATATTTATTTGTTCAAACGTTCATGTGACAGTTAATTGCATTATTATTGTCATGTATTCCATACACAAGACATGGAAGCAGTCCTGAACATGACACGTCCCTCAACAGTATCTTATGAAAAAGGCATTATTTGCCAACAAGTGAAAAAGGAAATTTTGCTTCTAGCAAAACACGGATTGGCTACAATACAGGAGGCAACCAATGCAAGACAGAAACTAAGATTTCCAGAATACGGATGCAATTGATAGAATTCTAAACAACTCTTCAGTCTGAATGCAGGTAATGATTACTCTGGCATATAAACCGTTATGCATGCACAGATAAAGGTAAAACTGGCAGACTTCATAAATCCATTGAAGCTACTAGTAAAGAGTGAACTTCAAACCCAATCTTGCGTTACAATCACCAAAACCTCAACAGTGTTTCAGAGCAAGGTCCCCCACAGTGAACTGGAGTCTTTGCATTTTCTGCCAGGATTCAAGTTCCATACAAAAAAAAAAAATTCTTCTGTAACATTCAAAATAAACAAATATATACTTGAGGCAGAAGAGTATGAACTTGAGTTCAGTATACGTGTAAATGGTGTTAAGTGACCTTATAGCCTCAGAAAGGATATACCACCCTAATTGCTATAAGCATTTCTTTTCTGGAGAAAAGTAACAAAAACTAAGCATGAAACCACTAAGTGCTCCTGACTTGGCAATGGTCTCACTTAGTAATGAGTTAAAACATTGTGCCCCAAAAGGACATGGAATTTTCACAGACATGGACTTTTTACTGTTTTCTCTCAAATGAAGCTGGTGAAGAGGTCCAACATTCATTTACAAGTTGTATGGCAACCTTCAAAGAAAAATTTCCTACTATTGATGGTATTTACAAATTCATTGTCTTAAGTGTCTCTTCGAAGCAGGTTGATCAAACACTATTAGTGCCTGTCAAATTCTGTCACATCTCTCTAAATTGTTAGGCAGTAAAGCAGAAGAAAATGTATCAACCATTCCATTTTCCAAGACCAAGCTGGAAAATGAATTTCTCTCAATGGTACATGTAGCACTGGAATTACGTTCAGATATACTTGCTCATCCTGGATGCCATGGGTTAAACACCAATGAGGAAGAGGCACTAGCCTGTGTGCTAAATAGCGCATAAATGTTTTTGCAACTCATCTTGGCTGGCCAGTCTACTCTTGAGGTAGGGGAAGCTGAAGAAGGTGGTGATGGTGATAAGGAGGGAGGACACAGAAGATAACATTGCAGAAGAATGTGAAGAGGAGAAACAGGAATCACAGTCCAGGGCATTAAATATTACACATTTCATTTAAGTGTAAGTGGAGGTAAGAAGTGGACACCCAAACGTGTTGGCCTTGGAAGTATACTTCACCAGGCAACAAGATAAAAAAACTTGTCCAGCTGTTTCACAACACTGGGCATTGCATCAGCTGCAAGGACATACTTCAAGTTGACATAGCACTGGCCAAGAGCACACTGATGTCAATGAATGAGGATGGAACAGTGATCCCATCAAACTTGGTTAAAGGAAGATTTACCCGTATCACTGTAGATAACATTGATATAAATAAGCGCACACTTGATGGGCAAAACACATTACATACCACGCAGTATGCAGCCTAGCAGAGGCGACCGGCATCAGATCTGATACTGCACAACACAGCCAATCAATCATGCTACTTTAAATGTTCCCGATGCAATACACCATTTTTCCTGCTAATATCACAGCAGAACCAAAATTCAATGAAGATGTCCTGGCAGAATGATTTAGTGAACACACAAAAGATTACCAGTCAGCTTTGAAAGCACAAGCACAGGATATGTTATTTTCCCTCAAACATCAATTTGAAAATCCAAAATCTGACTGGATACGTTTTAACGAAAAGCACAGTAACGCAATTCTCCATTGAACTACATATGGCTACACGTCTATCTTTCAGTCACCAGTTTGTGAAGCTGATACATTGAATGTTGTCATGAAAAGACTTGCACAAGTCACACATCATCATCAACAAAAACATGTAGTCTTAACTGTTGATCAACCTAATATTAGGTTGACAAGCAAAAGAACATGTAATTGCTGGTAAAAATTATGCAAAAAACCACTTGAGATTACAAGCTCACTCTATAGGCAATGTGGAGAACTGCTATTATGACAACTTCTGAGCTATCTACAGCAACATGACAAGAAACTCAAAGAAAAGTTCCTGGATTTGGAAATACCCAATGCTGCGGAAGATTACAATGACTGAATGGGCATCCAGTCATCAGCAAGTTTCCGTGACCAGATGGCATCATTTGCACTGAACAGTACAGACAACCATCGCAACTTCAAGTACATGAATACGGTGTGTATCCTTCTACTCTTCATCAGAGCTCAACAGAATGGAATTTGGGACCTTCATCTGTATGCCTTCAAAAGAATGCTTCTATTTTTTCACTAATATAACCACACAAATTATGCTTAGTGGGGATTTGTGTACTCAGCAGCAATAAACCAGCTCCCTCTGGAGGTACTTGAAGAGCTCCATAGAGGCAACTGGGTTATGAAAGTTTCCAACCACAGATTCAGTCAGGTAGATCCAGACCACTCTAAAGAGTGACTCAATGCCACTGTTAAAAGGAGGAGGAATTACAAGGTATCACAAGGCTACCACCACCAAAGAAAAGAAGTACACTATAAATGCTTCCTAAAGAAATGGAAGGGTTTTTTCATTCACTGTAGGAACTCCACCTCCCAAAGCGACAGTAGCTAGCTCAACAGACTCATTCATCTGTCGACATAGCTGCATACGCACTGGGGATTAGGTTGGCATAGCTATGGCGCTCAGGGTTGTGAATTTTTCACACCCTTGTGTGCTGTAGTTATGTCAACCTAACTTTTACATACAGACCAGGCATCAGTTTGATTTATTTAAAATATTTATCAGTTAAGTAAGCTTTTTGTGACTTCTGAATCATTTCAATACAAGTATTAGCAAAAGTCTTTCACAAATACAGGATAAATAGCATACCTTTGAACATTATTCTGTTGCCATGTCAGCTGCGTATAGCATTGGTTTAACTGGTGCATTATAAGGTGCACTTGTGGAGATGCAACATTACTGGGCATCACACTGTAAGGGCCCGTAAGCAGAGTCTGTAGTAGACAAGAGAGGGTCTGTGGAAAGAAAGAAATGCTGGTCACCAAAACTTCTGAAGTCAGCTGAATTATTCCTGAAAGATTTAGAGGAAAAAACACCACCACTACAATATATAGCATATAGAGTAATATGATACCAGAATAAATGCTTTTGATATTTACCTGCTGATCCTGCATCAAAGTCTGACAAATACGGACACTAAATTCAAGCTGCTTCTTTAACTGGTTAATCTGCTCTTGCCATTGTTCCTTCTCCTCCACATAAGAGAGTTCAGACATCCACTTAAGGTTTTCTTGCCGTCGCATGCTAATATTCTGTTGTTGCCTTGTCTTAGCCAATGGACGGTAATTCCCATCTGCAGAAAGAGGGCGGCGATTCTTCCATCTGGGGAAAAGGGAGTGTCAGATTTCTTGAAAGTCAAAATAAACTTTGCAAATTTCAACTCTCTCCTCTTACAAAGTGTTCATAGTTTCAGTTCTAGGTAAACTATTAACAATTAATTAATACCACCAACACTTTTTGGCATGAGCAGTTTCTTATTCAAGAAACTTACCCATTAGCACAAAAAAACTACTTTAACTTTTAAATTAAGTATGAGTTGGAGAACTGGCTGATGAGATTGACATCTAGGAATTCAGTATCTTCTGTTGCAGCTCTTCTCTTCTCACATCTCATATGGCAAGACTAACTTGTGAGTAAAGAATTTATCCTTCTAATTTCCACATATACTCACATACTTTTATAGCTTATTCGTTGTAAGACAGCATAGGAGCCAAACAGAATATTTGCTGGGGTCATATTGGTGGCATTGTAAAATCATGTAAAACTGAAGTGTGCTCAGCAAGAATATGGGACAAAGGCACTAAAGATGCAACTGTATATGACAACTATTAATATACGCCCTCCACAAATGGGTTTGAACAAATGGACAACCAGTGGAGTGTTTCCATCACTAAAATCAGCTACTACCCCATGGGGCTACAGAGTAACTAATGTTATATCTTTTTTAGAAGTTGATAAAGGTGATCTTGGGAATTATAGACCTATAAACCTTTCTTAAGTACCACAAAAATTAGTAGAAGTGATCATTAAAAACAGAACCATAAAATACCTACACAAACATGCTAGGATAGGGCACAGCTTCTGTAAAGGCAAATCATGTCTCTAATCCAGTGGTCAGCAACCTTCTATAGGGACATGCTGGCTGCCGCTTCCCGCAGCTCCTGCTGGCCGCTAACAGCGAACTGCGGCCACTAGGAGCTGCAGGGGGCCATGCCTGCAGACGATCAACGTACACACAATGCCTCGTGACCTGCCTTCGGACTATCCTGATGGACCGTGTGTCGAAGGTTGTCAACCCCTGCTCTAATCTATTAGAATTCTTTGAGTAAGTCAACAAAACAGAGGAAGGCAAACTGGCTGATATGATTTATTTTGAAGTTCAAAAAGCCTTTGAAAAAGTCCCTTAACAAGAGGCTACGAAGGAAACTAATTAGTCATGTAATGAGACAAAGTGCTGTCATGGATTAAAAACTGGCTAAGAAACAACCAACCAAAAAAAAATAAATCAGAAATAAACGGTTAATTTTCAACATGATAGAAGTTAGTATGGAACATTTAGGGGCACCCAAGTGTTAAAACTGATGTTTAATGAAAAAAGTGTTGAACAATGAAGTGGCAAAATTTGCAGAACAGATCAAATTATTTAGATTAGTCAAAACTAGTAGAGACTGAGGAACATAAGGTGAATGAACAGCTTGATTGCAGATGAAATCCACTGTTGATTACACAAGTTGGAAGGAATAATTTGAACTACTCAAACACTGCATATAGCTAGTTTAGAATCAAGCTATAACCTCTTGACAAAAAAGATTTGATTAGGTGCCGCAGTTGACAGCTCAGTGAAAACCTCTTTTCCTCAGCAATAGTGGAAGAAGACATTTTGTTATCAGCTTTCTCTGTATAAAAACTGAAACACTATTTTATAAAACTTACCCTAATATCAGACCAAAATTAAATAACGCCACTAACCTATCTTTATGTTCCGTAACACAATATGTACTTTGATTGTTGTTATGGGGATACATGGAGAAATTGTCATTAGAACTAGACTCTTGTTCTTCCTCCTCCTCTTCTGCCTGAACAAGTCCATCAGAAAGATAACCATCTCCATCTTCTTCATCTAGCACACACTGGGTAGAACCTCCCCATGTTGCCACTGTTCTAGTGAACATTAGACATTAAAAGATACAGTCAATCTGCCATTAACAAAAGGATAACAGCTAAAATCAGAATACTAACAGTAAATTTAGAAATTTTATATGCCAATTATATCTACAAGTTGCATCAAAATGAATTTTGCAAACTTCATACCAATGCAGAGACAGTCAACTAATTTATAAAGAACTACTTGTGTTTGAACTTTGTAACTTATCAGAGAAACTTTTCAATTTGTTTAGATTCATAGACATAGCCAGAAGGGACCACTGTGATCATCCACAAAGCCCTCCTGTATTACACAGACCATAGGACTTCCCTGAATCAACTCTTGTTTGAATTAGAGCATTTCTTTTAGAAAAACAGTGTTGATTTAACACTTGAAAAGAAACCATTCTTTCAAGCTGGAATCAACCCAACAACTTAAGAATATCTTTCCAAACATGCTAAAGTCCTGCCAGTTGAGCTATTGAAGGACAACCTAGTATTTTAGGTATTTGACAGCATTTTTCATACAACCCTTTTTCCTTGTTTATATGGGTTTTTCCCAAGTAATGGAGAAAAAAGAGAAAAAGCATTTTGAAAAATATCAAAACCCCAACAAAATGGCAGGAAGCTCATAAGCAAGTGGGTATATCTCAGAAAACTTTTAGGTAATGTTTTGAAAGTGACTAGATTATAAATTTACAGTATGCCTTTAAAACTAAGAAAACAGTTTACTACTTTTTCTATTAAACACTGGATGTGGAATTTTGTTCCAAGTAAACAGAATTAAAAGAGTTTCTTACTAATTTATTTTTAAATTGAATACCTGTGAGACATTGTTCACAACAAATGTGAAATATACAGTAAATGATTCCAGACTCCAAAGGTAAGACCATTTAAAGTGTGGGGGAGGGGGGGAAGGGTGCTCATGCTCTTACTTTTCCATCCTACTTTGTTGTGGAGTACATTGGGTCTCTGATCCATCACTTTTAACAGATGCAGCAACAGTAGATGTGGTTTCTGCCAGATCTCTTCTCCTCTGGTGTTCAGCCATTAAAGCTTCAAGCTGCTTTCTTCTCTGTCGTAACTCTTCCCTTAAAATCTCATGCCTACGCATCTCAGACCATAGCTATTTGAAATAAAATAGTTTGATCCGTTTCATTTTCCACATTTAACTATATTCAAAACCATTAAACTAACAAATTAGGCAAAGCTATGGTTTTTCAAAATTAATTTGATGTGACTATATAGCAGAACAAGCAAAATGAAGAAAAAAAACCTAAATTTCAGCTTGACAAACCTATGATCTAAGTTTCACCTTTTATGTTGTAAGAACAGAATGCAAGTTATGTCAACAAAAGTGAGGCTGATAAAATGATGATTCTCCTGTAATATTAAGAGTGATCAGGACTGGGGCCACATGTGCAAAGGGCTGCACAAACTCAAAAAATAGTCTCTGCCCTGAACACCTTAAAATCTAAAAAGATAAGCAACATAAGAAAGTGGGGAGAGAAGAATCCAATCAAATTGTTTATATTAATACTCTAGAAGAATAATGAAAGTGTATGGTCTCCATTTATCACTCAAGCTAACCATCATTAACTCGCTCATTTCTTACAGATGTCAAGGCAGAATAGGATCTTGAGGAGGAATCTGAAAGAAAAAGTGGTAGTGGTTTTATGGATCACTTCATGAGCATAGGAAGCATGAATGAAGGGACAGATGTTTCTGCAAGAAGCTGTGGCCCTAGCCTCTCCCCTGGCTATATGAGGACAGGTCCCCACTCCTCTCATTTCCTTCGCACAAAATGTCCAGAGTACAAATGCCAATCCAGAAGGGAAGGAGGATGGGTTGTGGAATACATACCTGCATCACCAATATACAGAGGACCAAGTGGCAGCCGTGCAAATGTCAAATATAGGAACATGTAAGTCCCAGGATATTAGAGACACAAAGTGGGTGACGTAATATCTATTATTGGACCAACTTCTGTGGGTGTGAGAGAAACTCTAAGACTGTCTTTCTCACCAACAGAAGTTGGTCTAATAAAAAGAAAAAAGAAAAGGAGTACTTGTGGCACCTTAGAGACTAACCAGTTTATCTGAGCATGAGCTTTCGTGAGCTACAGCTCACTTCATCGGATGCATAGCATATCGTGGAAACTGCAGAAGACATTATATACACACAGAGACCATGAAACAAAACTTCCTCCCACCCCACTGTCCTGCTGCTAACAGCTTATTAGCTTGTTAGCAGCAGGACAGTGGGGTGGGAGGAAGTTTTGTTTCATGGTCTCTGTGTGTATATAATGTCTTCTGCAGTTTCCACGATATGCTATGCATCCGATGAAGTGAGCTGTTGCTCACGAAAGCTCATGCTCACATAAACTGGTTAGTCTCTAAGGTGCCACAAGTACTCCTTTTCTTTTTTCTTTTTACGAATACAGACTAACACGGCTGTTACTCTGAAACCGGTCTAATAAAAGATTACCTTACCCACCTTCTCTCTCCAATTTGCAAACATTGCTTAGAAATGCCACTGAGTTTGCCTGGGCCTTCATGGAATGAGCTTGCATGCGTTGAGGCGGCACAGTCTGAGCTACTTCGTATGATGTCAGGATACAGGAAGTTATCCACCTGGAAATCACTTGTAAAGAGATCACTTGCCTCTTCATTTGGTCCACATACAAAACAAACAGATGAAATGAAGAATGGAAAGGTTTAGTCCTATCCAGACAAAAAGCTAAACAATCGCCTGACATCCAATATGTGAAGATGCTGCTCATCTGGGGTTGAGTGCAGCTCAGGGAAGAACCCTGGTAGATACGTAACTTGGTTCAAAAGAAACTGAGAAACCTCTTTAGATAAAAACTTAAAATGTGGCTGCAAAGTTACTTTGTCTTTGGAAAACTGTACATAAGGAGGCTCTGCTATCAAAGCCCGCAACTCTCTCACACACACACACACTCCAGATGTTTTTGTCAGAAGGGAAGCAGTTTTCTGACACAGAAGAAGAAAGTGCCAGAGGCTTGAATGGCAGTCTCATAAGAGCCGCTAAGATGGTATCAAGGTCCCACAAAGGGAACCAGTTCTTTAACCAGTGGATGGAGACAAATGACTCCTTTCAAGAACCTCGCTTCCATGGAGTTCAAACACACTGACTTCCCATGGATAGGTGAATGAAACGTGGAAATCACCGCCAGGTGCACTCTAACAAAGTGCAAGACCAGAAGACTGAAGGTGTAAGCAGGTACACCCAGATATCCTGGATACAAGCCATTTTCGGTTGAATTCCCCAGGCTAAAGACCTGAGGAGGTTGGAGAACTAACATTGTCTTGGCCACGGTGGAGCAATGAGAATGAGGTTGGCACGATCCAATTTCAGCTTGAGAATGATCTGCAGAATAATCGGAATTGGAAGAAAAGCATCCCAGCTCAGGTGAAAAGCACTGCTCACGGAGCCTGGACTGAGACCTCTCAAGAGCAAAAGAGACGATTGTCGAGAATCCATAAAGATGGATTACTGGACACTGGGCTTCAGAAACCACTCATGATTCAGGGAGAAATTTCTGCTCAGGTGATCCACCAGGTGATCCTAGAACCCAGGTAAATGATCAGCAATAGGATAATGTTTTCTCCGATGCAAAACTGCCAGAACCCGATGACCTCTTGACATAGCAGGTTGGCGCATGCTCCCTCCTTTCTGTTCACGTAATACCTCACAGTGGTATTGTCAACAAGGATGTGCATCGCCGAGCCCCTGATGTGATCCTAAAGGGCCTGATTGGCACAAAAGATGGCACAAAGCTCCAGGACATTGATATGCAGAGAAGTTTCCTATTGTGATCACAGGCCTTTCAGCAATCCCAGATGCACTCCCTAACCTACTAAGGAGGCATCGATGGAGACTTAGTGAAGGAAACACCCTGGCACACATTGCCCTGAGCCTCTCACCACCATAAGGACTCGAGGATTGGCAGAGGAAGTCGGACCGGTCCATCCAAGGGTTCAGATGACAAACCAACTTTAGCCACATTTGAAGAGGACGAAGGCGCAACCTGATATATTGGATTACTTATTTGCATGCAGCCACATGGCCTAGCAACCTCAGGCATACACAGACTATTGTTGACGGTTGAGTTCCCTGCAGCTCCAGAGATAGGTGGCAAATCGCATGGAATTGGTCAGTCAGTAGTAACACTCGAACTCAGAGTCTAGTAGGGCCCCAATGAACTTGATTCTTTGAGTTGGAACCAATGTTAACTTTCCGCTGTTTAGGATGAGACTTAGATGATCAAGTAAGCGTAGAATGAACTGAACATGAGAGGGGACTTCTTCTCTGGACTTGCTTCTCAGTAACTAATCATCCAGATACAAGAAGATATGAATTCTCTTCCTGAGGTATGCTGTCACCACAATTATGCACTTGTTAACATGCCAGGTGGGAGTGGAAGACAGACCACATGGTATACTGATAGTGCTGGTCCAGCATGACTAACCACAGAAACCGCCTGTGGCTTGGGAGCACTGCTACATGGAAATAAGCATCCTGAAGGTCCAGCAACCCAGCTGCAATTTAACACAGGGAGGATAGTTGCTGAGGTGACCAGATGGAATCCCACGTATCTGATGTATTTGTTGAGGTCACAGAGGACATGACTCATCCCTCAGGGGAGTAGAATCCCTGTCCCCAACATTGCAATGGAACCTCCTCTACAGCCCCCAAAGCCAGTAGAGACTGAACCTGCTCGAGGAGCTGTGTCTTGTGGGAGGGGTCCCTGAAGAGAGATGGAGGGGGAACTGTATGGCACAACCCCGGGTAACTGAGTCCCAAACACTAAAAAAAAAAAAAAGAGCCAGCCTGACCCTGAACAGGGGTAAAGATAGACAGACTTCTGCTTGGGACATACAAGTCAAAATAGGCGCTTACTGGTTGCCAGTGGAGGACAAGCCAGTCATATACAGAGAGCAATGCCTGCTGATTCGCAATGCACGTCTGCCAGAAAGAAGAAGTATAAATCTTCCTCCCCATTCCCTCCTGGACTCTGTCTTTAGTACAGATTTATATCTTCACTGTCATTACTGTGGTTACCACAACAGAGTTAGTGGCTGGGTGGGAGCAGAAACCTTCAAAACCCAGCATGGGATTGAAGTATGACTTCTCCGCACACTTTGTCTAAGGAAGTTATGAAGTTGGAGTATGCCAGAGTGTCTTTGCAGATTCCAAGACAGCCTCATTTATCAGACCAGCTATTCTCCCTGGAGCTGATGATTGGAGAAGATCCAGCAGCTTATGTGTATTCTCCTGCATAAATTCAGCCTGGATGCCTATTGTAGCAGACATACACCTAAGAAGGTCCTAATATGCCTTAAAGTCCTCAAACATCAAAGGAGAGCAAGAGCCTGGCATGGCAGAGCTGTCCGGAGATGCTTTTGCTCCACCAATGACAGGTCCTTTCTTGACCCACAGTTGGGATTGGAGGCCCAGACGGACAGGCTCAGAGTCGCCTGTAGCTGAGACGGTTCGGGAACGGAAGCCACCCATGGGATCCGTGATCTTGTTTTGGAGCAGGATGAATAATGGGACCTGAAAGACCAAGGAGTGTCCCAAGGATTCCAAGGAGGCCACTGGAGAAATGGATATGACATTGGTGATCAGTAGACACTGGCCCAAGAGCCCCCCTCTTGACTGCAGAAACTATGCCAACCTCCGTACCGATGGTGAGCGAAGGACAGTCTCTAGCGCCTATCAGACAATGACAAAGGGGAGGATGATCCGAACCTGGACCTCGAGGAGTCGCAGAGATTCTCTGGTGACAATGGAGCCAGCCACAACTGAGCAAACAAATGACCAGATTCATCTGAAGCCCAACAGAGACAGCATCAATGCCAAAAAGGAATGGGGAATCTGCACTGAGCGAGACACTCCCCCACCGAGCACCAGAAGGCCAAGGACCATGGCCGAAGGGGACATCAGCATGGCAGGGGTCTTTGGTGCCAGGCACAGCACTGGCCTCAGTTCCACAGTCTGGGACCTGGGCTGCGGTGCTGATGAACCCAGCAGCTTTACAACCCAGCCAGAATGGGCCAAGGGCACAATGGAAGATGACGCATAGAAGCTACAGCACCTTCAAACTCCTGAACCAGTGGAGAGTCATGGACTGAGAGATAAAGCAGGTCTGACGCCACCTGATACACCTCCAGCATGGAGGCAGTCAGCACTGGTGCAGACATCATCGGTACCAGACTCACTGGATGCCCCATGGCAGGAACCAGAGTTGATGATATGGGCTCTTGCTGATCTTGGCACTGTACCAAGGAGAGGTTAGATGGACCTGTTCCACTGCGCGTGCCAGGAGTATGGTGCTGGTGAACATTCCTCTTAGAAGATGAGAAAGGCTCAGAGAAACTTGGAGTGCTCTATAATTAGTCTTATGGGACATCTTCCTCGCCTCACCAAAGGAGGGAGAGCAACGCCTCTTCCTCTTGGAGGAAGCACCAGAGTCCGAACATGAAGTAGCATCACTTGTTGGTTCTGACACCAACCACTGAGCAGACAAGGGTCTCAGTGCTGAAGCGAGCCTCTTGCCCTGTTCCAGAAGGTGCTGCTTCACCCGTAAGTCTCTTGCCACCTCAGCTCTCTTTTTGAATGACATATAGGTGGAACACCATTCCTTATCATATCCCTCAGCCACAATAAGCACCTCATGTGACAGGTTTCAGAGTAACAGCCGTGTTAGTCTGTATTCATAAAAAGAAAAAAGAAAAGGAGTACTTGTGGCACCTTAGAGACTGAGTACTTGTGGCACCTTAGAGACTAATCTCTCACACACACAAAAAAAGACAGGCTAGTTTTCTGAGAGTTTTTCCACTAGATTATGAGACCAAAAACGTGAGATGAAAATATCACACAAAGCTCCAACTTAAGGCACAGGCGGTGAAAAAGAACTGAGTGGGAGTCAGGACAGAGCTGCCCTTATATAGCCAGAGGAGGGGCTAGGGCCTTTAACGCACAAATGCTGTCCTTCTGGGCATTGCTAGGCAAAGTTCTCCAGCTTCAGTGCACTGTGCACATGTACACCTACGTGGAATACATGGCTGCATCTACTCAAAAAGAGTAGGATGAAGTAATGGATACGTACGGAGGAGCAAAGTTGTGAAGGACCTTGAAATCAAGAAGACGCTTGAACCTGATGCAGTGAAACAGGGTAGTGGAGGAATTCAAAGGGGAAGGTAATATGGTTACAGCAGCAGCTAAACATAAGTTTTGAATAGTTTTGAGCAGTGTTTTGAATAGATTTGAATGAGGTGATAAAGATGTCAGGGAAGACAGATAAGGTGGTATATTATGCAAAGCATAAAGGCAAGCAGGCTGTTCTTGTTGTGAAACAGCTGAACACCTTTCTAGGCAAAGTTTTTGATATCTCTGAAAATATTAATTTGTTTATAGAAAAGGCTATATTTGGAAGCTAAAAATCAAAAGTTACTTGTGGAGTTTTAGAAATATGATCATCACTACATGCTCTTACTGTTATACCAGGACCTTTTTTTTTTTTTTTTTTTTTTTTTAAGTAGAAGGAGACCCACACTGGTTATCAAAAGGCAAATTTAACTACATATACATTTGTAAGATGCCTATGTTTAACTTAACCAAATCCCGCTTTTCAAAAGATCTTGGAAACCCAGCCAAATATATTTTTAAAAATTTGAGTTTAAAGCATTAGGACGCAAAACGGTCACCCATAGCCGGGACAGCATCATGTTATTAACCATAGTGTTATGAAAAATATTAAATGGAAAAACATAACTGGTAAATGAAAATGTATAGTTGAAACGCACAGCGACACCTATAGTTAAGGGTGTACAAGCATTTTGTTCTAAAGGATAATTTTTAGACCTCTGTAATTTATCTCTTTACCCTTTGTTCTGTTCTCATTTTTTGTTTTCAAGTCCCCAGTAAAAAATTCAGCCATTTGAGAACAAAAACATGACACAATCCCATTTTGTCTTTATTTATAAAAAAACATTTATCCGACACTGTTAGAAGGCAAAAGCTATAAATCTTGCAAGAATACTCCTTCAATAAGACATCACCTTTTACCTTTTGATGGTTTAGGGGAAAATCTTTAATTCAGTGACATTACAAGGATTTTAGACAGACAAAATTTCAGTTAATTGATAAAACTAATGATCTGCCAATGTAAACTAAGCAGTGTGTGTGTGTTTACATACAGTGAAATTATCCAGTTATAACATGTCAGGATGGAACAGTGGAGCTGCATTTGCATGCACGAGGCAGATCCCTGGGAAACTAATTTTAAGATGTAAGCATGTGTGAAAGAGTGTCTCTGTCTTATATTCTACATGAACTCCCTGGTTGGATGGGTTGTTCTTGGAATCCAGTTTCCTTGGAGATCATTCAAACCCTCTGGTTATAATTCCAAAATCATATCCCTTTTACAGCCAAATTCTGCAATATTTGCTTAAATATTTCCTTTTTTGGCAAATACTTCTTGCTACTAAGGTTCATTGTTTGCTTTCTACAAACACGCTTTTAAAAACAAACACATACATCTCAACATGTATATAAAAGACTTAAAATGTTTCAAAATATTTAAGAGGTATTTAAGGGTTTGTTTGTTTTTTTTAAAAAAGAGTAACTGACTCACAAGCAAGTCAGAAATGTCAAGTACCTCATTGTCCACTGTTACCGATTCTTCAGGTTCAAGAATAGGATTGCCTGCTGTGCTACTTTCAACAGCTGGTGTTGAAGTAGCAGGTGAGGCTGGTCTATTTGCTTGGCAATTCCCCAAGCTAGCTGACAACTGAAAGAAAACAGATTTTAAAATTAAATAAAATATATATTACTAGAGTAAAACATCATATGTAATAAATTATTGCGTTCTGAAATTTCTACTTATTTCTTACTGTTATTGGATACGGCTATTCCCCGCTCCCTCCAACTACTCATCCCCAACTCAAATTTTAGACTTGAGATATCAGCTCAAAGTCAACATATGCTATGAAGAATAGTCTCAGAACCAACATTACCTATACTTCAACCAGCATGCAGCCCATCTTACATTATGATCAATGCTACATATAATATAAATGAAATCAGAAACTTTGTAATCACAAATGAATTTTAAAAACTCAAACCAACACTGTGCAATGTGGTAGAATACTGGTCCCTTTAGCTCTTTTAGTAATTGCAGCATTTTCAACTGCCTAAATGAAACATACTTTTGAAGAAAAGGCAACATCTTGTTAAGTACACAAAAATTAACAAACTTTGCAAAGTTTGGTAAGGTGGGCTCATCTGAACTTAATGCAGCCAAATATAAAGTCACCTTCACAAGATGAGACATTACTCTGGAATGCAGGGGTTCTGAAAAGGACTTAAGGTTCATAGTAAGCTAGCTAATGACCATGAGTTTCCAGTGAGATTATGTAGCTAAAAGGGCAAATGCAATCCTTGCACCTATAAGAAGGAGATCACCACACAGGAGCAGGGAGGCAGAACCTAGCTCTGTATATGGCAGTACTGAGACCATTACTAAAATACCATGTCCAGTTCTGGTGTCACCACTTCTGAATGAATACTGAAAAATTTGAAAGAGTTCAGAAAGGAGCTACAAGAACAATCTGAAGTCTGAAAAACACGCCTTATATAGTGAGCCCTGGTCTACACTAGGAGTTGAGGTCGAATTTAGCAGCGTTAAATCGATTTAACCCTGCACCCGTCCACACGACAAAGCCCTTTTTTTCGACTTAAAGGGCTCTTAAAATTGATTTCCTTACTCCACTCCTGACAAGGGGATCAGTGCTGAAATCGGCCTTGCTGGGTCAAATTTGGGGTACTGTGGACGCAATTAGACGGTCTTGGCCTCCCGGAACTATCCCAGAGTGTTCCAGTGCTCTGGAAAGCGTTCTCAACTCAGATGAACTAGCCAGGTAGACAGGAAAAGGCGTGCGAACTTTTGAATTTCATTTCCTGTTTGGCCAGTGTGGCAAGCTGCAGGTGAGTGCAGAGGTCATCAGCAGAGGTGACCATGATGGAGTCCCAGAATTGCAAAAGAGCTCCAGCATGGACCGAACGGGAGGTACGGGATCTGATCGCTGTATGGGGAGAGGAATCCGTGCCATCAGAACTCCGTTCCAGTTTTCAAAATGCCAAAACCTCCCAGGGCATGAAGGACAGAGGCCATAACAGGGACCCGCAGCAGTGCCACGTGAAACTTAGAGCTGAGGCAAGCCTACCAGAAAACCAGAGAGGCAAATGGCCGCTCCGGGTCAGAGCCCAAAACATGCCACTAACCCAGCCATGTTGTTTGACTCCTTCAATGGAGATAGAGGCAACACGGAAGCAGGTTTTGGGGACAAGGAAGCTGATGATGATGAGGAGGTTGTAGATAGCTCACAGCAAGCAAGCGGAGAAACCGGTTTTCCCGACAGCCAGGAACTGTTCCTCACCCTGGACCTGCAGCCAGTACCTCCCGGACCCGCCAGGCGGAGAAGGAACCTCTGGTGAGTGTACGTTTTAAAATAGTATACATGGTTTAAAAGCAAGCATGCTTCATGATTAATTTGCCCTGGTATTTGCGGCCAGTACTGCTACTGGAAAACTCTGTTAACGTGTCTGGGGATGGAGCAGAAATCCTCCAGGGACATCTCCATAAAGCTCTCCTGGATGTACTCCCAAAGCCTTTGCAAAAGGTTTCTGGGGACGGCAGCCTTATTCCGTCCACCATGGTAGGACACTTTACCACGCCAGGCCAGTAGCACGTACTCGGGAATCATTGCAGAACAAAGCATTGCAGTGTATATTTGCTAGCATTCAAACAACATCCCTTCTTTATCTCTGTGTTATCCTTAGGAGAGTGATATTGTTCATGGTCACCTGGTTGAGGGTGCTTTTCTTAAGGGGACATTCAGAGGTACCCGTTCCTGCTGGGCTGTTTGCCTGTGGCTGAAATGTTCCCCACTGTTAGCCATGGGGTGGGGGGAGGAGTTAGCCACGCGATGGGGGGAGGCGAAATGCGACCTTGTAATGAAAGCACATGTGCTATGTATGTAATGTTAACAGCAAGGTTTATCATGAAAGAGTGTACCCATTGTTCTATAAACTGTGTCATTTTAAATACCACTGTCCCTTCTTTTTTTCTCTACCAGCTGCATGTGTTTCAAGGACCACAGGATCTTCTCCTTCCCAGAGGCTAGCGAAGATTAGAAGGCAAAAAAAAAAAACGCACTTGCGATGAAATGTTCTGAGCTCATGCTGTCCTCCCACACTGACAGACCACAGACGAATGGGTGGAGGCAGACAATGTCAGAGTGCAGGAAAGCACAAAATGACCGGGAGGAGAGGTGACCGGCTGAAGAGAAGGCTGAAGTTGATCGGTGGCGGCAGTGTGATGAGAGAAGGCAGGATTCAATGCTGAGGCTGCTGGAGGATCAAACTCATATGCTCCAGCGTATGGTTGAGCTGCAGGAAAGGCAGCTGGAGCACAGACCACCACTACAGCCCCTGTGTAACCAAACGCTCTCCTCCCCAAGTTCCATAACCTCCTCACCCAGATGCCCAAGAACACGGTGGGGGAGCCTCTGGCCACCCAGCCACTCCACCCTAGAGGACTGCCCAAGCAACAGAAGGCTGGCATTCAATAACTTAAATTTTAAGCTTTTAAAGTGCTGTGTGGCCTTGTCCTTCCCTCCTCCACCACCCCTCCCGGTGTTTCTCTCCTCCACCACCCCTCCCGGGCTACCTTGACAGTTATCCCCCTATTTGTGTGATGAATTAATAAAGAATGCACGAATATGAAGCAACAATGACTTTACTGCCTCTGCCAGTGGTGATTAAAGGCGGGAGGGGAGGGGAGGGCGGTTGGCTTACAGGGAAATAGAGTGAACCAAGGGGCGAGGGGTTTCCATCAAGGAGAAACAAACAGAACTTTCACACCGTAGCCTGGCCAGTCATGAAACTGGTTTTCAAAGCTTCTCTGATGTGCACCGAGCCCTCCTGTGCTCTTCTAACCGCCTTGGTGTCTGGCTGCGCATAACCAGCGGCCAGGTGATTTGCCTCAACCTCCCACCCCGCCATAAACGTCTCCTCCTTACTCTCACAGATATTGTGGAGCACACAGCAAGCAGTAATAACAGTGGGAATATTGGTTTTGCTGAGGTCTAAGCGAGTCAATAAACTGCGCCAGTGCGCTTTTAAACCTCCAAATGCACATTCTACCACCATTCTGCACTTGCTCAGCCTGTAGTTGAACAGCTCCTAACTACTGTCCAGGCTGCCTGTGTATGGCTTCATGAGCCATGGCATTAAGAGGTAGGCTGGGTCCCCAAGGATAACTATAGGCATTTCAACATCCCCAACGGTTATTTTCTGGTCTGGGAATAAAGTCCCTTCCTGCAGCTTTTGAAACAGACCAGACTTCCTGAAGATGCGAGCGTCATGGACCTTTCCCGGCCATCCCACGCTGATGTTGGTGAAACGTCCCTTGTGATCCACCAGAGCTTGCAGCACTATTGAAAAGTACCCCTTGCGGTTTATGTACTCGCCGGCTCGGTGCTCCGGTGCCAAGATAGGGATATGGGTTCCGTCTATGGCCCCACCACAGTTAGGGAATCCCATTGCAGCAAAGCCATCCACTATGACCTGCACATTTCCCAGGGTCTCTACCCTTGATATCAGCAGATCTTTGATTGCGTGGGCTACTTGCATCACAGCAGCCCCCACAGTAGATTTGCCCACTCCAAATTGATTCCCAACTGACCGGTAGCTGTCTGGCATTGCAAGCTTCCACAGGGCTATCGCCACTCGCTTCTCAACTGTGAGGGCTGCTCTCATCTTGGTATTCATGCGCTTCAGGGCGGGAAAAGCAAGTCAAAGTTCCATGAAAGTGCCCTTATGCATGAGAAAGTTTCGCTGCCACTGGGAATTGTCCCAGACCTGCAACACTATGCGGTCCCACCAGTCTGTGCTTGTTTCCCAGGCCCAGAATCAGCCTTCCACTGCATGAACCTGCCCCATTAGCACCATGATGCCCGCATTGCCAGGGCCCGTGCTTTGAGAGAAGTCTGGGTCCATGTCCTCATCACTGTCGTCACTGAGCTGACGTCGCCTCCTTGCCCGGTTTCGCTTTGCCAGGTTCTGGTGTTGCATATACTGCTTGATAATGCGTGTGGTGTTTAATGTGCTCCTAATTGCCAAAGTGATCTGAGCAGGCTCCATGCTTGCCGTGGTATGGCGTCTGCACAGAAAAAAAGGCATAGAACGATTGTCTGCCGTTGCTCTGACAGAGGGAGGGGCAACTGATGACATGGCTTACAGAGTTGGCTTACAGGGAATTAAAATTAACAAAGGGGGTGGCTTTATATTAAGGAGAAACAAAAACAACTGTCACACAGAATGGCCCCCTGAAGGACTGAACTCAAAATCCTGGGTTTAGCAGGCCAATGCTCAACCCACTGAGCTATCCCTCCCCCCGGTATTTCAGGCAGGACTGAATCTCCATTAAACTTTTCAAGGTGCCCCTGACAGACCTCACCGAAATGACTGTCGGCTGCTGATTTCACAGAGGGAGGGAGGTAGGGGGGAGCAAATGAATACAAAACAAATCTAGTGTATTTCTTGTTTTGATCCACTCCATCTATCTTTTACATCTTTGGCTGGCAGCAGACGGTGCCTGCTCGGCAGAAGATGGTGCAATAAGACTGCCGGCAGGACTAAAGAGAATGACCTGGTCGAGTCACTCCTATTTTAGTCCCTGCGCCCATGTCTGCCCAGGCGCTCCTGACCAACCTTACCGAGGCAGCCAGGAGCTCCTCGGACATGACGATGATGGTTATCAGGCCTATTCATAGATATTAAGGTCAGAAGGGACCATTATGATCATCTAGTCCGACCTCCTGCACAACGCAGGCCACAGAATCTCACCCACCCACTCCTGCAAAAAAACCTCTCACCTATGTCTGAGCTATTGAAGTCCTCAAATTGTGGTTTAAAGACTTCAAGAAGCAGAGAATCCTCCAGCACGTGACCCAGGCCTCATGCTACAGAGGAAGGCGAAAAACCTCCAGGGCCTCTTCCAATCTGCCCTGGAGGAAAATTCCTTCCCGACCCCAAATATGGCGATCAGCTAAACCCTGAGCATATGGGCAAGATTCACCAGCCAGATACTACAGAAAATTCTTCCCTGGGTAACTCAGATCCCACCCCATCTAACATCCCATCACAGGCCATTGGGCCTATTTACCATGAATATTTAAAGATCAATTAATTACCAAAATCATGTTATCCCATCATACCATCTCCTCCATAAACTTACCAAGTTTAATCTTAAAGCCAAATAGGTCTTTTGCCCCCACTGCTTCCCTTGGAAGGCTATTCCAAAATCTCACTCCTCTGATGGTTAGAAACCTTCGCCTAATTTCAAGTCTAAACTTCCCAGTGACCAGTTTATATCCATTTGTTCTTGTGTCCACATTGGTACTAAGCTTAAATAATTCCTCTCCCTCTCCGGTATTTATCCCTCTGATATATTTATAGAGAGCAATCAGATCTCCCCTCAACCTTCTTTTAGTTAGGCTAAACAAGCCAAGCTCCTTGAGTCTCCTTTCATAAGACAGGTTTTCCATTCCTCGGATCATCCTAGTAGCCCTTCTCTGTACCAGTTCCAGTTTGAATTCATCCTTCTTAAACATGGGAGACCAGAACTGCACACAGTATTCCAGTGAGGTTTCACCAGTGCCTTGTATAACGGTACTAAAACCTCCTTATCCCTACTGGAAATACCTCTCCTGATGCATCCCAAGACCGCATTAGCTTTTTTCACGGCCATATCACATTGGCGGCTCATAGTCATCCTGTGATCAACCAATACTCCAAGGTCCTTCTCCTCCTCCGTTACTTCTAATTGATGCATCTCCAGCTTATAACTAAAATTCTTGTTATTAATCCCTAAACGCATGACCTTGCACTTCTCACTATTAAATTTCATCCTATTACTATTACTCCAGTTTACAAGGTCATCCAAATCTTCCTGTATGATATCCCGGTCTCTCTCTAAACTGGCAATACCTCCCAGCTTTCTATCATCCGCAAACTTTATTAGCACACTCCCACTTTTTATGCCGAGGTCAGTAATAAAAAGATTAAATAAGACTGGTCCCATAACCGATCCCTGAGGAACTCCACTGGTAACCTCCCTCCAGCCTGACAGTTCACCTTTCAGTATGACCTGTTGTAGTCTCCCTGTTAACCAATTCCTTATCCACCTCTCAATTTTCATATTGATCCCCATCTTTTCCAATTTAGCTAATAATTCCCCCATGTGGCACGGTATCAAACGCCTTACTGAAATCTAGGTAAATCAGATCCACTGCGTTTCCTTTGTCTAAAAAATCTGTTACTTTCTCAAAGAAGGAGATCAGGTTGGTTTGACATGATCTACCTTTTGTAAAACCATGTTGTATTCTGTCCCATTTACCATTGACCACAATGTCCTTAACTACTTTCTCCTTCAAAATTTTTTCCAAGACCTTGCATACTATAGATGTCAAACTAACAGGCCTGTAGTTACCTGGATTACTTTTTTTCCCCTTTCTTAAAAATAGGAACTATGTTAGCAATTCTCCAACCATATGGTACAACCCCTGAGTTTACAGACTCATTAAAAATTCTTGCTAATGGGCTTGCAATTTCATGTGCCAATTCCTTTAATATTCTTGGATGAAGATTATCTGGGCCCCCCAATTTAGTCCCATTAAGATGTTCAAGTTTGGCTTCTACCTCGGATTTGGTAATCTCTACCTCCGTATCCTCATTCCCATTTGTCATGCTACCATTATCACTAAGATCCTCTTTAGCCTTATTAAAGACTGAGGCAAAATAATTGTTTAGATATTGGGCCATGCCTAGATTATCCTTGACCTCCACTCCATCCTCAGTGTTTAGCAGTCCCACTTCTTCTTTCCTTGTTTTCTTCTTATTTATATGACTATAGAACCTTTTACTATTGGTTTTAATTCCCTTTGCAAGGTCCAACTCTACTTGACTTTTAGCCTGTCTCACTTTATCCCTGCATGTTCTGACCTCAATCATCAGGCCTATTGCACCATCTGCTGCCACAAGGCAATGGGCTGCTGCTGTGTAGCAATGCAGTACGTCTGCCAGCACCCAGGAGATGTAGGGTGACAGTGAGCTGAGCGGGCTCCATGCTTGCCGTGGTATGGCGTCTGCACAGGTAACTCAGGAAAAAAGGCGCAAAACGATTGTCTGCCGTTGCTTTCACAGAGGGAGGGAGGGCCTGACGACATGTACCCAGAACCACCTGCAACAATGCTTTTGCCCCATTAGGCATTGGGATCTCAACCCAGAATTCCAATGGGCAGCGGAGACTGCGGGAACTGTGGGATAGCTACCCACAGTGCAACGCTCCAGAAGTCGATGCTAGTCTCAGTACTGTGGAAGCACTCCGCCGAGTTAATGCACTTAGAGCATTTTGTGTGGCGACACACACAAGTGACTATATAAAAACGATTTCTAAAAAACCGACTTCTATAAATTTGACCTAATTTTGTAGTGTAGACATACCCTTAAGACGCTCAATATATTGAGTTTATCCAAAAGAGGTGTAAGAAATGAAATGATCATGGTCTACACTACCAGTACATACATAGGGAAGAGATTCTGATCGCAGATGTTGCTAATCTAGTAGGAAAAAGGTATAACGAGATTCAGGGTTTGGAAGCTGAAACTAGACAAAATGTCAGACTAGAAATAAGGTGCAAATATTTAACAGTAACAGTAATTAACCACTGGAACATCTTACGTAGGAATGTGGTGATTTCTCCATCCTTTGAAGTAAAAATAAAGACTGCATATCTTTCTAGAAAGATATGCTATAGCTCATATAGAAGCTACAAGCCTCATCCAGAAATCATCAGGCGAGGTTCTATGGCAAGTGTTACAAAGGAGGTCATACTAGATGATTATAGGTGATCCCTTCTAAGCTTTATCTATAATTATGAATGAGTCAACAAAACCACTGTAAGAACAAAATTCAACATTATGAGCATAAACAACTTGAAGTTCTGAATTTCAATTTTTCTACTAGAAAAACTACTGCTGTGAGAGACACTTGGTGCCCCATTGCCTGATTTATTGTAGTGTAGACATAAACCATCACCACCACCCACGGTGGATCTGTGTCAGCAGACTTGGGCTCACAGGGCTCAGGCTCTGGGACTATACAATTGCAGTGTAAACGTTCAGGTTCAGACTGGAGCCTGAGCTGTGGGACCCTGCAAGGGGAGAGGGTCTCAGAGACCGGGCTCCAGCCCAAGCCTGAACATTTACACTGCAATTTTAATAGCCCCACAGCCCGAGGCAACTGACACAGACCAGTTGTGGATGTTTTACTGCAATGTAGACCATACCCCTGGAGTCTGTGAAGAAGTATACTCTACCTACTTGAAGGTCAGGACAAGCCTTCTGTAATGCTTGGATTTTTTCTTGAATCTCAATCAGTTTCCTTCTTTCTTCTTGAAGTTGTTTAAGTTCCCGCTGCTGCTGCTGAAGTTTAGCTTCATAGAATTTTTCTCTGTAGTAGGAGATATTAGCTGCATATTACTTAGCAAGAGATTTGATGGAATTGTGATCTTTTAAGATAATTAAAAGACAATAAACCTTGCTTTTTCATTCAGTCTCACATCTTGCTGCAATTTGTTGGTGCTAGCTCTGATGTTATTTGGTTGCTGCTTTGCCTCCTCTACTTCAGCCAAAAAGAAGTCACCCGCATTAGATGTATCAGCAGTAGTTGCTTCAGGCTCTGTCTCATCATCCTGTAACAGCAGCCATATTTTTCAATTGGTACACTGATATTTGTAATCAACCATATTTTGCCAACAAATCTGGAAAATTTTACCTTTGTGTATTAAGATCACAGTTTCTGTTTATATGTAAACAAACACACACAGTACTCCAATATATATTACTCTCCAACTCTAAACTATACAACACAGACAAATCATGCTCCAGCCATATGTGCGTATATATAGTCTATATAGCTGGAGCAACAGTTTACAGATGGAGAGTAATTTACTGGAGTACTATGAACAAAAATATGACAGTTATTGAGGGACAAGAGTAGAGAAGGAATAGCCAGTGGTCACAACCTCATTTTAATGGGGTCACCAGGGCTGGCTTAGACTTGCTGGGGTCCAGAGACGAAGCCCAAGCCCCACCACCCAGGGCCAAAGCCCAAGCCTCAGGGCTTTGGCCCTGGATGGTGGGACTCAGGTTATAGGTCCCCTGCCTGGGGCTGCAGCCCTTGGTCTTCGGCTTTGGCACCCCCACCACGGCAGAGCTCAAGTGGGCTCAGGCTTCAGTCCCCCCTCCTGGGAGAGTGTAGTAATTTTTGTTGTCAGAAGGGGGTTGCAGTGTAACTAAGCTTGAGAACCCTGGAATAGGCGATTGCCTATTTAATCGTTGTCCTATTGAGATCCTGGAAAATATTCTATACACTTAACCAGAAACCAAGCTGTGCCTGAAAGACACAAATTTAAAAACAATTTAAAATAAAGTGCCCTTTATGTAGCTTAAAAGCCCCATTTTCTTGGCTTTTGATATTTTTTTCCCCCATCTCATCTAAAATTTAGAAATTTTTGGCTTAATCTAAAAGGCTATGAAGCTGAAACATCCATTCCTGTTGCTGTCCAAGATGAACATTCTGAATCAAGAACCAGTTAAAACAGAGGGATTATGGAAGCCAGAGCAGAGAGATCTGCATATTCACAATACAGGTATTGATTATGCAAATAATTGTGCTCAGGTTAACTAAACTGCTGTCAGTCACAAAGGTTGGATGGATTCAAATGTACAGTTTAAAATTATTTGCACCATGATCATGCACATCATAAATTCACAACCAGAGTACAGGGAACAGCACAACAAAAAAAAACCTGTATCTGTTTAGCAGCTCTACTCTCTGGCTACGACAATTCCACTTACATAAGAAATAAAGCACACACCTTAACTAAATTCTCAGATTGTAAGAATTACAAATTTTTAATATGGTACAGGTTTTTATCTTTTACTTTTACACAGCAAGTAAATTTAAAGATGTACATTTTTTTAAATTGCCTTTTGTGGGGTATTACGTTAATAATCTTGTTTCAGCTGAAAGTCAGGAGGAGGAATTGTTTGGGGGAGACAATCAAAACCAATGAAAGAAAAACTTTTTATTTAAAAACATTAAAGGGACACAGGCGATTCTTATTTGGCCCACAAGTTAAGAGTCTGAAAACAAACTTATGAAAATATTGACCAATACATTTTTTTAAATTCCAGCAGAAACAGGTGCTATTAAAAAAAATCTGTTCCCCTGTAGTAATCAAAAGCCAAAGTTGCAGAACTCAGAACCTCAAAGTGAGACTGATTTCACTAATATTCATTATCCAAGATGGAAAAAAAATGCAAGAGTAATAGAGCATAAACACTGAAAAATTATTAGATTTTTAGAATTCAGTTCATGATCCATGGGTTTTTATAAGAAAGGTTTTTATATTATAATTTAAGTTTAAAGTCCCTCTAAAACAGGGGTTCTCAACCTTCTGCTTTCTGAGGCCACACCAAAATGCTATAAAACTCCAAGGCCCAGCTGTGCCACAACAACTGTTTTTCTTCATATAAAAGCCAGGGCTGACATTACAGGGTAGCAAGCAGGGCAACCGCTCAGGCTTCGGCTTCAACCCCAGGTGGCTGGGCTTGGGGCCCTCGGTTTCAGCCCCACATGGGGCTTGTCTTCACTACAGGGGTAAGTGAACCAAAGTTATGCTACTCCAGCTACATAAATAACGTAGCTGGAGTTGACGTAGCTTAGGTCGACTTACCCCGTTGTCTTCACTGCGCTGCATTGATGGGAGACGCTCTCCGGTCGACTTCCCTTACTCTTCTCAGAGAGCTGGAGTACTGGGGTCGACCCGAGCACGCTCTGGTGTCGATTTAGCAGGTCTTCACTAGACCCACTAAAATCGATCCCTGCCGCATTGATGGCAGCAGTGTCTATCTCCCCATAGTGAAGACAAGCCCGTGGTGAGGCTTCGGCTTTCCACCCTGTGCCCCAGCAAGTCCAACAGTGGCCTTGCTTGGCAGACCCCCTGAATCCTGCTTGAGGCCTCGCATGGGGCCCTGGACCCCTGGTTGATAACTGCTACTTTAAAGAGTATTTTAGATTTGTGTTTCAAATGGACGACCTCCATATTAGACAAATCAAACTATTCTCCTTTGTCAAGCTTTACAGTGAGCACTACCACTCTATTAGTCTGGTCTGCGTTTTTTCATTGTGCACAAAGTTAGTTCATACACAAAAAAACCACACTAGTAACTCTTAAATTAATGTTCACGGGCATGTAATAAGATTGTATTTGTAAGAAGTACCTGTACCATAGCTACAAGATTTTGTAACTGTTTAAGTTTTTGTTTTGCAGCTATAAGTCTATTGATCTTCTGCTCAAACTCAGCATCTCCAGCATCAGCAACACTGCTTCTGCAGCTAGATAAAGAAACTTCACTGGCTCTGTCCTCTTCCACTTCATCATCACCACCTTGTGATATATCATCAACATCTTTGTCATTGTCCCTATTACGACAATCTGAAGGAAAAACAAACAGTGCCAATGTTGCAGATAAACACTAGTGAACTTGTTAAAAATCACTAAATGTTCATATGACTAGTGCGTTTCAGATCTGAAGCTGTACTGCTCAATGAAAAGAACCCAATCTAGCATTTAAGCCCTTGTTGAACACTTAGCTTATATGCAAATCTGAAACTCACAAACCATGTAACCAGAAAGAAAGCCGAAGGAGTTAACATGCTCCCAAACACACATTCATCAGTTTTAGCTCTATATACAGTAATACTTCAATATCTTTTAAAGCATACCTAATGTTGAAGACATATTTAAAGTCCTTAAATTAGCAGCAGATCGGTTATTTATTTCACAGTCTGTATTAAGGTGTCTTCCATCTCTGTTAGTAGTTCCACACTGTATGTTGGAATTGCTATTTATTTCACCCCAGCTACTAATTCCCTGGGGGTTTCTAGGAGAAAACATTCATCATATTAAAAAATCGGTTCTAAGTCCATTAAAACTTTTATATCTTATCTAGTTTTTTTAAATTGTTGGAAGAGACAAGCACATGGATTTTTTTTTTTAAATTTAAATCATTTTAGATTAATGTGCTAAACACTACAATTGCCAAGATAAAAGGTCATTCAAAACAAGCATATACAAACTTTAACATCCCATTTCCCCTTCAGCGGGACAACCAAAATTCCCCAATCCAGCTCTGCTCTACACCCCACATCTATCACAGACAGGAGATGGTCTATAGCATAAGAGTCCCCTTTTAAATATCTCCCATGTAGATTTTCAAGTAGAGTTGAAGGTACTAGTCTGAAAGTACAAAATGTTACGTGGTTTGGGACCTGGTTAATTGAGAGATTATCCGTGCACTCAAGTACATATGGAACCCCTTCAATGTGAACAGAAGAAGCCTTTGACAGGGCATATCCATGAACATTCCTCAACACTGCAATTCATTTCCGCCTTGATTCTCAAGACTACATTTGTTAGCCTTCCAGGTACTTTGAAAATCCCATCTTTAACTGTGACTATGTGAGGTAAGGGTGAATTGGCAGCCTGATAAATTGAATGCAAGGGACTCCATTTGGATTTTATAAGGCCATTTAATGTGCCTGGTTATCCTTTCAGTATCTTATCTTGAAATTCTAATAGGTCTCAAGAGTTGCATATTAATGCTATAAAATCTAAACAGGAATATTAATTTTGAAACACAATTTTAAAACTTTATAACATTTATATGAAAAGCATAGTTTATCCGTGAAGTTCTTAGTGGAGTTTTGTGGTGTAATCAGCACAGTGTCTAATTCACAGTGCATAATTCTAGAGCTGTTGTATATTTTAGGAAGACCGTTAAAATGATTTATCAACTGGATTAAGAAAAATATTGTATTAGCCAAGGTTAGGTTATCAGCATAACGAAGGGTATTTCAAATGAACTGACACAAAACAGTGTCAATTTAATCTAAGTATTAATAACTTTTGGTTAACCACACCATCTTACTATGCAGAACCTACAACAACTAAGGGCCACAAAATTTAAGACAAAATATAAAAAAAAGTGTAACCTGATATTGGTAACAGGTTGTGAATTCTCATGCTCAGAATCACATTCTGATTCTCCTGTGTCCTCCTCTTTAGTGTTTTCATTCACGGCATCAGTCATCATATCAGATGTCTGTTCATAGTAATGAACTAACTCACGCAACTCATTCAATCTCTTACGAACTTCATTCAGTTTCCTGGAATGAAAGCAGAATACTTTATATGCATGCCCCTACTGGATCAAAAATCCTAAATGTAGTATTCAGTTCTTTATTCAACAGTGCTCTCAAAAAAAAAGTGCAGTAAAATTAACCAAATTTTAATTTTATCCAAGTCCTAATATACATAAACTGATTAATATTTAAAAACTTACTATAATTTGAGATCTGTAACAATCTTTGCTTGAAGATGTTCTGAAGCCCAAATTAATCTGTATGATATTTCACAGAGAACAATACTAATAAGATAACCTAGTTATCTTAAGTTACGTATTTCAGACTTTCTACATCTTTCAAAAATATGCTACTTAGGAAAAAAAAACTTAAAATCTAACAAAAATGTATACAGAACCACTTAGTTCATCACAGCAAATTAATTACATAATAAAATTTGTTAAACATTTTACTGGAGCTTTTCTGTTGGGTTTAGATTATCATCCTCTTCACTCTCATTCTGAGAAGCAATGGAATCAGGAGGATAAGGAGCAGATGATGCTAGGCTGTTAGACTCTCCATTGACAACAGTTGCTATGCCTGTAGGAGCAGAGGCAGCTGAAGTTGTACTTCTTTGATCAATACTCCTTTGAGGAGCGCCGGACACAGGCAAGACTACAAAAAAAAAAAAAAGAAATGAAAAGTATCAAATTTGGCATCTTATTAAAAAGAAGTTACAAAAAAAAGCCACTTATTTGATTTACATAAAAATATGTAAAGATAGTAACTATTAACAGAATATGCAGACCAGCAATAAAGGTCGGTCTTAGTTTTTGCAAATGTCATTGCATTTATTATAGGCAGGGCTGGTGGTGCAGCTTATTATGATGTTTGCCCCACACTTCTCATTATAAGACCCTATTTTCAGTTCCTTGTAACCTTACCAAACCGTAACCATTTGTGCTTAAGTTTTCCATGCTGGATATCTGCTTCACTCAGTTTGGTTGGAAAATTTCAGCCAAAAAAGTTCAATCATAATCAAGCAAGAAGTTAGAGAAAAAATACATTTTGCCCATATTAAAAAATTCTGTTAACCATCTTTTTGAAAAGCTCTAGCACTTCAATGCTTTGTAGTAGGGACTTGAAATTTGGCAAGGCTGTGGCCTTGGTGACGTGACTTTTGCTTTCCCCATAAAAACCTGCCCAAATTTGTTTAAGTTATAAGCATATGAAAAATTTCAGTTTGAAGATACTCAGTAGAGATTCTATGATTAGCTAAAAATCTCTGAAACCTCTCCTCAGTGAGCACACTCAAGCCTCGCACAGCTCCTGTGTGTGAGCAGACCTCGCATGTACCATCCCCAAAGAGCAAGCTCCAGCCCAGATCTAACAGGGACAAAGCCTGGCTTTCCCCATAATTGTTTTCGGGCAGGGACGTCTCTGAGCTCTCAACTGACTCTGCTGCTGGCACAGCAGCATGGAAGAGGAAGTTGTCAGATTTTAATGCAGAAGCTACATTGTCTCCAGGAATTAAATTAAAGATTTAATTAAAGATTATGTCATGTGATGAAATCTCCAGGAATACATCCAACCAAAACTGGCAACCCTAAGCTACAAGAGAGTGCATCTCAGGTGGGGAGGAAAACTTAATTCTGGCATTTCCTAACTTTTCAGCACTTGCCTTCAACATTAGCTACGGAATATTATTTTGAAATGAATGGCTTTTTATAAAATGAAGTATTAGTAATCAGCCACTAGTTATATTAAAATAAATTTTATTAATAAATTAGATATTTGTATATTGTATTGAAGCTTACAATGGAGAAAGTTTAACTTGCAAAACTACCATAGTTTCTCTCTTAACCATACACAAACTCTATTTGAAAAATCTGTATTGATGTACAATTTCAAAAGGTTTTCACGTATCAGAGGGGTAGCCGTGTTAGTCTGTATTGCATCTGAAGAAGTGGGGTTTTTTACCCATGAAAGCTTATGCCCAAATAAATCTGTTAGTCTTTAAGGTGCCACTGGACTCCTCATTGAACAAAGAATTTGAAAACTTTATAAAAACAACTGTCATTGTAGATATGTGCATTTAAAATGAAAGGCAATATTTCTCATCTTCCAAAATTTTGTTTCTTGGAGAGCTTTTATATCAGACGATTAGTGTAAGTAATTTGTAACAGGTTTCAGAGTAGAAGCCGTGTTAGTCTGTATGGTAACTTCCAACTTATCTGTATGTGTGTATCAAAATATATATATCTTACTATATGTTCCATTCTATGCATCCGATGAAGTGGGAGGTAGCCCACGAAAGTTTATGCTCTAATAAATTAATTTGTAA
This sequence comes from Natator depressus, assembly GCF_965152275.1. Taxonomy (NCBI): domain Eukaryota; kingdom Metazoa; phylum Chordata; order Testudines; family Cheloniidae; genus Natator; species Natator depressus. Next base: position 83,790,114 of record NC_134237.1, read on the forward strand.
CAGTAAACAGAGATATTACAACTGAACCTATGAGTGATAGCTATAAGAAAGGTTTGCCAGCTCAGCATCAGTTAAACCTTTGAAAGAATAACCACACTATTCACACTTATGGGTAATACGCAGCCTGGTGGTACCTAACAGCAGACCTCCTCCAAGCAGCATCCACTAGACCACATATGCACCTCCTCCTTCCCCTTCTCTCAGTGTCCCTGAATGTTTTGAGAGTGAAGCTATATAAGAGGGCAGTCTGCCCTTTACTGCCTCAGTTCCTTCCACCACTAACCCAGAGAACCAAGGTACGACTCTGAAAGAGAGGGGCAGGTGGGTGGGAAGCATGACTATAACTCCTCTTGAAGAACTCTCGTGACAAGTAAGTAACTTTTATTTCTTCTTTGAGAGGCTCTGCATACTCCCCACTTATGGATAGTTTGACAAGCAGTGCTGAAATGTCAGGCAGATGGAACAGAGTACTAATAATGGCTGAAGCACTTATCTACCAACTCTGGCATCTGCTCTTGAAGCCAAATCCAAAGCGTAGTGTTTGGTAAAAGTATGGCTAGACCTCCAAGCAGTAGCCTTACAGATTTTCCCAGTAGAAACATGTTTAAGGCACTGCTCTAGTAGAATGAGATTTCACAATAGCATGCACAGGAATTAACATTCACTGATACACGGTTTACTAAATCTGGAAATAGTCTGAATATATACACTATTAACCACACTATATTAGCATCTAAAATATGTAACGCTGATTTCCCTTTAGCAACAGGAGGCTTAAGGGAAAAATAGTAAATTAATAGTTTGATTGAAGTGAAATTCCAATAATATTTTTGACAGAAACATGAGGTCAGGTCTAAGAGCCACCTTGTCTTTATGAAAAATAAAAAATGGCAGATCTGCACATAATCCACTCACCCTTCTGGATGATGGTCTAACTATAATAGACAGACAAATAAAATAAGAAACTCTGTCAAAGGTTCAAGGGGTGGCTTGGCTTCATCAGCCTGGTCAAGACCAAATAGATCCCATGGACGGGCTGGCACCCTCAAATGGGAATACAGATTGCATGATTTCAGATAAAAGGTTTACGAAGGGGTTGTCCAAACAGTCATCTACCATCAATCAAATCATGGTAAGCAGAAATTATGCCAAATGAACTGTTAAAGAAGCATGAGATAAGCCTTCAGACTTCAAACACATTAAATACTCTAAAACAAACAGAGCAGCAGTTGAGACTGAAGAATCAGATTTGCCCCAAACATCCAAGAGACAAATCTAGTCCATTTCAAAAACCCTCTCTTACGGACAGCTTCCTTGAATTAAACAAGGAATCATGGACAACAGAGGAACAGCATTGTTCAACATTAGTCAAAGTCAATAGCCCAAGCCGTCTGATGAAGGATCCTGCCCTGCTGTTGCGACAGCTGATCAGGAGACAAAGGGAGACTTTTGTGAATCCCACCCAACAGATGAAGTACCACCATTACTGTTTCAGCCAAGCTGGGCAATTGCATCATCACTGCTTTGTTTTGATGTACTTTCCTCACCACTTTCTAAATTAATGAGGGTGAAGCACACAGAAGACCCTTTCCACAGTGTAGCAGGAACATGACTGAATTGGATTGTTTGTCTCTTCCTGTTCTTGAACAGCAGAGGGGACACTTCTTGTTGAATATGGTTGCAAACAAATCTACAACGGAGCGATCCCAGTTGAAAGATCGAATAGCTCAAGACATTTTCTCCAAGGACCACTCGTGCATCTGTACACTGTCCTACAGAGACAGTCGACTAAACACACTGCTCTCCTCTGTAAGATGCAAGGCCAGACACACAAACATTGTGAAGAGGGCACCAATCACATAAATTGACTACCTTGACAAATAGGTAAGAATAAGTGCTTCCTTGCTTGTTGATGTAATACATAGCCATTGCATTGTTCATTGCTACCTGAACAACATTCCCCATTACGTGAGGAAGAAAGGATTTGAGGACCAAGTGAATGGTTCTTAATTCCAAGTTCTTTTTGCGAGACAGCCAATAGCCTCAAACTGTAGGATGACCCAGATGAGCTCCCCAGCCATTGTTGGTTATCGCAACCAAAGGTGAAGGAGGATTGAACAAGACTCCTCTGAGGACTTTTGATCTGTCTTCCACCATATCAATAAATTTAGGACGTGCTGAGGCACAATCACAAACGTCTGAAGACTGCCCAGATTGAGTCTGTAAGCCTGAGCTATCCAGGGCTACACTGACCTCAATTTGAGATAAGCACACAGTCTTGTAAATGCTTGCTGCCGTAAGGCTCATGAGATTACATCATGAAAATCACCTTCTGGGTCAGACTCAGCTGGATGTACTAAAACAGATTGTTCTATCTTCAGAGACCTTTCCTCTTGGAAAAAAGTCATTCCCCTCCTGTTACCAAGTCCAACACAGAACTATTAAATGAAGTCTCTGAGTTGGGCAGAGATTCAACTTCTTCATGCTCAGCAGCAGTCCCAGCTCTGTAAATAAGGTGACTGTGGAGTTGATGTGAAGTAGCAGGTCCTCTCGTGCAGAGGATTTCAGCAGCCAACGCTGAAAATATGAGAAAAACAGAAGTAGTATGTAAATACCTGTCATTTTCTACCAAGAATTGTGAACCAATCCATAGTTGAAAGCGAGCGGATTACGAAGGACAGGTTTAGCATTTGAAACTGGAACTTCTGAATGTACTTGTTCAATCTTCCCAGATTTTAGACTGGATGGAATCTGCCATCTTCTTTCCTGTACCAGGAAGCATCCTGAATAAAACCCCTGATGCCAAAGATGTTTGGGAACCTCTTTGACAGCACCTATCAGAAGGAATTTTTGAACCTCTTATAGAAAGACAGCTTTGCAAGAAAGCTCACTGTAAAGGGCAAGGTAGGGGAAATTGAAAGGGGTCAGTTTTTCAAACTGCACAGCTAGCCATCCTCTAATTTCTAGAACCTACTTGTCTGATGTAATAAGCCTTCAATTGTTACTTAAAAGAGCTATCCTGTCTCCAAACAACAGAAGGGAGGGATCCTCATTAATTGGTTCGTGACGCTTAGTCTTCCCATCAAATCTGAGGCCTGGTAGTTGAGGAAGCCAAAGAGAAAAGAGCAGGTTGTTTTGTCTTATGTCTGTACTGAAAGTCCACTTTCTTGTGCTGGCTCTGCAACAAGCTTCCTGATGATGTTGCCGATGTGTCTGATTTGAGGGTAAACCAGTCTCTGATAGAGGAAAGATGGCATCTTCTTCTGAGCAAGAGATGAAGACCCAGTTATTAAGCTGTGGATTTAGTATCCTTTAATTTCTCCAACAATTTGTTGATCTTGTTGCTGAAAAGACCATCCCGCATCACAAGGAAGATCTTCCACTTAAATTTTGGTATCCAGAGTCAATGAAGAGGAATGAAACCATGCACATCTCTTTAAGGTAACTGTATACGTCAATGCTTTAGTGGCAGAGTCTGAAGCATCAGACGAAGCCTGAGTGCATGTTTCACCACATTTTGAGCCTCCATCAAAATAATATTTGTCAGCCTTCTGTTATCTGACAAATCCTGAACAAAATGCAGTCATCTTTCCTCACAGATGGAATTGGCAACAGGCCATGAGCACCTAGTAATTAGCCTCATTAATACCAAGAGAAGAGGAAGAAGGGGAAAAATAAGCAACACAGATCTTTTTTCCCTTTCACTCACCAATAGTTGATGGGCCTGACTGGACCTAAGCCTATTACTGGCAGCAGCCGCCACCAGTGAATTAGGTAAAGGGTGAATGAACAAACCAACAAAAACACACCACACCCCCTCCCGGATTATCTCATACAATTTATCTGGTTTTCATTTAGAAATAGGTGGACAGGAAGCAGAGATCATCCAAACAGTCCTAGCAGGCTACAGGAGACTATCCAGCATGGGCAATGATATTCTATTCCTAGAGGCAAACCCAAGAACATCAAATATCAGGTGAGAATTTTCATCCACGGTCAAAGGTGGTAAAAGTTCAATGTGAATGCCATGTGGTCCACCAGGTCATGAAATTGCAAACTGTCCTCAAAATGAGATGATGCAGAAGCAACACTCATGCTCATCAAGTAACAAATACAGATTAAAGTCTGTATCCATCTGCTCTCATTCAAAAAGAGGCACTATCTCCTCATCCTGCTCTTCAGAAAAGCACTGTCTGAGCTACAGATTGATCTGATGGAACTGGATCCAAGGATTGCTCAGCCACCAAACACTTAACCAATGAAACACCGCCTCTTCATCTAATAAGGCGGTAATTTAAAAAGTCTGGTGATTGAATCCAGTGAGGCCACTGAGACCAGGATTGCCAGTCTCTCCAGTAGCTGGGATCCAGTTACTTGCCCACAAGAGGAGGAACAACACTGGAGTAGGGAAACCCAAACTGAGGGGGCACAAATTAGGTCTCTTAATTCTTCCTCTATCCTCCTCCCACTGAGGATCCGACTTCGGATCCTCTATGGAACTCACCAGACATATAAACAAAATCCAAAGATGAAGAGCAATAAAAGGTGAGAAAGCTCTGCCTGGAGACCCTTGTAGGAGACTTCAGAAGAGGTGGCGGCATAAATTTCTCTGGAGAAAGACTAACAAAGCTCCTCTGCTCTTCTACTTTAAGGTGAAGAGGAAGCAGAACACAGAACTGAAGAAGCCTCTATCTTCCTCGTAGCCATTAGCATCTCACACAGATCCATGGAGCATTCAGAACCAGGATGGTGCACATTAGCCACCACAGTAAATAATCTCTTTGGATCTAAGGATGACCTTCAGAACAGGACTGTAGGAAGAAGCTGGGCCCACAGACCTGGAGAGTACTAGATCCAGCAAAATATATTCACTTCTGCACCTCTGGTCTTTGAAGTTGAATTTGAAACCAATTTGGGATTCAATGATGGAACCACAGAGGCCATGTCAGAATCAGACAGATCTTGGAAATCTGATGCCTGGAATCTGGCACTGCCAGTGGCTATCTTTTAGCTAGCCTTCTTCATGTGAACAGATATTTCAAATATGACAACCTAACTCTACGACAGTGGTGGGCAACCTGCGGCCTGTCAGGGTAATCCACTGGCTGGCCGCGAGACAGTTTATTTACATTGACTGTCCGCAGGCACGGCCGCCCACAGCTCCCAGTGGCCGTGGTTCACCATTCCCGGCCAATGGGAGCTGCAGGAAGTGGCACAGGCTGCAGGGACATGCTGGCTGCCACTTGCCACAGCTCCCATTGGCCAGGAACAGTGAACAGCTATCTTCTATTCAGGAGTGAATTAATTAGTCTCTCCCATAATTAAAGCAGAAAACCTTGCCTGAAAACTTGGCAGGGGCAGGATCCTCATCCTAGGCACCTTTACATCTTCAAAGTCACATTTAACACTCTGTTGCTGGATCACCCAACCTTGAAACAAAAGCCCCGAATCAAGTTTCTGAAACCTCTGGGCCCTTACAAAGTTTTTAACACCTGTGTCTTAAAGAAAACTAGAAGCCAGAATATTATTCCCAGGACAATGAGGAAGACAAGACTGCCACATGGAGAGAAACCAAGCCACTCAGAAACATTTAAACAGCTAGTCACGGAGGGTGTGAGGAGCAGAAGCAGGCAAACTTAACTTAACGAGAAAAGTCCGTCAGTACAACTGTAAAGTTCCCGTCTGTTGTACGAAAAGAACTAAATACCAAGTGTGTAGATCAAAATAAGCAAACAAAAAAATTCCCTAGGAAGTATGCCAATTTAAAAAACAGTTATATTAAAAGAACAAAACTGAAAATAAAATTTCGAAAATGAAATTTTACCTTTTATTACAAAACATAAAATGACAAAGATTAGAGAAAAAAATCTTTTTAATTTACTGTATGCATTTGACAGAAGTGTGTATACAGTAAAGTTCATTGTTTGTCCCTATATATTCAGTTTTACCATTTGTTTTGGCCTTTTAGTGAGAGAAGACAAATATTTACAAGATAGGACAGTGAGTTTTAACACCACAAATGTTGGCCAGGAATTCAGGGCAAAGCATAGCACTGAAACTATTTAACTCTGTGTCCCTTTAAGTCTTAGCCATGCTAAAGCACAAAGGTTAAACTTTACAGATCTCTGTTAGTATAAACCTTCCCAAACATTTCAGGAACTTAGCCACAAAAACTGCTATTAACAGAGGGAGCAACCTATCACTGAGGTTCAATGCAATCATTTTAACCTAAGAAAGCAATTAAATTTAATTATTTTCAAGACACTGGGGGAAGTTACTGAAGAAATCACATTAAAGTGCACTTTTTGTCTGTAACATTGGGTATTTCCACAGTTACAGAGTTCTGTAGTCAGATTCTTCACTAAATCAGTTTGGTGGACTTTCATAATACTATAAAGCAAAAGATTATTACCACAGGAAAAAAAACATTCCTTGTTCTGTATTTAAATCACTACATTAAAAAGGAAACATTTAACTAAAATTTGTTATTACTGAAAGCTACACAAATGACAATACTTCCAGGAGAAAGACAAGATGGGTGAAGTAATATCTTTTACTGAACCAATTCCTGCTGGTGGAAGGGACACACTTTCAAACACAGAGCTTTTCCTCAGGTCTGGAGAAGGTAACCAGACTGTCTAAGCTAAATACAAGGTGGGACAGATGGTTAACTATAAGAGGTTCACATGTGTTGCAGGAAGAGCTGTATGAAGCTTGAAAGCTAGTCCATTTCACCAACAGGTCCAATAAAAGGTATTACCTCGCTCACCTTGTCTCCGTCATGTCCTGGGACCAACACAGCTACAACAATACTACAAAAATTCTTCCATGTACTAAGATCAGTGACAATTCTGAATCATTAGTTGCACGTTATGTTCAAAAGGACTATAAACTACATTAAACAAATCCAGTTTAAAGTGAGTTCTGCATACATTTACTTACAGGAGGAGTTGTTTAGATGCTCGTCACGAAGCGTATGAAGTTCTCCTAACAACTTGTCCATTTTTTGTTTTTTACCCTGCAACATTCTCATCTTGCTAAAAAGTTGTGCTTTCTCATCAGATAAGTGCTGTGACATAGAAGAATTTCTACTTTGTGAAATCTCTCTAGTAAGTGAAAGACTTTCTGCTTGCCTTCTATTATCTGGCACAGGTTGAGTCTAAAAAACAAACCAACTTCATTTTACTACAAGTACTATGAAGATGCCATAATAATTTGCTAATTACCTCTCCCAACTCCAGAAAAGTCAAAAAATACCTCATTTAACTTCTTAAAAAGGCTAGTGCTAAGAGCTCCATAACAGAAAACCAAGGTTCTCAAACTAAACAATAGTTAGCTCTTATATAATTCCAACTGCATAATAACTAGTACTATGATGTGGAACTATTGCTCTTGGCTTCCAAGAAAGAACCAGGTATAAACTGACACTAAGCTTGTAACAGTCAATGAATAACCGCTTCCATCCAAAGTAAAACATAGAAAGCATCAATTGGAATAAAAGCAAAACCAAAAAAAACTTTACAATCAAATCCAGTTAAGGTTTACATATAATAAATTTCAAACACGTTGTAGGGTTTTTTTAACTGAATATTGTGTCTTAAACCTGTGGCCATACATATAATTCTTGTTATGAGTTATGCAAGTAACCTACAGGGCATGTTATTGAAAACATAATTAGAAGAAACCATACCTCAGCAAGTCAGACAAGTATAGGCATTTAAGAGGTAGCAATACAAAAAGCTTAAATTTTGTGCATCTAAGAAACAACATCTTTTAAACTGCATATTACTGCCCCGAAGATTTAATAAAATGTTATCAAACAGCAATCACTCTCACTGTGTGAGAAAGTATACTGAAAACTAAGTCAGAATAGCTTTGTAAATAAACCTATTTATTCTAGTATTTTTAAGACCCTTATAGGGAAAATGAACTAAAATATACACAGCAACACTATATAAAAAAAAGGTTACCTGAGATTCATGAAGCTGATTGTGAAAACGCTGGATTAGCTCATTTAATTCTTCATTTAGTTCAGATGTAAGACTCACTCCTGAAATGCTACCTGTTGTCTCTGTTACAACTACACAAAACAGTAAGTCCAAAACATTAAACTAAAAGGTAAATTAGAGAAAATGGTTTAAGATTTCAAAATAAGTATATACCATATCTACTAACATACAGCACTGGTTGGACAAATTTATCTTATTTTTTCAACTGAACTAACCAAATCCTGTGAGCACATTATAGAAATTTAAATCAAACAAACTTCTGAAGTAATCCTTAGAAAAACAGATGTCAAAAAAAACCGTTCCCAACCCCAGAAAAAAATCATCACTTGGGCTTATGTCTACAACATCAGTTTCACCAACAAAAGTGCTAGTGTGGACAGCGTTATGTCGGCAGGAGAGACTCCTCTGCAAACACAGCTAAGGGTGCTTGTTGGGGATGGTTCAATTATGCTGGCAGGAGAGCTCTCTCCCACCAGCAAAGAGCAGCTGCACAGGAGACCTTACTGCGGCACAGCTGTGCCACTGTAAGGTCCGCAGCGTAGTGTAGACATAGCCTCAATCAATGTACAATTTCACTGCGAAAACTGACTATGCAAAAGTGTACCTTGTTCAGCAGATCTGTTCCTTTTGTGTTTGGGGTTTGTTTTTTTGTTTTTCCCCCCCACAAAAATCAGTTAAGTTCAGTTTTTGTTGTGTTTTTTGTTTTGTTTAAAAACTGTATGTCCCTGCAGAACCAACACAGCTAAGAACAACGAGCTGGATAGTATACTTCTCATATATCAACAGAACTCTGTGTTCCAGTCAGTTACAGTCGAAGACAATAATATAATTTGGCCTCCAGAACCTTTACTGACCATGGTATGCTAGAAGGAAATACCTTATCTTGACATTCAAATCTGATTTGCAGAGCTGGCAGTTAGGAAAAAAGGCACATTTTTACTTGCAAAAACACGTTTGATATGGCAATCAAGACAAATGTAGAACTCTACAATACTACTTTAAAAACAGTCACTTGTCAAAACAGACCAGGACCTTAAATATCCACCATTTTTAGCCATACCGAAGTATGGGTGTCTGGCCTATTTTTAACTTCACATGAATCATTTGTTTAGTAAACCCTTAATTGGATTTTTAAAATGTTACATTTATTTAATTTTACATGAATTTTTTTTTTTTTCCTTTTCCTAGTCCCGGCTTCTTCTACCTTTTTCAACACAAGGGTTAGTGGGATGCTGCTCCGAGTATCACCAGGACAAATATGACACAAATAAGAGTAGCACCAGGGAACAGAGAATAAGCCTCTCCTTAAGGCTAACTTAAGTAAGCCTCTCCTCTGTCCACAACCTCCTCTTCCTATGAAGAGAGGTTATTTCTGTAGGGGAGAGGAGTATAGAACTTCAGATTTCTACTTGTACTGGGAAGTTTGTTTAGGACAAAAGACACCATAAGGCAGAGCTGAAGATGCCCAGAAGCTGATTCAGAAGACCTGCAAGGAAGAAATGCCTTCCCCAGAACCATGGTATGCTCTATCTTTGAGACTAGGCAACCGGAACTGCAGCCAGTATTCAAGGTGTGGGCATAACATGGATTTATATAGTGACATTATGATATTTTCTGTCTTATTATCTATATATATTAGAATTGAAAAAGGTACGGAGGACAACAAAAATGATTAAGGGTATGGAACAATCTCCCTAGGAGGAAAGATTAAAAAGACTGGGACTTTTCAGATTGGAAGAGAGATGACTAAGGGAGGATATGATAGAAATCTATATAATCATGAATGATGTGAATAAAGTGATGAAGGAAATGTTACTTACTCCTTCACAAAGCACAAGAAGTATGGGTCACCCAATGAAAATAGGCAGCAGGTTTAAAAGAAAGAAAAGGAAGTACTTCACACAACACACAGTCAACCTGTGCATCTCTTTGCCAGGGGATGTTGTGAAGACCAAAACTATAACAGGATTCAAAAAAGAATTAGGTAAGTTCACAGAGTATGGGTCCATCAATGGCTATTAGCCAGGACAGGCAGGGATGCAACACCATGCTCTGAATGTCTCTAGCCTCTTTGTCAGAAGCTGGGAATGGGTGACAGGAGATGGATCACCTGATGATTGCCTGTTCTGTTCACTCCCTCTGACCTGGCACTGGCCACTGTCGAAAGACAGGATACTGAGCTAGATGGACCATTGGTCTGACCCAGTATGGCTGTTCTTATGTTCTACTAGCTGCCTGGAGCATCATTCCATCTCAAAGCAAAACCATCCTGTATGGTCCTTCTATCCCCCTCAAAGCTGGCTTGTTAGGAGAGGACACAGGAAGAGACCAATTACTACAGGCAGTGCCCTAGGCTACAATTTTGCTTCTCAGTTTGCTGGTGCTATTCTTGTGTGTGATGTCACAAGCAATGCACTCCATTTCTAAAAACAACAAGGCAGAAGTTAGGCAAAGGGAAATTTGAAGTCAAAACAATTTTAAAATGATTTTCTCCCAATTAGAAATTTACTAAACAAGCATGGTACACATTCTGTGGGGATGGTAAGCAGATCGGAGACCATAACCATCTAACTTTCAAATAATTTATCATTAGAGGTTGTTTAACGCTGCCTCAAACCACTTCTGTTCATACTTTCCAAAATAATTTATCTTTTGGCAGAGACCAAATGTGAGAAGTTTCAACCCCAACGATTCTTTTGACAACGTTAAGGAAGTATTAAAGTACAGGTTTATAATGGAACAACACTTAACTTATCTTTATAGTGGTTGTGATGTTGTTTAACAGTTGGAGGCAAGTCTACAATTCAGATTCTTTAGAATCTGAAATCTAGTTTTATATTTGGTTAAGATACGGTAATCAAATTTATAATTGTTCTGTTCTTCCTTATACAAGAAAGGTTTAAAAAAATACATTTTTGAGTTTTTAAAGTAAACTTTGGTGGCTCATCTCAAAGTACCAGGAAGGAACTTATGGTTTTAAGTAGGGCTGTCCGTCTATTAAAAACATTCAATTAATCGCACTGTTAAAAAATAGAATACCATTTATTGAAATATTTTTGGATGTTTTCTACATTTTCAAATATATTGATTTCAATTACAACCGAATACAAAGTGTATAGTACTCACTATATATTTTTGATTACAAGTATTTGCAGTATAAAAAAGAAAAGAAATAGTAATTTTCAATTCACCTAATACAAGTACTGTAGTACAATCTCTATCATAAAAGTTGAAATTACAAATGTAGAATTATGTCAAAAAAACTGCATTAAAAATAAAACAATGTAAAATTTTAGAGCCTGCAAGTTCACTCAGTCCTACTTCTTGTTCATCCAATCGCTCAATTTGGAAATACCTCGCAATGCCAGCTACAAAAGTGCCATGCTAATGCCTGTTCTCACTTTCAGGTGACGTTTTAAATAAGAAGAGGGCAGCATTATCTCCTCTAAATGTAAACAATCTTGTTTGTCTTAGCAATTGGCTGAACAAGAAGTAGGACTGAGTGGACTTGTAAGCTCTGAAGGTTTACATTATTTTGTTTTTGAGTGTAGTTATGTAACAAAAAAAAAATCGACATTTGTAAACTGCACTCAGGACAAAGACTGCACTACAGTACTTGTATGAGGTGAATTGAAAAATACTCTATCATTTTTACGTTACAAATATTTGTAATAAAAAATACACTGATTTCAATTACAACACAGAATACAATAGATATGAAAATGTAGAAAAATGTCAAAAATATTTAATAAATTGCAATTGGTATTCTATTGTTTAAACAGTGTGATTCAAACGGCAATTAATAGCGATTAATTTTTTTATTGCAATTAATTTGAGTTAATCGCCTGCGTTAACTGCAAGTAATCAACAGCTCTAGTTTTAAGTTTGTAGCCTTGTTACCTAATAACATATTAAAAATATTTAAACTAAGTTCTCCCACCAAATGGCAGTCCTGCAGTAATATTCCAAATATTACAGGTATTTTATATAAGGCACAGAATGTACAAGCTTAAGAATATATCCAGAACATTTTTTTTAATTGTGCAGTACATTTATACTTTGAATTAAAAAAAAATAATATTAGAGTGTCAGGTTTAAATCAATCAATATATCAATTTATCATTACATACTCTTGTCCTTCCACATACCAGAATCATCCATGACAGCAATTGCCTGCTCCGCTTTATGCTGCAGAGCAAGAAGAGCAGCTTGTCTTCCCTGAAGTGCTTTCAGCTGTTCCTGTTGTTGTAACATCCTTGTTAACAGGTCATGTTGCTTCTTCAAATTCTCTAGCTCCTCTTTAGCCTCCTGCTGGGGGTCTCTGGCCTGGAAGATAATAAAGGATACCATCATAGCTGTGGAATTTGATAACACTGCAATAGTAATACACAAAAAGAACAGGAGTACTTGTGGCACCTTAGAGACTAACAAATTTATTAGAGCATAAGCTTTCGCGGGCTACAGCCCACTTCATCGGATGCATAGAATGGAACGTATAGTAAGAAGATATATATACACACATACAGAGAAGGTGGAAGTTGCCATCCAAACTGTAAGTATGGCAACTTCCACCTTCTCTCTCTCTCTCTGTGTGTGTGTGTGTGTGTGTGTGTGTGTGTGTGTGTGTGTGTGTGTGTGTGTGTGTGTGTGTGTGTGTGTGTGTGTGTGTGTGTGTGTGTGTGTGTGTATCTTCTTACTATACATTCCATTCTATGCATCCGATGAAGTGGGCTGTAGCCCGCGAAAGCTTATGCTCTAGTAAATTTGTTAGTCTCTAAGGTGCCACAAGTACTCCTCTTCTTTTTGCAGATACAGACTAACATGGCTGCTACTCTGAAAATAGTAATACAGTATCTTAATGTAAGCAGAACCTTAACAGCTCAGTGAAAACCTGAACTGTTAGTCTTGAGAAGTTTAAAGAGGTGAATACTTAACTATCATCTTTTCACACTTAAAGCAAGTTCTTCTAGACTAAGTTTGAGTCCTTTTAGGGAAAAAGCTTTTACTGCCAACAACCATGCTGCACAATGCCTTGCAGATAAGTAAAGTTCTTTTGTCTTCGGATTTACCAACTCAGCACCTTCCACAAGCAGATTACAAAATTAAGAACTTGCACGTTTCTTCCTTTAACTACACTTTGTTTATAAATTCATTAACACGAAAAGCATATAAACCACAAAGCCATAAGAGTACTCCTTCCCTCAATCCCTGATGGATATAAAATGCAATTCAAGATACTGAATTAAAATAGCAAAAAAGCAAAGACTTCTGTTTGGTGTTGAACTTGTTTTAAAGAGTCTCTGCAGTAAACACTTATTTTTAAAAATATCTACCTGATCCTCTTCATTTCCTATACTGGCTTAACAGTCCAGCGTAGAGCGAAAACAGAAACTGAATCATCTGTTCACAAGTACGTGTTACGCAGCTGCCAACCCAAAGCACCACCACTGGACCCCTGCCTCAATAAGATTCAAGGTCCAAAATGATTCACTCACCTCAAAAGCTTTCTTTCACCACACAATTTTGCAACAAATTGTTTCTCATTCCATAAAACCATATGTAGTCTACAACTCTGCATCAAGTTTGAAACTGCATTTTCACAGTAAGAAGATGGACTACAAAAATACCAGCATTATGAATTTTTAAATATTTGCCAAGCTGAAAGTCCTACTCCTAAAGTAAAAAAATTCACCTGCCATCTAGTGTTGAGTGCCTACTGTAAGCAATTATGTATCTGAATTGTGAAAAATTCCTACACTGAAGAATATGCTTGAATATATTAAAGTACTTGGCCCTACTGCAGAGGTACTTCCCACAGAGTTTGGAAGTTGTTGGAAAAGGCAAGGTCAAGTACTTTAATGGACAGTAAATTAACTTTGTAGCTGGGGTGCTGCTTCTTGCCCCCCTAGCAGACAGTGTGGATCCCAGAACGCAGTGAGCAACTCTTTCTCAGCCTAGGCATCAGAAATGTCAATCTCCAAAAATCCATGTTTTAAGGGGTAAACCATGTTCAGCTCAATCCACAGTTTTTAAACATCCAGAATTTAATTATTAATAAAAGGTCTTCAAAAATGTAATAAGACATTGTAAGTATACAACACTTTCAAATGACTCTAAACATCAATGATAATCCCTGTGTAAATCCCCATTTTAGATAGAGAAACTGAGGCATGGAAAGATTAGGTGATTTCTGCAAGATCACATGTCAAATCAATGGCAGAGGGAAAAAAAACAAAACTGATAAACAAACCAAGCTTCATTTCAAGCATATCAGAGGCATCTATACTCATTAAAACGAAGACCAATTTTTTTCCCAAGTTGGGTGTCTAAAATTAGGCACTCAAGCTTGACAAATTTGCTATAAAGGGTATAGAAATACAGTAACTCCTCACTTAAAGTCATTCCAGTTAACATTGTTTTGTTGCTGATCAATTAGGGAACGTGCTCGTTTAAAGTTGTGCAAAGCTCCCTTAATGTTGTTTGGCAGCCGCCTGCTTTGTCCAATGCTTGCAGGAAGAGCAGCCTGTTGCAGCTAGCTGGTGGGAGCTTGGAACCAGGGCAGACCGGCAGCCACCCCATCACCTTCCCAAGCCCAGCAGGCTACCAACTGCTGGCAGTTCAGCTGTCCCTCCCCACACTGCAATGTGCTGCTCCTGCCCGCTGCCTTTGAGCTGCCCCCAGGGAGCCTCCTGCTTTCTGTGCAGGGGAGGGAGGAAAGAGGGGGACTAATGTCAGAGTGTCACATTTTTCAGGCACATAACTACAATGTTAAGCGAGGAGTTACTGTATTCAAATAATGTATTTAAACAATTTGAGTTTAAACAAAAAAGATGGAGCACTAAAAATTCAATTACAAAAATATTTATTAAAAAAAAAAATCACAGGAGGACTGGACACATCTCAAAACACAGTTTTTAAGGCACTGACCCCCACAAATGTGTTTTTCCCTGCAGGTATATACTGGGTACTGCTACAGGCATGCACAGTTTATCCTCTGTAGAGAGTTTATTACAGATCATAGTTTTCCTTGGGGCAACAGAAGTTTTTGATCTTCCATTACACTTTCTCTACACAAGATGTTTGTTATTAAGTTCTTTCAGGCAGATTAATAGCATGAAAATTAACAGATCTAAGTGTGAATTATCTAAAATGACACTACATTAAGCCAATTTAAAAACACTTTCCCAGAAATAAGAGTGCAATTGCATCAAGGCATGAACCTGAAGTGGCAAGCTGTGGTTGCAAAAAGTTAGATTAATAGCTGGCATAGAGTTAGATTTATACCCCTCACTAATCAAAAAAGAACATATGTTGGGTTGGAGGAGGAGATTAGTAAAAACTCATTTTAATAAAATCTCCACTTCCCAAAACAAGTCAACATGAAGAAGAAGAGACATTCAATGAAAATTTAGCCAAACACAGTTAAGACAGACAGATCTATTGTTATAGTGGTAACTAAAGCATTAAACATCAGAAGCTTCTGTATGAAAAGAATGAGAGAAAAAAGTAATTGTTCATTACAAATAATTAGTATGTTTTAAAGCGCTTTAACAACAAAGGAACTGAGGAAGAAAAAGAAAATTAGCAAGTACAGACCCTATTTTGGAGACTTGCCAAGGTAATATTCTGAAGAGTACCTGTGAGGGTAATCCAATCCTAATAGGCCAGATTTCCCTGCCATTCAGAGCAGCTTTGTCACTTTTCTCTTTTGGACTTGTTGTAACGTCAATGTCTGAAACCTGTCCTTGTGAAGCTGAATTCCCTAGTTTGTCCTCAATGCAGGGCCGAATTTTCAGACTAAAAGATACTTCCTTTATTAAATAGTTTAGTAGGTTAGATTTAGAACACACTCCTGTTTAACATG
This sequence comes from Natator depressus, assembly GCF_965152275.1. NCBI lineage: Eukaryota > Metazoa > Chordata > Testudines > Cheloniidae > Natator > Natator depressus. Next base: position 83,805,987 of record NC_134237.1, read on the forward strand.
CATTTTTAAACTATAAAATTGCTTACCTAGTTCATTTGTGTCTTACTTATTATATATGGCAAACTATTACTTCAAATAAGTCTTCTGTTGTTTAATTAATTTTACTGTATTTTCAATTTCCTTTATTAAAATTTTTTTTTAAATGACAGGATTCCAAATATCACTGTACCATGTAATTACAGAGAACTACTTTTAATATTTCAAACTACTATAAAAGAAACCTGATTCCAAAATTCTTAAAGCCACACACATAAAAATGAAAAAATACGCTTTCTGTATAAACAACAAGATACAAGCTTTGTTTACGAGAATTCTACATGGATATATATTTCTATCAGCATTGGTTATTTTTTCACATTTTAAACAACATTAAAAAAGTTAGATGTAGATGTTTAATCTCTACAATGTTATCATTCTGAAAGACCCGATAAAAACAAGAACATCTTGCAGGACTTTGATATTAGATTGAGACACTGTCTGGTTTCATTCTGACTTTTAATCAAGTACCTCTGTATTCTTTATTTAAACACTACTTTTAACTTCCTAGAACACACATTCCAACCCATAGTCTGTGGAGCACTTTGCTGATGGTCCATAGCATGCTGGCTGGAAACAAAGAGCCAATGCCATATACACAGATGCTTAAATTTTATTTAAAAGGAGATAAAAAATTAGGAAGAATTCAATGTTCTTTTCCACGTAAGCAACTGCTGAAATTGCTACAGGAAAGTTATGTGATCACAAATGGGAGAGGAGATGGTCTATGCAATCATGAGTGTATACGTAGAAACGCCAGAGTCCATAAGACACTCTAATAAGAGGTGGCCCACCCAATGACAGAGGTTGGGAACCCCCGTCCTAGAGCAATGCTTTTTATGGTACCACTACAGATATACTTATGCTTTCTATAGCAACAACCCATGATAGTGAACCATTTCCACTCTTCCATTACCCTTCAATTCCCCCAGTACTAGAAGCACACCACTTACCGAAAACAGCTTTGAAAACTAGTCCTTTCTGCATTAATAGGCCAGATACATATTTAACCCCTAGAATTATTTAAAAGATTCATAAGCCATCAAAAAGTAAAACTGCTACAACAGAAGCTTTTAAAAAACAAACTTTTTAAAAATATACATCATTGAGAGTTTGGGGGGTTTAAGTCTCCTTGAACTGAATTTCAGATTAACAATACTATCAAGTATCAGTCAGGAAAAGAAAGAACAAGTCTTCATTTCTAGCACCTTAATTACTAAAAGCAGCTTACCGTGGTATCTGAAGCCTCAGACTGCACATCTATGTTTAGCGATGTGCTCTCAGCTACAGAACCAGATCCCACAGCTGAATCTATAGTCCGAACATCCTCCTCCTCATTTTCTCTAGCCTGAAATATTTTAGCGGCATAAATCAAAAGCTATATAAATGGGGTAGTAAAAATGAATTATTATGGACGGCACTGTATCTTGAAGTTAACTCCCCCAGCAGTACCATCAAAATGCCAATGATTGATTCCTTAAAGTTTTCTCACATTGCTTAAGAGAGACATATCTATTTTTAAGGCTCTGAAACTTACAAGCATCTTTTGCAAAAATTTCAGATAGGATTTTTCTTGTTCTTTAAGATGGTCTATGAGATGTGACAAGCGCTCAACATTAGCAGATCTTTCATTTTTCTCTACAAGATCATCCCGCATGGAGCTGGCCTTAGCAATATAGTCACGAATTTGAACTAGTCTGCTCACAATCTGCAGAGAAGACATTGAAATTATTCAGTAAGTTAATCAATAGTTTTGATATTTGTTATCCACAAGACATGAGGGTGATAATTTAATTTATACGACACCTAGGTAAATAAAATGAAAGGTGACATACTAGAGTGTATGGCCTCAATCCTATAATTGGTACTGACTTCAACATATGCATAAAGTTCCAAGACTGAGGATTAATGTTGCTTCTGTCACAGATACCAGGTGCACCATTGAGCTCATATCTCTAAACATTATGTCACAATTTGTATGCTGGTCCCAGAAATTACCAAAACCATTAAAATGGTAATCAGATCAATCTCTAGACTTAAAAGTGGTGTATTAAATAGACTGCTTCTCTCTCAGTATGCAGAGTTACTAGCATTATGTGATCATAAGCATTCCCACATGTAGTATAATTTAAATCTCATTTCATGTATTCCGAAGCAAGTTACTTTGTAAATAATTAAGAGTAGCAAAATATAAACCATCTTAGTAACCATTTGGAATTAATTTTTAAAATTAATGAAACTTTCTAGGAAGCTTCATCAGGGTGTCTACCACACAACAATGAAATTAGACATTTTCTGAAAGTTACAGTTTTTTAGGAGGAAGAAATTACAATAGGAATACACTGAGTCATGAACAATACCTGGCTACTATCCATAGCAGGTTCTCCTCTTCCATCTTCTTGAACAGACACCTGATAATTTTGCAAGAAGTCCTTACTTAGAGCAGATGCAAATAACTCTTTACATTGTGATGATCCACCAGTTTCTTTTTTTTGAGGGCTTGTGGCAGCATCCTTGCCTTTGTTAGTGTTAATCTGCAGTGGTAGGAAGTTGAATGGCTTTCTGGTTTCATTAAGCTGACGTTTGTTGTTAGCAGCTGTTGCTCTGCCTTGAGAATCACTTCCAATGCTCCTCTACATAAAAACAAACCAAAGGAAATTATATATTACTTAAATATTCCTTTAAAAACATTGTTCTACTTTTATTAGTTCACAGTTGAACAGAGTGGTACCATCATGTGGCATTACTGGGCATAGCCGGGGGTGGGGGAGGAGGGGGATCACGACCACCAAGAGATTCACCTCCTAGCCAGAGAACTAAACTTAGTAGCTGACGGCTGAGATTAAAGATGATTAAAACCATCTCCACCAGGTGGATTCTGGTCAGAAACTTGACCTTCCAACCAATGTATTGGGAATGACAGGGAGACTTCTAGAATTCCTATCAGGGTGCTGCCCCTGGACCCTGCTGTGAACTCCAACTTCATGCCTGATAATGTGAAGCCACATCTCCCTTCCAAAATGCATGAGAAAGAAGCTACTTATCCCCATAGCCTCTTGACTATTGAATTGGAACAAAGAACATCTGATACTGAATTCCTATATAGCCTCTTGCTTGCTGTGTCGGAAGAAGATCTTCTACCCTAGTCTAGACTGCATTTTTGGTTATCCTCCCCCATCCGTAGCTCCAGAGCTTTCTTCTGCCACTACTAGGCTGGAATGTTTACTGATGCTATTCAGAACTCTGTGTGCAACCGTGACGTTAAGTATATCAGTTCCACTCTACTGTTCCTTGAAAAGCTAAAAGCAGCAACAGAAGCTCTAGAGTAGTCTGTCTTCAGATTTGGGAAGACTGCAAAGCAATGGGTCACATTATCCCAGGTTATCGTCACAACCATAAAGACTAGGTTTTATCGTCACGGTTTTAATTGAAAAAAAAAATTCAGCAAAAATTTAGGGAAGAAGTGTAGAAAAAAGCATAACATTCCATTCTGCCACAAGGCACCCCATCCAGGGTCAGAATCTCAAATTACATTACTCCAGGAAGAAATGCATTCAAGAAAATACTTTCAAGACTGGCAGGTACTAAATAACCTATAACCCTCACAGATGTGTTACACAGAGAAATACTCATTTGGAGAACTGCAATTTATTACACTACCGAGTGACACCATACGCCAACCTTCAGGTATGCGGTCTAGTGAAAGTAGCTGACCTACCAGAAGGTATCTGGACACCATGATTCAGAATATATGTATTTTTCTACACTTTTTCCAGTTCAGAATCTGGACTATTATTTGCTATGTGATGTCCATGCACATTTTTTTATTTGAGCCACTGACTTTCAAAGTCCTTCCTTTTGAAAAAACAGGAGTACTTGTGGCACCTTAGAGACTAACAAATTTATTTGAGCATAAGCTTTCATGTGCTAAAACCCACTTCATCGGATGCATGCAGTGGAAAATACAGTAGGAAGATGTATGTATGTATATATACACCCCCCCCCCCCATGAAACAATGTGTGTTACCATACACACTATAACAAGAGTGATCAGTTAAGGTGAGCTATTACCAGCAGGAGAGAGAAAAAAAGCCTTTTGTAGTGATAATCAAGGTGGGCCATTTCCAGCAGTTGACAAGAACGTGTGAGGAACAGTAGGGGGGAAAAATAAACATGGGGAAATAGTTTTACTTTGTGTAATGACACATCCGTTACATAATTTCCCCATGTTTATTTTTCCCCCCTACTATTCCTCACACATTCTTGTCAACTGCTGGAAATGGCCCACCTTGATTATCACTACAAAAGGGTTTTTTTTTTTTTCTCTCCTGCTGGTAATAGCAAGTATTCCTTTTCTTTTCACCTTAACTGATCTCTCTCGTTATAGTGTGTATGGTAACACCCATTGTTTCATGTTCTCTGTGTGCGTCTGTGTGTATTTATCTACCTACCTACTGTATTTTCCACTGCATGCATCTGATGAAGTGGGTTTTAGCACATGAAAGCTTATGCTCAAATAAATTTGTTAGTCTCTAAGGTGCCACAAGTACTCCTGTTCTTTTTGCAGATATAGACTAACACTGCTGCTACTCTGAAACCTTTCCTTTTGAAGTCTGTCAGATTAATAAAGACAGTTTAGCAGGTTTGTGTGGTTTTATATTCACATTTATACAATTTTTGCAAATACATATCCACAAACCTGATCCAGATCACTGAAGTTTATTCTTTGTTTAAGTCTTTCTAATTCTGCTTGCTCTGGAACAGACATCTGAGTCATATATCTAGTGTGAGGAAAACTATGAAGAGTCCTTGTCTTCCGCCGTCCCATTCCGGGTGAGGACTCTGGAGATATGTCATTAGTAAGCCTTGTTTCACCTTCCCCACCAAATTTTTTCTTGTTTTTCTCTGAAGACCTGTTTGCTTTCTTCTGTTGACCCCCCCAGTCCTTCAGAAAAGCAGAAAAAAAAGCATATTCATTATCTCTTTAGTGAAAAAAAGATATGGTTTACTTCAGTGAATTGAAGTTTGATTCTATTTTAGAATTACAGAAAAAAACAAAAATGTCAAAACATACTTGTATTTACGCAATAATTTGAAAATCAAATTGGATAATATAGTTTTCTCTAAAGCACAAATAATAAGTTATCTGACAGGAAGTTTGGTCCACTTAACCTTTCTTGTCTTCAGAAGTATTCGTTCACTTGAAACAAAGCTACACTAGCATTTTTCTTCCACTCAGTCTTCAGAGGGTTATAATGCTTAACCTTGAGACTGTTTGATTGAAAGCCTTAAGTGGGAATTTTCCCTCATTCCCCCCACACCCCTCCCCCTCCCAAAATGATTTATACATAGCTAGATTTGCGACTCAGTTTTGATAGGCCATCTCTTGACCAGAGATGATCATTCGTAACAGCATATGGCTTTCAAATCTATCATACATTTATTTGTTTGCTGACTTTTGTTTCAGTTGGACACATGTATTTAGTTTTATGAACAGAATGTAAGCAACAACTACTACTACAGTATTTTGTTTGCCAATTTTTATGGTTTCATATCTATCCATCATGTCAATTTTCACCTTCAGTATGATGTGACAATTAAAAAGTTAACATGAATTATACCGTATTGTTCAGCCGGTCATCAAAGCTTTCATTGCTCCAGCTAGGCAAGTCCTGATCATTCATGCCTTCCTCAAAAGGACCACCTCCTGTTGCCATGGTATGCAGTCAAAAATGCTATAAAAAAATTATAGTTAAACCTATTTTAATGCAGCATATTTCCCATTGCAACTAAAAATTAGAGATCTTTTCTTTAAAGACAAATTATTCTAATCCAAACTCAGCACTATGCATTTTTCATGAAGTAAATGAGACCATAGAAAATTATATGCAGTTCCTCAGAAGCCTAGGAAATTGAGCTATTATGAAAAATATTTTACAAAGGTATTTTATGAAACACTAAAATCCATAAATATTAGCAATGCAGAGAAAAATCAAGACAGGTGCTAAAACTAAACATTCTCACAGATGTTGTCAATAAACTATGAGGTTTACTTTCTAAAATTGTTCTATTATAAAAGAACAGTACAAATTAAAAATATTTTAGAATGCCTCACCTTGTGCAATAAAGAGCACAAAGGTATAATGAGAAATTTTAGTTCATGGAAACACTATAAAGAATGCAATACAGTAACATCAGGTCCACAGTGATGTCAGTCTAATACGTCTTCCAAGAATTAAAAGTTTCCTATAAAGAACGTAACCAAAGCAAAATGCCCTTTATTCAATACTAAAATATATCCCAACAGAGCGTTGAAAGGAACACTAGCTAACAACCAGTAAGAGGAATTCCTTTTCCTTGCTATATCACAAATTACAAACATTTAATTAGAAAATGCCCTGAGGTTTATCCTAAATATGCTTTATATAAAAATAAAAACATATGAACCACTATATTTGTGTATTTAGCAAGGAAATAGTTTGGCTAATATAAAGATAAACTAAGGGTCTGCATTAGAAACAAATCTGAAGTTAAATTCACTCTATCAATAGTTAAGGAAATCACTTCTGCCTGAGTTTAACTAGTTTTGATACAAGCAACACCTACTTACATATAGCTAAAGAAAATTAGAGAAAAATATAATAGCTTTTTAAAGCTGAATCCTTAGCTTATCCTGTTGAGCGTTGGTATGAAAGATCACAAACTATGTGTAATTACATATACTGTAGTGCTGCGATACCAAGCATGCACAACACAAGAACAAATTTGTAGTCCGGGTAGCCGTGGCACATGTTAGCTGGGCTGAGCAGGAAACCAGTTCCTTTCACCCACACTGATATTCACATAACATTCAGTTACAGAAATGGAATACTGACACACTTTTGCAAGTAATCACTTTCCTACATAGCCCAAGCTGTCAGGTGAAAATTAGGATCATGTTCTGAAGCTATCTTATGCAATACAATGTGGTGTTATTTTATTTCTTCTGGTGCTAGTCAGAACTTAGTAGCTCAGATAGGAGACCAAAAAAACCAGAAGGTATATAACACTAGTGGGTCAGACTTTCGTCCCCATCCGAGACCACTAATTCCAAAAAACACATTTTCACATCACAGAAAAAGCACACTATATGTCCACAGGTCATCTGTGTTTATAAGTTGGCTACCAAAGTGATTTCTTGGTATCCATCTAGGATTGATGCTAGAAGAATTAAGCCTGGTCTACATCTGAAAGTTGCACCACTGTAAATATTATGGTTACCTAATGTGGATGTACTTACACTGGCAAAAAAGGTGCCTTATATCAGGATAGTGCATTCCCCTTCCTGTACAGGAATAAACTCTACCAATATAAGCACTTTTATACTCATTTAACTGCGTCCACATGAGAGTGTTGTACTACTTTCACTTTTATTGATGTAGTTAAAGCAGTAAAACTTCATGTGTAAACAAATCCCTGGTTCACCTCTGCCTAGGCACAAACTGCATAGCTAGGCTAATTTACAAAACAAAAAAAATTAAAATATCATAAGCATGTATTACTTTTGAAAACAGTTTTCTAAATCCATAGAAGGAACAAGCACTAAACAGATTACAAGGTTTGCAAGCAAAACTATCTTTGACTTATCTTTTTGATAACGGAGGTAAACGTGACTCTATGAGCCCCTCAATGCCCATCTACCTACAACTGTTGCCGGGCCTGACAAACTCACTACACAAAGCACACTGTTACAATATTTATCCAAAGAATATCTTGTAAGGTACCATATAAATATTGATGACACTCTAGTCATTAATATTCTTGCATGATGCACATACAGTTAGAATGTAAAGAGTTATGTACGTGTGCTGGAAATAAATTACTATATTTAGACCAAGCAATCCAAGTACAGTAACTTCTCATTTAAAGTCATCCCGGTTAACGTTATTACACTGCTGATCAATTGGAGAACATGCTCGTTTAAAGTTGAGCAACGCTCCCTTATAACGTTGTTTGGCAGCCGCCTGCTTTGTCCACTGCTTGCAGAACCAGCAGCCGGTTGGAGCTAGCAGGTGGGGGCTTGGAACCAGGGTGGACCAGCAGTCTCCCCACGCCCCATCAGCTCCCCGCTCCCTTAAGTTCCCTGTGCGCGCAGCCGCCCAGCAGGCTATCAACTGCCAGCAGTTCAGCTGTCCCTCCACCCACTACCATGTGCTGCTCCTGCCCTCTGCCTTGGAGCTGCTCCCGGGAGCCTCCTGCTTGCTGTGCAGGGGGAAAGATGGAGGCTAATGTGAGGGTGTCCCCCTCCCCACTGTTTACCCCATCTCCATAGAGTGGAGGGGGACGGGGGACACACACGACAGGGCTCAGGATGGAGGGAGCTTGCTGGCAGCAGCTGCTGTCTAAACTTGCTGATCTACTCAAAAAGGCAATGTACTTCGAACAGGGTCAGCGTACTTAAAGAGGCAATGTGCATCGCGCTCACTCTCGCACACAGGGTGTATGTCTCTGTCTGCCATGCTGTCTCCCCTCCCTCCATTTGTGCTGCCTTGTAGAGTGAGAGTACGTATACACACACACACACACACAGTCTTTTGTCTGGTGAAAAAAATTTCCCTGGAACCTAACCCTCCCTATTTACATTAATTCTTATGGGGAAATTAGATTCGCTTAACATCATTTTACTTAAAGTCACATTTTTCAGGAACATAACTACAACGTTAAACGAGGAGTTACTGTAGAACTGATAAACTGGTTTGTCCTAAACAAAGCAATGTATGTGGGCAGGCTTTGCAAGCAAAACACAATGAAAGTATGTTGCATGTAAGGTAAACAGAATGATCAAACAGCAGGAAGAGGGCACCAGCTTGCTCAAAAACACACAGTAGGACCAGAGTCTGAATTCCAGGGGGGTCTTCTTCATGGCTCCTGAAGCAAAGATAACGAACTCTGGAGAATATAAGGAGCAGCAAAAGAACATGCTAGTTATCCATCACTTAAGGGACAAAGAGGCCAGCGCTCTTTAAATTTGTGAAAAGTGGGTCTCCCAGCCACATGGGTGAGGACTAAGAGAACTGACTGTATGTGAGAAATTGCCTGTTTTAGACACTAGAAAGCTTTTTTGTAGTTGTAATCAGTTTCTATTATCCTTGCTTAATATCACTTAAATCTCTATCCACTATTAATAAACTTATTTTTAGTTTTACCATAAAATCATTTCAGTCCTGTGTATTAAATTGTGGGTCCTCAGATAAACTAACTGGCTTTCATGTCTCTTTGAAGGAAACAGACTTGATAATTTTGGTGACTGTTCAGTGATTGGGGATTGACACTGCAGAGAGAAGCCCCTCTGCAGCTCGGGTTCACTGAATGTCAAGGTTGGCAGAGTCTCAAGAAGTTTGCTGAGGAGGAGAACAGACTGGGATAGCAAAGAGCGGACAGATCCACCAAAGGTGTCTCTTGCTGAGGCAGAGGGGTAACACAGTAGCTTTTGGCTCTGGGCTCTGCAAGGAGTGTGTCACAGTATATTTAAGAGACCTGACAAGATCAACTGACAACAGCTCTTATAAATCAAGGTGAGCACACACCTAAAATGTACACTATTCACATTTAACAGCACTAAAACACTGTTGCTGGCACCACATGAAAGAAGTCTGAGCAGGAGCAGCAGAGACATACTACTGATGGACTTTCCTGCAAGGGTATTTCAAGAATCTGAGGGAGGAAAGGATGCTTAAAAAAGGACTAAACAGTGACTTTGATAGGAAAAGTAAAGACTTTGCCACGCAAAAGCATAATCACCTAAACTAGAGAAGGCAGTGCACCTGGTGCTACAAGCAGATGTCACCACCAAAGGTGTACAAGTGAGAAGGAAAACAGTATGTCATCCAAAATTTTATTAAAGATCGTTTAATAGAGACCTCATTTCAAATCAATATGCTCCATCAACACCAAGTGCAAACAGAGAATACGTTTTGCAATTAAGGGCAAATCCACCAAGTGAATATATGCCAGGCTTGACAGTGTAAAAACCATTTTATCCTGACCTACATCACTGGCCATAACGAGTTCATCTTGGCAAGATTAAAAATCATCTGGTTTACAATCAAACTGGGTAAGTATATTCTTCCCTTATGATGTTATACAATTTGTCTAAGTCTAGTATAAGATTACATCACAACAGCCATTTTTTTCCAGTGTAAAAAACAATGGGCAATATTTATCTTAGCATCTAACAGAAGAAAGACGCACACCAGATACTTAAGTGGAAATACTCAATCCTTACAGGAGTTTTTATGTAGTAATAAAAAATGTAAGACTCCAAAATCAGGTCAGCTACACCTATGCAAATTTCTGAAATCTTAAGTAACTCTTCTCTCCTATTTACCAATATTTTGGTGGCATTGGGACTTTTAATCCTGGTTTATAGCATTCACTAAATCAACTAGACTACTTATATGCTTAAATTTAAGCAGATGCTTAGGCACCTTGCTGAATCATAGTCCAGGCAGCTTATCATATCCTGATGATTTCTTACATTTGTTTTTAAAACGTTTTCTAATAAACCCGCATCCCTATTGGACTCACTCACATCAATTCTTAGAAACTGATGCAAATTACTTGTTACTTTGAGATAAGATATTTTTCACCAAGATGAGTTTGAACTATACAACTCTTCCAACTTCTTTTTTCTGATTCGTTTGTTTTAACTGAGAACACATGCAGCTCTTTTCGAATAGTTAATTCAATAAAATGTCATGCACGTGAAATTAAGTTCAGTTTTTCTTGGTCTTTTACTTGGTGTGTTATTTTCTTTCACTTTACTTCCTAGCACAGAGGTGGGCAAACTATGGCCTGCGGGACCATCCTGCCTGGCCCCTGAGCTCCCAGCCCTGCTTTTCCCTCTTTCTCGCAGCCTCAGTGCACTGTGCCGCTGGCGGCGCTCTGGTCCGCTACTCCTGCCGGGCAGTGCAGCAATGGGGCTGCAAGCTCCTGCCACTCTGAGCAGCATGGTAAGGGGGCAGAGGTAGGGGGTTTGATAAGGGGCAGGGGGTCCCAGGGGGCAGTCAGGGGACAGGGAGGATGGGGTGGAGGTTCGGGGAGGGGGGGGAAATGGGGGCAGTCAGGGGATGGGAAGCAGCGTAGGGGGTGGGAGTCTCGGGGGCAGAGGTGTGGATAGGGGTTGAGGCAGTCAGGGGACAGTGAGCAGGGGAGGTTGGATGGGGGTAGAGTCCTGGAGGCGGTTGGGGTGGGGGTATGGATAGGGGTCGGGGCAGTCAGGGGACAGGGAGCAGGGGGAGGTTAGATGGGGCAGAGGTTCGGGGGAGGTCGGGGGCGGGCAACTGGTGAGGTTGGATAGGCATGGGAGTCCCAGGGGGCCTGTTGGGGGCGGGGGTGTGGATAGGGGGCAGGGCAGTTAGGGGACAGGGAGGTGGGGGGGTTGGATAGGGGGTGGGGTGCCGGGGGGGGGCAGTTAGGGGCAGGGGTCCCGGGAGGGAGTGGTCAGGGGATAAGGAGCAGGGAGGTTGGATGGGTCAGGGGTTCTGAGGGAGGCAGTCAGGAGGTAGGAAATGGGAGGGGGCAGGGTCCAGGCTGTTTCAGGAGACACAGCCTTCCCTACCCGAGTCTCCATAAAGTTTCGCAACCCACATGTGGCCCTCGGGCCAAAAAGCCACATTAACATCTTTTATGTTTATTTTCTCTGGCTTTCGGTGACACTTCGCATATACTCAGTTTCACCATTTCCCATTGGTCAGTATCTCCCTTGCTGAAGAGCCCCTTAGAAGTACTAACAAAGAAGAAAATAGTTCCTACCCTTTAAAGGTTTTAAAAGAAAAAAAAATCAGGTCATTGCAGTTAGTAGATAGTCTATCAGAAAAATGGGTCATTAAGCTAATTTAAAAAACAATTCCAAAAATTTAAAGTTGAGAATGTTCACTCATTTTTATCATCAAGTAGTCACAGAAAGCCAACATACCAACTCCTCATTCTACCAGGACTTGCACTAATGATCCATACCATCAATTTTGTATTGTATAGATCTAACACATTCCAATATCAAAACTGCTGATCCTATTATACTGGCAATAAACAAATTGTGTAAAGGTACAAGTCAGGTAAACATCTGACACCAGAGCAAACCAATGCCAAGACGTAACCTTTTACTTTAGGCCTTTTATTTTATTTTATGCACACTTACAACTTCAAGTGTGACTCCGACAAGTTATGAAACAGTCTCTTGTCAAATTTTAAAGTATCCATTTGAGCTGTAAAAGCTCATAATGTTCAACATTTGTAATTTGATTGTGGGGGGAATCAAATATTCTGCACAATCTTCAACTCAGAAGTTCTGAAAACTAGAGATTTTAAAAGGGACAACATGAATTTAAAATCAGCCTTAAAAAAGGTAAATTAAAAGTAATTCCACAGACAAGAGATCCAGGCAACTGAGAAAGCTGGCTATACATTAAACTGACTAAAGCAGTGTTGCCAACCCACGATGTAAACAAACAAAATCCCAGAGAAATAGTTCTCTCATCTCTTTCAGCTGACAACCATTCGATGAAGTGAGCTGTAGCTCACAAAAGCTTATGCTCAAATAAAATTTTGTCAGTCTCTAAGGTGCCACAAGTCCTCCCCTTTTCTTTTTGCGGACTAACACGGCTGCTACTTTGAAACATATCCTCACATGTATCACAAACAACTGTGAACAAAAACACTGCGGCAGGAATGTTACTTGGACGGCAAGATGTCCCTCCAGTGGGGGGTGGGGAAGGAGGGGGGTACCGAGAAGCCCCGGCTCTAGCATAATAAGTGGCCCTTAAACACGCTCCATACCGAGCGGCCAGGCACACGAAGGGCCCCAGCTGAAGTCCATTTCATTACGATCGTTGTTCTAGGCCCAGGCAATAGAACCCAGGACCTACCTGCCTGCCTGCCCTTCAGTCGCTCCGAGACCCCAGCGCAGGAAAGTTCCTGCCCCCTCCACCTCCTGCTGCCGCCAGCGGGGATGGAGGAGCCGAGCTGCGGCCTCAACCACTCGGGTGGGTCACGCTGCAAGGTGGGGAGGCCGTTAGCAGGGCGGACCCGCTCCTTCCCAGCGGCAAAGCCGGCGGGCGGGCTCCGCGCCAAGGGCCGCTGGCGGGGAAGCCGTCGGGCGGCCGTTGCCCGTGAACGCGCAGCGTCTCCTCGGAGAAACGATCAACATACCCTCCCCCAACACCCCTCCACGCGGCGGGAACGACCGGCGCAGCTGGCCGGGCACCTTGGAGCGAGGAGCCGCTGCACAGAACCGGCGCCTCCCCCCACCCCGCTCCGTGAGAGAGCGAGCCGTCGGCGGCCGCTTTGTCCGCCGGGACCCGGCGACACTGGCCGGGCAAGACGAGCGCCACGCAGCTCTCCACGTCTCGCGGGGGCCGAGCGGGCTGCGAAGGCCAAGGGCTCCACACAGGCCCGTCCCAGCTCTCCCTTCCGCGGCGCCTCCGCTGCGGCGGGCCGGGCAGCGAGTGGCGGACTCCCCGCGGTGAGCGACAGGGAAAAGGCCATGGGGGCCGGGAGGAGGGGAACAATGCGGCGGCGGCGCCGCTGCAATAACATCGGGGCTGCCCTGGGGAAGGATCCCGCCTTGGGAGGAGCTCCAGGTAACTGAGATCGGGGCCCTCAACCAGGCCCGCCCCCCGCCGGACTCGGGCTCCCAGACCCCGGCGGGGCAGCGGTGTTACCTTGGCAGCAGCACTGCTGCCTTGGGCCCTGCGGCACCGACCGGGCCCTGTTGGTCGCGGGGTTGGGGGGGGACAGAGACCCTCACACGCAAGCCTCAACGGCCACCTTCGCCGCCATTTTGGTTCTCCCCTGTACGCGGAGGCGGGGCGGGGCGGATGGATATACACGGTTACTTAGTAACGCACCCCGCAGATGCTCCTCCGCGCGGCCCCCCGCGGCGGCGTAAGGGCACGTGACTGACGGCCGGAACAGCGCGCTTTTTTTTCACGCTATTCCGCTCACTCCATTCCTGGCAGGAAACCTGGGACGGCTGACCAAAGCCAGTGCCTCAAAAATAACCAAAACTATAAATCCCGACATGCCATGCGTGACCAAGCTAGTTCCACCCACTAAGGAGCAGAGCATGGTGGGATTGGTAGTGTCAGTGGTCTTGAGCATGACTATGGGTGGGTGTGAAGGGAGGGGGGAAGAGAGAATGAGACATACACCCACACACGCTCCGATCGCAATGCATGCTGGGAAGTGTAGTCTCATCTGACAGGTTTCAGAGCAGCAGTTGTGTTAGTCTGTATTCGCAAAAAGAAAAGGAGGACTTGTGGCACCTTAGAGACTAACCAATTTATTTGAGCATAAGCTTTGGTGAGCTACAGCTCACTTCATCAGATGCATTCATTCTCTTTTGGTTACAGTGCTCCAATAAGGGTCAAGAATTTTGTCGCTAAAGCCCAGAGTGTCTGCTGAGAGAGATGTTCACATTGCATCACAAACAGGGTTGAGCGCACTTTTTGTTCAGCATGTCACTGGTTCAATCACCACTGGGATTCACAGTGTGTTTTCATCCAGTTTTTAAGTTCTCAGCCATTTTGACTTTATAATTACACTGGTGCCATGGACAGCTATAGTATATAAAATATGTATTTATCCCATGCCAAGAGTTCAACACCACTGTGAAATCTGATGTAACTCAACTAATCGCCCCATCTTTACTCAACAGCTAATGTTTGTGCATGCAACAGTCCCAGGGGTTGTCTGGCGGAGACTGCACACGTAGTAGACTACAGGGCCTAAATGCCACAATTCTTCAAAACAATACAACTAGCCCATGCAATTGCCTCAAACTCACACCCTCTCACCCTAGCACACATCCTTGTTCACCACTCACACAAATCAAAACAAATCTTCCAGGATTGTCACTTTCTACGTGTGTCACTCTGAAGACCAGAATGTCTGTCAAGTCTGTGTGAAGTGACAAACAGCAACAAGTATGGTAGAGAGCTAATTTTGGTTAGAATATGAGCAGGTTCAATCATCACTGGGATTTGTAATCTGTTACCATCCAGTTTTTAAATTCTCAACCATTTTCAGCTTTTTTACCACCCGACTTTATGAATTTCACCTGTGTGATAATACAGGCTTTCAGCTACTAGTACTGCATATTGATCTAGTTCAAGGATTCTCAAACTGGGGGTTGTGATCTCTCAGGAGGTTGCACGGTTATTATGTGGGGGGGTCATGAGTTGTCAGCCTCCACACCCCCAAATCCCGCCTCACCTCCAGCATTTATAGTAGAATTAAATATTAAAAAGAATGTGTTTTTAATTTATAAAGGGGGGTCACACTCAGAGGCTTGCTGTGTGAAAGGGGTCACCAATACAAAAGTTTGAGAACCACTGATCTAGCTGCATTATAGGTGTCCTAAAAAGAAAGGAGAATTGTTGGGATTGTGCCCTTTGTTTACTTCTTTATGGTTATATATAAAAGATATGAAACATTTTTTAGATTTTAAATTCATGGCATATTAGTAGGATCATAACATCAGTCATCAAGTGTGAGAAGTTATTTTTATTTAGACTGCAATAGAAACAGTTTAAAGTGCATACTTAGGTTTTAAAGTTTTCATATTGTCTCCTAAGTCACACATAAAATGATAAATAAGAGATTAAAGAGAAAAATCTTCCTTTCAGCACATTTAATTTGTGCATTTATCTGCACATTGTGTATATTCTTTTTAAATTTTTCCCCTGTTGTGTCTTTTGTGTCATTTGTAGATATTTTTACACAGCAACAAGAGAAAAAAGCAAAACAAAAAACTTTCAGGCCCTCATTATACATCATAAAGAAGCACAGGCACACAAAAAGCACATAGAAGAGAACTTTATATCTGTTTACACATAAATAGTTACATAGTCTTAAGCTTCAGAGTGGTAGCCGTGTTAGTCTATATCAGCAAAAACAATGAGGAGTCCTTGTGGCACCTTAGAGACTAACAAATTTATTTGGGCATAAGCTTTTGTGGGCTAGAATCCCCTTCATCAGATGCATGGAGTGGAAAATACAGTAGCAGATATAAATACACAGTACATGAAAAGATGAGAGTTGCCTTACCAAGTGGTGGGGGGGGGGGTCAGTGCTAATGAGACAATTCAATTAACAGTAGAATACCAAGGGAGGAAAAATCACTTTTGAGTGGTAATGAGGGTGGCCCATTTCAAACAGTTGACAAGAAGGTGTGAGTAACAGTTGGGGGAAATTAGTTTTTGTAGTGACCCATCCACTCCCCATCTTTTTTCAGGCCTAATTTGATGGTGTCCTGTTTGCAAATTAATTCCAGTTCTGCAGTTTCTCCTTGGAGTCTGTTTCTGAAGGTTTTTTTGTTGAAGAATTGCCATTTTTAAGTTTCCTATTGAGTGACCAGGGAGATGGAAGTGTTCTCCTACCAGTTTTTAAATGTTATAATTCCTGGTGTCAGATTTGTGTCCATTTATTCTTTTGCGTAGAGACTGTCTGGTTTGGCCAGTGTATATGACAGAGGGCCATTGCTGGCACATACTGTGTACATATACCTGCTACTGTATTTTCCACTCCGTGCATCTGATGAAGTGGGTTCTAGCCCACGAAAGCTTATGCCCAAATACATTTGTTAGTCTCTAAAGTACTACAAGGACTTCTTCTTGTTTTTATAGTCTTAAGCTTCATTTATTAACATATACCTGTGTTTTGTAAGATCAGTAACACTTTGGCTTCCTCTCTGCAGCTCTTTACATCAGCTCTTCACGCCTGCCACCAGAGGTGAAACTAAGCCGGTACGCCCCAATACGGCGTACCGGCAAGAGCCAGTGCATCGTACTGGCGCAGCCCGGCTTCCCCAGGGGGCAATTTAAAGGGCCTGGGGCTCCCAGCATACTGGTAAGTCACTCGACTTACTTTCACCCCTGCCTGCCACCCATTGGTCTACTTCATATGACTGTAAGCAGAGTCAGGATGAGCTCCACCCTGACATCTGGTGGTGAGGTGTGGCAAGTTGTGGAAAAGAACTTCAGGGGCCGATCTCATTTGCATAGGCATACCCACCCCGGCCCTTGCTGCTATCAACTTGGCCTGGCAGAAGGGTTACATGACGTTACCTTTAATATGCTATAACTCCTGCTAACGTGTCCTGTGGTCTCTATCAGCTCTGTTTTCAAAATAAGATACCTGGAGTGTTATGTCCAACATCTAGGCATCGCTGGCATTCAGAAAACTCCTACTCAGTTGCTGTCTATCCCCATAGGCACCTTAATTCCCTATATGTTTAAGTTTCTGCCATTAAAGTCCCCAAAGTGCTTAAATTTTGGTAGCTGGGCACATGCTCAGCCACCTACATCCTGACGCTGCCCAGCTGTTCAGTGCTTAACTCTCATTCACACACTGAGTGTTCCTCTGCCTTTGGGGCCCAATCCAGTAGACATACTCAGAGCATGTCTAAACCCACACCAAATGTCTGCTAGTGGTGCAACCCCCTCTTATGTCCTTTAGACCAATAGTTAGAGCTCTCACCATTTGTTTTTTTTATAAGCTTTTCCCAGAGTGACTGGTGATATAGTAGCCATATGATATCCAGGTCCCTAACTAAGACCAAAGGTTGCAGCTCAAGAGGGGTATCCGATCATGAGTTGCTCATACCTCTACTCCTACTGCCAGAAGTAGGGAAAAGGGGCCATGAATTCCTGAGCCTATATTACCTGAGACTCCAAAACCAGGAGGCTCTAAGAATTTGTTTGTGGTTTATTGCTGAATGCTGATCCTGTGCAGTGGGTGTTTTCTTTATGCTCCATTAAAAATATGGTAAAGGAGACTTACATTGTTACTAAAGCCTTCATCACCTTATTTTACTTTACACGAGCAAAAAAACAGCTGCAGGAAATTATTTTCCATGGCTCATCAACTGATCCCCTTTGTGCAAGAAGAACACAAGGACCAGAAACTCTGTGAGGCAGCAAATCTGATTTTTATGGCTAATGTCCCCACAGCAGGGAAGGGCATATTCCTATGTTTCCACAAGTGAAATCACTTAAAAAAAAAGAATATGCAGCAACTTCCTGTAATAGATCATGCTGATTTGTACCATTACCATCTCTATAACTATTGTGCAACTAATAATCTCATCTTAGAGCATGTAACAGATACTTGTTAAAAATAATTCTGCATCTATTCCTTGAGTAATGTCTTTTTCTCCCACCCTCTATTGCCCTGCATGCATAATCAGCATTATACTGGCAATGGTTCAGAGAAAGATGTTTTATGTTTCAGAGTAGCAGCCATGTTAGTCTGTATCTGCAAAAAGAACAGGAGTACTTGTGGCACCTTAGTGACTAACAAATTTATTCGAGCATAAGCTTTCGTGGGCTACAGCCCACTTCATCGGATGCATAGAATGGAATATATAGTAAGGCTAATCAGGAATCATAACATTCAAAAACCAGTAGGAAAACACTTCAGCCTCTCTGGCCACTCAGTAAAAGAGTTAAGGGTGGCAATTCTGCAACAGAAAAGCTTCAAAAACAGACTCCAACCAGAAACTGCTGAGCTTGAATTAATATGCAAACTAGATACCATTAACTTGGGTTTGAATAGAGACTGGGAGTGGCTGGGTCATTACACATATTGAATCTATTTCCCCATGTTAAGTATCCTCACACCTTCTTGTCAACTGTCTAAATGGGCCATCCTGATTATCACTACAAAAGTTTTTTTTCTCCTGCTGATAATAGCTCAATTAATTAGCCTCTTGCAGTTTGTATGGCAACTTCCACCTTCTCTGTATGTGTGTGTATATATATAAATATATCTTCTTACTATATGTTCCATTCTATGCATCCAATGACGTGGGCTCTAGCCCACGAAAGCTTATGCTCTAATAAATTTGTTAGTCTCTAAGTCGCCACAAGTACTCTTGTTCTTTATGTTCTATGTTGTGACTGAGCAGTACCTATTATTGTCCTGCAGATGGCAGCAGCATCTAGCCCAGTGGTTGTCACCCTATTTATCATTGTGGGTCACATATGCAGCTCTATATGTGTTATGTGGGCCACATCCACACAATATACATATACTACCTGTACATCTACAAAAAAAAGTGTTAGTATTTGTTATATGACAGAAATAAGATTCAAATCAATCTTGTATCTTTCATTTCAACACCAGCAAATGCCTACCAAGAACATTTTAAATTAGCTAAATAAGTAAAAACATTAACTGTTAAAATTAATTTACTGTAAGGATGGCATGGTACGGTGTATTGTCACCCTCACTTCCGTGCTGCTGCTGGTGGTGCGGCTCGCCTGAGTGCCCAGAGAGTGCAGCTGCGGAGCCTGCCTGCAAAGATGGGGAGCCCTGTCAGATGCATGGGACTGCCCACCGTGGGACTGCCCACCATGCACCCAGCCCCCCTGCTAGGGACTGTCCCCCATTCACCCAGTATCTAGATCCCCCAACACTGGGCTGGCACACATGCCTGCCCTGCAGAGACAGGGTGCCCTATCCAAGGCAGAACAGCCCCCCATGGACTGCCCCCTCCAGAATCCAGCCTCCCACCCAGGGACTGTTCCCGCCCTGAACCCAGCCTCCCACCTAGGGACTTCCCCTCTGCACCCAGCCCCCACCTAGGGACTGCCCCAGCACCTCCATATCAAGTGCCACAGTATCTAGCTCCTCATCCAGGGAGTCCCCCAAGTCACCATTGCCCACACCTAGAGCCTGTCCCCCATGCACCAGCTGCACCCCTCTCCCTGCAGCCCTGGACCCTCTCCCTGCACTAGGGTTGCCAGGTGTCCAGTTTTTGACAGGAATGCCCGGTCAAAAAGAGACCCTGCTGATGGGGCCACTGAAAGGGCGGTCATGGGGTCTCTGCTCACTACCTCCGCCCCAACCACTGTCTCCACAGCTCCCATTGGCCAGGAACCTGGCCAGGGGCAGTGTTTGCGGGCACGGGCAGCGCATAGAGCCTCCTGGCTGCCCCTGCACCTAGGAGCCGGACATGCTGGCTGCTTCCAGGAGCTGCCTGAGGTAAGCGCCACCCAGAGCCTGCACCCCACAACTCCCTGTCCCAGCCCTGAGCCCCCTCATGTACCCCAAAGCACTCATCCCCAGCCCCACCCCAGAGCCCACACCCCCAGCCGGAACCTGCACCCCCTCCCACACCGCAACCTCCTACCCCAGCTAAGAACACTCTCCCACACTCCGAACCCCTTGGCCCCAGCCTGGAGCCCCCTCCTGAACTCCAAACCCCTCATCACTCATCCCTGGTCCAACCCCAGAGCCCGCACCCCGAGCTGGAGCCCTCTCCCCCTCCCGCTTCCGAATGCCCTGCCTGGTGAAAGTGAACGAGGGTCGGGGAGAGACAGCGACGGAGGAATAGGGTTGCCAACTTTGGTTGGACATATTCCTGGAAGTTTCGTCAGATGACATAATCTTCAATTAAAGGTTAATCTTTAATTCCTGGAGATTCCAGGACAATCCTGGAGGATTGGCAACCCTACAGAGGAAGCGGGGATGGAGTGAGCAGGGGGCAGGGCCTCAGGGAAGGGGCAGGACAAGGGTGTTCATTTTTGTGCGATTAGAAAGTTGGCAACCCTAGCCTGCGTCCTAGCTCACTGCACCCCATCCCCATGGTCACTGGTCTACTAGGTTACCTGTCTGTAGTTGAGCAGTGCAGCCTGCCCTGCCCATCTGCCGCTGCAGTCCTAGTGCCGGGAGCCTGCTCCAGCCAAGGCCACTGTACCCATAATCCTGTGGGGTGGGTGGGCACTGAGCACCCTGGCTTTCTACTGATGTTGCGGGGCCCGATCCTGCACAGCCCCATTTTTGCACCCCCCTACCAGCTCTGTGCCCGGGGCAAGTGACCCTCGCACCCCACCCTAGTTATGGCCCTGCGGTGGTCACATGAGCCACAGCTATATGCTGATTGGGCTGCAAGTGGCCTGTGGGCCGCATGTTGAGAACCACTAATATGGCCAGCTTCACATTCTCTAGCTATCTGAAATAGCAATGTAGAAATGTGCTAAATGGAAACAGAAAAGAAAAACAAAATGAGAGAGAGAATTGTTAACTTGTAAAAGCCACCCAAATTTCCTCCCTGACCCCAAACAAAGAACTAATGAAAGAAACAAACCAGAAACTAATATACCTTATGAAGAAATTTTCACAGCCAGGAGTTCATATGATTTTGTCCCCGTTTTTATTCAGTCCATTTTGAAGCTAAATTAATGAGGGAATTCTCATTTTCTATTCTTTCTGCATTATCATAGATAGCAAAAAGAGATAGTTCCAACATTTGAGATTCCATTCTAAAAAGAAAGTATTGGGGGGTCTTCTTTAAAATTGGAAAATTAAAAGAGCATCTGATAGCAGTCATTCCTGCACATTTCATGAGCCCCATGGACTAACTGCTTTCTTTACACCTTATGGCTTTGATTTACATTAAAAATATGTCAGCATTAAAGTATTTAGCGTATAAAGCTATGCTGAATACTGCAAAGTCACCCTAATTTTCATGTCCGTATGTGCTCCTATTTTAATACGGAAGCAATCTGCCAAAATGTGGACCACTATAGAGTACATCTGATTGAAAATAAATGTGTTCTTTAGCAGTTACATTGTCTTAGGCTCACACCCTGGAGGTGCATGTTGACTTTGTATATTAACACAAGTTGTCAAACATGTCACATTGTAGCAATACAGAGTTAAGAAATTTCACAAAGTACCATGGAAATTAACTTTGTGGTGTGATACTGCATACTTTTCTGAAGCAATAAAGCATGCAATACTGAGCCACACATCACAGTGGGTAAGTGTGAGGCACTGGGGTACCATTTAACCAGTTCAGTAACGTTCACTTTTATAAAATACTGCATGCACTCAAATTTCATGTGATTTGTGTTACTTATACCCAGATATTTTATTTGCATTTTACTCCCCAATAGCCTTCAAAAGCTACATGCTATTGATATTTATAATTTACTTGTTCATCTTCCTTTGCTGGGGAAGAGATATTTTAGGTGCCTCTTACCAGCCAAGAAAGCCTGTACAACTATTCTTAAAGTGTGTGTTTGCTTTTATGAATCAGTTTTTAAAAATGAACAAATACTTGTAGTAATGCATGTCATATATGTACATTAAATTTAAACTAATGAACACATAGACCAAAGTTAGGGTGGCTTTGACGTGTTTTGATTAGATTTATAATCCAAATATTACTGACATATTTCTAACATAATTGCTTACTTCCTTTGTTGAACTGCACTGGCAGGTTTGGATGACATACACTTAATTTCCAAATTACTTTGCTATATTTTTTCACTCAGTGGGGCTACGGCTACAGAGTGCTCAATTCTGATGTTATGAAGAGACTGAAACCACTCCACAGTTAAGGTTGCAACCAGGACTCTATTATAATGCTAATTTCTGACCCCTAAAATAAAAATGCTCACTTTTAAAATTTGAAGGGAAATTTTTAGTAGAAGGGAGAATTTTTCCAGAAAATTTCAAAGAAAGTAAGACTTAAAACTGAAAATACAGTTAAATTATGATTCTGGAATTACTTGGTAAATAGTTTCCATCATATCTACAGGAGAGTTTTCAAGCAAAGAAAATAAAAAGTAATCATTAGCATTTTTTCAAAAAGTAGATATAGGCCTTGAATGCTATATCCAGCAGAGCAAAACAATGTAGATAATATTTTCATTGGCAACATTAACATATAAAAATTCACGTGTAATTCCTCCCCCCTGGAAAACATTAGATCAGACCCCATTTCACAGGGACTTTCTATGTCAACTGATTTACCTAGGAGCAGGTTAGAAGTTTCAATCTTAGAAGGCCTGGGCACTCTAGCCCCAATCCACAAAAACATTTAAGTATGTGTATAGTTCAAGAAACAAGGTGGAGGACAATGGAGAATTGGGCTCCATATAGCTACATGGTAGGTATCTTCCCTAGATAATCAAATACCTTCTTTCACAAGGCCAATTTATTATTATAATTAGAGATAAACCTTTACCAAAACCATAGATCCAAACACCTTAAACTTTGAGAAAGTTTGCATCAGGAGTCAGATCCAAAATTTGCATCTTGGACCCATCTCTAATTATTGTATATAGTCTTTCAAATAACTGTACCTTAAACCCATATAGACAGCCCTGTAATTGCAGCCATTTACCTGAATGTCCATCAAATCCAAAGACCACTGGTGAGGCAGAGGAGGTAAGTAGCACAGTTGGAGCTAGTCAACATTCCTGCTTGTCTCCACTTCCAACTGGAGAGGCATATACATGTCCCAGACTACAATAATAGGGGTAGGAAAAAGCAGAGAGCCAGTTCTAAGTGTGGTTCCCATTATGGTACTGCCTGGGGACACTATTATAACCTGTTGGCACTGGGGTTTGATTAATTCTCATTGAAAGTGATAGATGTAACAGCTGCCTTTCATTCAGAATAAATGGAAAAAGCAATTAAGCTCCTTTATGGAATAGACATCTGAAACAATAGGAGCCACTGGCTAAAACACAGACCATGTGCGAGGCTGGAATAGGTGTTGAGCCATGCAGTCTGAGTGGTTTTCCTTGAGGTCTGAATACAAACATGGGGGGGCTGCATACAGTTTGATAGAGCTGTGCGAATGAGGGAAAGAGAAGGGGCAGTAACACCCTGGAACCATCCAGTGAAGGGAGCAAGGAAACCCCAGAGACAGCCAGAGAAGTACTTGTAGCATGACCCTAAGAAAAAGCAAAGAGAGCTTTTTGTTAAAGTTCTGACTAAGAAGAGACGTGGAAGTATGAGCAAAAACTGGATGTTTCATTCCTACCATGTTGAGGAAAACAGGACTTTATGTACACTCTTGGTAAATAATACCTGACTCTATCATCAATTTGTCCTCCTAATGGAAACAACTTGCAACTTCCTGAGTATTGGCTAAAGGGGGTAGCCCTATATTAAATTGAGGGGGAAACAACTGATTCCATTTCTGAAAGAATTCTACCCAAGGAAGCCAGTATTCAGTTGTAAGAAGTATGGATTTGATCTCAAGGGAGATATGTAACATACAAGTTTTTTCAGTGTTGCCACCATTTAACTTAACAAAGAGTATGGGCCAGATTTAATGGTGAGGTAAATGATGGGTTAACTTCCACGCTGTTGAGTAAGTGAATATGTTACTAAATAAGTATAAACTCCAAACTGCAGGGATGGAGGGGCAGGCATGCAATGGCAGTAAGACAGAACTGGTGGGGGGCAAGTGCTTTATGTTATATCTTTTTACACAATCCTGTTTGTTTTTTCCTGATACAACCACCACCCTTCCACCTCCTCATATGAATTTGCACCCACATACTGACATAACTTAAAACACTTTTGAATTTGGCCCATTATTTGTTTCTATTGGCTTTGAAGCCATTTTGCATTTCACTTTCAGTTCAGCAGGAATGAGCACTAGTCTACACACACTTTGTGCACCAGCAAAAGTGCCTTACACAGATGTAGCTTATTTTGTTTGGTAGCTGATTTAGTTAAATTGCTGCAACCCCCTTGTATGTAAATCAGTTTCAAAATCTCGACCAAAGGGAACAACTCCCACTTAACTAAAGGGTAATTAAGAGTAGACCAGCCCCAAAAGGAAAAAAATATGTTTTTTCAATGTATGCTGTTTTTCATAAATATGACTCCAAAATACCATATGGAGTATAAACAGTTACTAACTTTATTTAGCTGTTTAAAAATTATCTCCGTGTTTTTACTAACAATCTAATTGTTGGGTATTTTTGGTCACATATAAAGGACTCTGAGTTTCCAATCACTCTAACTGTTGAATGACATGGCGGCATATTATATATGATGACTCAAAGTGAGCCCTTTTACAAGCTAGAGTAGTGGTTCTCAAACTATGGGGCAAGCCTCCCAAGGGAGGCACGAGCAGTGTGCTTTTTTTTTTTTTTTTTTTTTTTTGAAGAGCTCTGGCTGTCAGCCCTGGGTGGCTAGGGCTCGTGCAGAAGAGCCATAAATACCTGGGAAGTGGGAATGAAGGGGACAGCCAGAGCCCAGCCAGGCCAGGGCTGACAGCTGAAGTCCTGCCACCCAAGCACGGTCTCTCCTTCCCGCCCAACCCCACTGTCTCACTGTGAGGCAGCCCAGGCTTGGGCTCTCCTTCCCTCCTCCTTCAATCATAGAATCATAGAATATCAGGGTTGGAAGGGACCTCAGGACGTCATCTAGTCCAACCCCCTGCTTAAAGCAGGACCAATCCCCAATTTTTGCCCCAGATCCCTAAATGGCCCCCTCAAGGATTGAACTTACAACCCTGGGTTTAGCAGGCCAATGCTCAAACCACTGAGCTATCCCTCCCCCGCAAATCCCTCACCAGGAGACAGTCTGAGCTCAGGCTCTCCTTCCCCCACTCCCCAATCCCTCATCTGGAGGCAGTGGGGCTCTGGCTGTAAGCCCCAGGGTGTCAGCAGCAGCACAGAAATAAGGGTGACAATGGGGCTCAACCCTTCCTTCTGTGCTGCTGCTGGCACAGCGCTGCCTTCAGAGCTGA
Source organism: Natator depressus (assembly GCF_965152275.1). NCBI lineage: Eukaryota > Metazoa > Chordata > Testudines > Cheloniidae > Natator > Natator depressus. Next base: position 83,831,569 of record NC_134237.1, read on the forward strand.
GTGCCCAGCCAGCAGCTGCTGCTCTCTGCTCTGCTTTCAGGGCTGGGCAGCGGGATATGTACTTGGAGGGGGTGGCGTAAATGACTACAGACACAAAGAAGGGGAGCCCAATCAAGTAAGTCTGAGAACCACTGAGCTACAGCAATTTTGTTGAAGTCAGTAGAGTTGTACTGTGATGTTGCACTCCACATGTTTAATGGAAATATGTTTATAAGTGTGAATATGATGTAACTGCAATATGCTTCGTGAAAAGGTCTCTTGTAAGGTATCATTACAAAGCTTATAATCTACTGAGTGTGTTCATCCTATTTATATGAATGTATCATTCTTGTATCTGAAGCTAGAAATATGAAGTATTACTCTAACATTCTATTGTAATTATGCAAAGTGTGGGCCATTAATGGTGGTTTAGAATCTTGATGGCTCCCATTGACCAGGAAAATTGGTTGTAAATGGCTCTGTTTACTTGTAAGTCTTCCTGTGTGGGGCAGGGACCCAGAGAGACAAAAGATTCCTGCCTTGTGCCAAAGCTATAAAAGGGGGTGGAACAGAACAAAGGGGGCTGCCAGTCATGAGAAATCCCCTAGTTACCACCTGAGCTGGCACTAACAAGAACTGTACCGGGGAAAGACATGGGCCCAGACTAAGAAGGAGTCTAGTCTGTGAAAGAAGCTTATTGGAACATCTCTGAGGGTGAGATTTACCTGTATTCAGTTTCTTAAATGTATTAGGCTTAGACTTGCATGTTTTGTTTTATTTTGCTTGGTAACTTACTTTATTCTGTTGGTTATTACTTGAAACCACTTAAATCCTACTTTTTATACTTAATAAAATCACTTTTGTTTATTAATTAACCCAGAGTAAGTGATTAATACCTGGGGGAGCAAACAAGCTGTGCATATCTCTCTATCAGTGTTATAGAGGGCGGACAATTTATGAGTTTACCCTGTATAAGCTTTATACAGAGTAAAACAGATTTATTTGGGGTTTGGATCCCATTGGGAGCTTGGTGTCTGGGTGCTGGAGATAGGTGACTTGCTGAGCAGTTTTTGGTTAAAGTCAGCAGCTTTGAGGGCATGGACCAGACCTGGGTCTGTGTTGCAGCTGACTAGGATGTCTGGCTCAACATGGCAGGGTTCTGGAGTCCCAAGCTGGCAGTGGAAAACAGGCTCAGAGGTAATTCCAGCACATCAGGTGACAGCCTCAAGGGAGTCTCTGTAATCGAACCCGTCACATGTACCCACTTACATTAGGGCTGAATTTGGTCTGTCTTGTGTAAAAGTGAGACTGTGCCTTTTAACGTCTATCAACTATGCACACACTCAAGGCATATATGTGCTTTTATTCACGAAACACATTTATGATGTTGAAATACAATATTATTCTGGTAACTGGCAGCTTCATCGTTGTGATAATGATCTAAGCAGGTCAACATGCTTTAAACATGCAAGGCTAATTTTTCAGTCATTCTCTAATCTAGTTTATACACGCAAACCTTAAAGGCTGCTTTTTAAAATTGGACTCATAATGATTTTAAGTTAATAGGAAAAAATTGCAAAGCTGAGGCTGGCTATCTCTGATTTCAATTATGTTCTGTATCAGTTGTAAATAAATGACATTTTTCAAGCTATGATTACTCCATAAAAGTGATAGAAGCAACAAATCATTAATGGTGTGAATTACTGAAAAATACATGAATCAGAGAGTACAAAAGTATTTAGGATTTTTGATTTGATTAATCAGATTTTCGGCATCCATAGTAAAAAATAATTTAAAAATATAATCTTGGCTAAACTACCAAAAATTCTAGAAACTTCTTATAAAGGCATTTTTGTTACTGGATCAGTATATATGTATAAGACTATTTGAATATCCTCTTGCTGGATATATAATACTGTACTTCCTTGGGACACAATTTAAAATGTGAATTTTACCGACTTTAGAATCAAGTCTATTACATGTTTTCTATTTATTCTGGACATTCCACAAACCAAAAAAAAAAAAAAAAGCCATGAATCGTGTAAACAAATTAATTCATAACAGATGGAGTGAAAGTAAATTTTGGCATGTACAGAGCTACAATTTCATGGTTGTACAATGTTTGACCCTTCTCTGTTTTTACATGACAGCTGAAGTTGATTTGAAACTTTCCAGGCTAAGAGTCAGCCACATATGAAGAGATGAAGCTCCACTTTTTATAAATGGTGCTTAACGCTTGCATTATAGCTTATCAGGAAGAAAAAAAAAAAAAACAACCTCTTAACAACTCAGCATACCACACAAATTCTTGTCTGTTTGCAGACTCTTTTGAGTTTGAGTGACAAAGGGCTGACTTTATGAACACATTATCTTGGATGTACTGATTTTACAAGCTCTTGAAATTGTGCCAGATAAAATACTGCAGCAGCAGCACAGCTAGAAAGGCTCATAACATGAAGAAAGACCCTCCAATTTCTTTGACTGAAGTAATTTCTTTTAAACATCGATGTAAGAAAGTAGGTGGCTTTTTAAAGTTCTATTGCCCTTGAAGTTGACTGTCAATTCACAGCATGGACTGACTGATGTCACCACGCACATGGGAAGTTTAAAGTTTTACGAGGTCTAGCACAGAAGTGAGCAACAGCGATATAATTTTTATAATTGTTTTTAAGAAATTAGCTGAGAGATGAGTGAGTAATTCATGGTGTTTGATGACTTTTCCCTCACGTCTGGTTGCAAGTTGTCCAAGAGCAACTTATTCATAGACTTGGGTGGCCAGGTCATTAGCTGGTAAACTGGCATGGCCCCACTGAAGTCAATGGAGTTTAGCCAATTTACACTAGTTGAGAGTCTAGGCCTGGATCCTCAAAGATATTTAGGGGCCTAACTCCCATCCAAGGGAATTAGGCACCTACATACCTTTGAGGCTCTGGGCCCTAACCTTATCTCAAGATAAGAAGGGATCATTATGTTCTTTTTTCCTCTGATACTTATATGTCTCCCATTTCCATGCTATCTAAGCACCTCACAATACTGGACGTAAATATCCTCATGGCACCCCTGTGATGATAGTCATCTAGCCCGACCTCCTGCATAATACAGATGATTGAATTTCACCCAGTAAATTCTACATTGAGCCCCATAACTTGCGGTGGAACCACAGTATATCTTTTAGAAAAACATACAATTTTAATTTAAAGACTTCAAGTGATGGCGGCTCCCTTGGTAAACTGTTTTAATGATTAATTACTCTGAATTAAAAATTGTGTGCATTATTTCCAGTCTGAAGTTTTCTAGCTACAGCTTTGAGCCATCGGATCTTTTTATGCTTTCTTTCGGCTGCTAGGTAAAAAAGTCCTTCTAATAATAGATGTCTTCTTTCTGTGTAGATTCTTGTAGATCATGATTTTCTCAGCTTTATCTGCTATTTAAAATGACTTGCAGAATATCTTCTCGCAATGATTCGTTATCTAGGTCATTCGTGAACATTTTGTTGTAGGTATTTAACATTTGCAATGCAAAATTAGAGCTGTGTTGTTTAGTTTTAATTGAACCTATGGCTTACATAGTATGATTTCTCTTCCCTGAGTGGATAAGTATTATTCTTAAAATTAGATTGCCAGTGCAAAAACTCACTTTCAAAATTGTCCAAAATTGCTTTCCCTGAATATTCCTTAATATTTCTTATAAAGTTCACTCTTTCCAGAAGCATGCCTACCGGTACACTCATTTACTGGGCTGTTTTTAGAAAACCAACACAAGTGAAGTGCCAACAGTCAAAACAAATTCAATTTTTTTATCTGAACAAACATACATGGAAAATGTATCTCTGTCCAGCTCTAAATTAGCCCATAGTAGTATGACTATGTCCCAACAAAGTCTGAAGGCTCATGTGCCTATAAGATGTCACTAAAACAATAATAAATGTTCCCTGTGTTTGTCCATCATAGTTAGAATGTCTTTATATCAACCACAATTCTCTGCCTCTAGCCCCTTTGGCTCTCTCTACATTACTTTGTTTGTGTGTTTTTGCAGACATTCCTTACTTTCCCAGCTCTACAATGTATTATCTATTACACAGTTCTAAATTAATCTTACATGCTTGTGTGTTTCTGAAGCCTAACAAATTTAGGCCCTGATTCAGGAAAGCACTTAGGCATGCGCTTAATGTTAAGCATGTGCTGAAGTGCTATCCTAATGAGGAATGCTTTCCTGGATCAGGGCCATAGAAAGGAATGGATTCTTTCTTCCTTTCTTTTTTTATTAATTTATTTTTTCAATTTGTATATTATGCACTATATTATAGTCTTCTCTCTCCTGTGTTCCAATTTAGTTACAGTCTTGATCACTGCAACTCCTCAGTAACATTCCTGCCCACTGACTCATAGCAGACCTAAGTCTCAACTCTACAGAATTTAATAGCAAAAACACTCTCGCTCACAGAAAGGCTGTGGAATTCTTTGCATCAGCGAGGAAGATTTAACAATTGTAAGTTATGTCTGGAGAGTAAAGGTAAAGATGGTAGGTGGGCTTGAGGGTGTAAGCAGGGATTTGGGGTGCTTTCTACAATGCTGAGTAAAAATGGACATGTTTTTGAACTAATAACATATTGTTTTAATGATCTCTAATGGTGTGACTGTGTTAAGGGTGGATATAGATGTTTTGCTAAAACATTTAGTTATGTTATTCAATGAACTCTAAACTAAGATCTGTAGTCCTAAATATATTTTAATACATTAATGTATGAACTATGGCAAGACTGTTTTTAGGCCTTAAAATGGGTTAAAAACATTGACAGCATTGCAGAAAAAGTGGGTGCATTTCTGTAGATGATATTACCCAGTGTAAAACAGTGCAGTGCTTGAATAATGAAGTAATGAATACTTGTTCATGAGAATGGTTTAGCTTTTAATAATTCTTAAGAATGCAAGGAGAAAAATATTTCCCTGCAGGTCATATACTGACCAATTTACATTTTCAGCAGGAGATTTCACTTCACTGCAAAGGTTCTTGCCTATTATTATTATTATTTTATTTTATTTATTTAGCGCCATTGATGTTCTTGGCACTGTACAAATACAGATGACACAGTGCAAACTCCACACAGCTTGCAATCTACAGAATTCAGGCAGGCAAAACCAAAACCAAATCACACATCGAGAGTCCAATATTTTAGCAGTGTAGTGTTTTTTGATGGTATTGATATCTATTTGGTGGATTACCATTGAAGAACGTTGAAGGATAAGTGATTTTCGAAGGAATTTGAACAGAGGGGAAGTCTGACTAGAGCATAAATAGTGGGAGGAAATTCCATGCATAAGGATGGCATGGAAGAAGAAAGTTTAAATACATCTACCTGGCTTTTTTTTCTTCAGTGAAATAATTTAAAATCTCTCAGAGAGCCATGCACAACCCCTCCCCACTATAATATCTTAGCTACTATATGGGTACCACTGTCCTTTTATGGATGGAATGTCAGAACATCTCATAAGCCTTAATACTGCTTTACCTAAAGATGATTCTCCTTTGGATCAAGTGGTAGTATTTTGTGTCTTCAGATGAGAAGAACTTTCTTTAGGTTTTTATCTTCACCTATGGCCCTTCATGGTGTGTGGAAAACTGGTGACAGCGAATCTATAAGATCTGTTATCCACCTTGAAGGTTTTTCAGGGGAAGAGCTCCTATGTGTACAATTTCTGTTTCCTTTACGGGTAAATGTTGGTGTTAGAGGGAAAGTCATCTTTATAATTATTCAGCACATATTATCTCTTTGGAGTCACTAAAGTCAGTAACAGAAAAATGTTCACTAAAATCATGTGACTGATTTCAGCTGTGTTGTGACTATTTATTTACTCGTATGGCAGCTTTATTGGAATGAATAGGCTTGCCTGCTGCTTTAATATGTGAATGTTTGTTTATTTATAATCATTGACATAGTGTAGGGAGAGACTTTCTTAATTAATTGTTTTACCTTGTAAGGAGATTTCTGATTAAGTTGTAAGTAACTATGTAAAATGAATGTAACTGTTTAAATAGGCAAAGAGATTAGCATGAGGATGTAGACTGTCATGATGTCTGTCTGGAGTGGCTCATGACTGTGAGTGCCTGCCTCAGGGCAGACTGTCAAAATAGGGAGGACACCCCAGACTAGTTGTATATTCTATAATTAGATTTCACTAAGCCAGTGACTAATGTGAACTCCTGGATCACTGTAACAATCTTACCATGGAGTCAGAAATAGTCCCCACAGACTCTCCAGTCTATCTTGCAGTCCATTTGCTCTCTGATTGTTATGTTTCTCTGGATAAATAAATAATACTTACTTACTTACAAAAAATACTTTTTGTTTTGAAGAAGGTGTCTGCCACTTATATTTTCAGACAGATCACCGCTCCTGAAGGGAAGTTTCGGGCAGGTGCCAAACTTGGTTGAGCTAGCTAAGGAAACAAAGTTGGTAAACCAGGGTACTGTAACCTGGAGACCCAATCTAAAAGTGGGCTGAATCACAGGATTCCAACCTGAGAGACAGAGAGGTCAAAGGTTCAGCTAATCCTGAACCATGACTTTTTGTTAATAAAAATCAGTGGGAGTACAGGGTCCTGCTGCAAGTTATATTTGAAGGGAGGTCTAATTAGGTGCAATGGGAGGAGTTGTACTATACATTAAGTGCCCAGTTCTGCTACCTGCAACCGCACAAGTGGTCCCATTTACCTTACAAGTATTTGAAATATGAAGAAATAAATAAAATATAGGAAAGCTAAGCCAAAGAGGTGAATTTATACCAGATATCTTCATAGGCACCGACTTCTTCTGGCACCAGTGAGTGCTCTACCGCCCTCTGTCTCCACCCCCACCCCGACTCCACCCCTGCCCCGCCCCTCTCCTGCCCCAGCTCCGCCCGCTCCCTGCCCCTATTTGACTCCTTCCCCAAATCCCCGCCCAGGCCCCACCTCTTCCCCGCCTCCTCCCCTGAGCGTGCCATGTTCCCGCTCCCCCCGCTCCCTCCCAGAGCTTGCTACAGCTGTTTGGCAGTGGCAAGCACTGGGAGGGAGGGAGGAGTGGAGACACGGCGCACTCAGGGGAGGAGGTGGAGGAGGAGGTGTGGTTGAGGGGGCGGGGTGGGGAGCTTGGCTGCCGGTGGGTGCACCCACTAATATTTCCCCATGGGTGCTCCAGCCCTGGAGCACCCACAGAGTCGGCACCTATGGATATCATATCAGTGAAGCTGTCTTTTGGCTGTGCTAGAGCCGATATAGACAAAATTGTATTCCAGAGAGCTTTCAACTCCAATCCTTGTGCACCTCTGCATGAGAGAGACTTCATTTAAAATGAGCGACCTTTTAAATAGAATGGTTACTTCATTTTAATAGAATATACAAACTCAGCTGCACAAATTCTAAACTCCTACACCTGATCTATAGCTTACATGCAATAGATCAAACATACGATAAGAGGTATAGGCTGACTAAAAGAACTCTGACGAGTAAAGTCTGCTTTTGCATCAACACCTATTTAAGGTGTGTTTGCTACTCCTTTTAAACAATGAAGTTACTCTAGTTAGAATGATGTTCAATCCTGGAAGGATTAACACTCCATTTGAGCCCTTCAGATTGGGGAACTCTCTGTGGAACAGTTGGACTGTGAAGATTAGTGTGCAGTTGATGAAAATAAATGCCTGCAGTCATGCATACTAGATGAACATGAATTATTAAATGAAAGAAATATAATCCTCAAGTCCTAGACAATATATCTTGATCACAACTGTATGTAGAATAAGTAGTATGACTGAGATAGTCAAAGCTAGAAACTAAAGGTCATGTGCAAGTTGCCCAGCTAGCTGATGTACTCTTAGGTCACTCATCTCCCATGACTGAAAGAAAATCATTGTAACAGGTGGCAACAGCTGCTTTCAAGACTATAGTAGCTGCAACAAGAGAATGACTACACAGATATGTGAAAGTGCCTCAGGTTTGTCATGGTTCAAAGTATTTGAAATCCAGATTAATGTCAGAGTTCAATGACAGGCAGGTTTTGCAAATTCTGCTTTCATTAAAACTGAAATTAATAGGGTTGCACTGGTGTAAATAAGAGCAGAATTTGGTCCTCTGAGTTTAAATTAAATATTCAGATAATATAATGCCTATAATAATATCTGGTCAGCATGGGAAACAATTTAAAATTATGATTCAGAAAATTTATGACAAATAGTCAAGGCTGAGATTTTCAGATCATACTTTATAAGACTGTAGAAAGCCAGGGTGGCTCCCTTCCGAACCAGAGGGTGAAGAGCCACCCTCTCAGCCTGAGTGGGTGGGGCCAAGCCAAGCTTCCGCCAATCCCCGGAAGGGGAAGGGTGGGACAGGAAGTATAAAGGGCGGGGCCCTCTGCCCAGTGAAGAGAGCACCAGGGAGGGAGACAGACGCAGGCTGCTCCCTCGCGATCCTGCTGCTGACCCAGGCGAAGCCCTGGGCAAGGAGGAGCCTGACCGGGA